>NW_025999941.1:17253964-17256039 GCF_001458135.2 Marmota marmota marmota
GGCCCCGCCCCCTGGCTCGCCCCGCCCCGCCCGCGCTGCGCCCGCGCTCTCCCTTTCCCAGCCTCCGGGGGCCCGAGGTCCAAGCTACCCAGGGCTGAGCTCTGGTGGGTCACCTGATCCCGCTCCAAAAGATCCTTCCCTCACCCTGTTCCCGAAATTCGGGGCGGGGACCCCTTCACGGCCCCTTGCTGATGTAGCCGGGGTGGCGGGTGGAGATGGAAGATGAGGGTTTTTTACGCGATGGTGTCATTCACAGAGAGTTGAAGTCAACCTGTGCGGTGCACAGTGCTGCCTACTGGGACAAATTCACACAGTCTTGGAACCGCCACTACGTGGAGTCTTGTCACTCTGTGAGATGAACTATTTTTAAAGTTTGCCTGGAATCTAGTTAGGATTGGATGTTGGAGGAGGAGGAGGGGGCTGGGAGAATGAATTACGCCTCTCATGGTGCAGAGCCTGGGATGCAGTAGATGCTCATTATGTCATTCTCAATCATTTCATGCAATCGTCGATCTTTGAAGCCACCGGGCCTATCTATGTTCCTTGAATTTCTCCGCCATTTACTAGCTAGCGATCTACAAATTAGTTCACTTCCTGTGCCTCTTCTGCCTGCCTGTCAACTTCATTTACACACACACACACACACACACACACACACACGTCTTAATCTCACAGTGTTCTTGAGAGATGAGTTCAGACATATATAGTTGTTAAGACAGGCACAAACTCAGGATTCATTAAAGATTAGCTGTCAGAAAAAAAAATATTGTAATTTTCAGAGGTATGGCCATGATGTCCACTTATCATCAATGTTTTAGCTCAGATATCCTCTCCTCTGAGAACTTTCCTGACCTCATACTGTACCATCTCTCTCATACATTCTTAGCCCACATAGCTTTTTTATTTTTCTTCATACCTGGAATTAAACCCAGGGGTGCTCTAACACTGAGCTCATCCCCAGCCCATTTTATTTTTATTTTGAGAAAGGGTCTCACTTATGCTGGCTTCAGCTTGCCATCCTCCTGCCTCAGCCTCCCGAGGCACTGGGATGACAGGTGTGCACCACCATGCCTGGCTTGTAGCATACATTGAAATGATCCTGTTTACTTCTTTGTCTGTCCTCACCCAAACCCAAGTTGCATGACAGAAAGATGTTCACATTAGTTTTACTAGAGCCTGTCACAGAGCTTGCACATAGTAGGTCCTCCATGAATATTTGTCAAAAGTGGACACTCTTGTCAAGGTTGAAAAAGATGGCTGTCCTGCTTGGCATTTTACAGAACAGACACGGAACTTTAATGAAGAAAAGCTGTTGGGCTGGAATCACTGCAAATTAGAGCAAGATCAGTCTACCTATCCCTTGGATTCTAAAGACCAGAGCGCCAGGACCCAGACACCCTGAGTCAGCTGACTGCCTTCATTGCCCAGACAGTAATGTTCAGTTTGGTTTCTGGGCTAGAACTAGGGTAAGGCACACAAGGCCTTTCCCTCCAGAGCAAAACTAACCACAGTTCCAACAAACTCAGTAACCACAATAAACAATATTTATATGCAGTATTCCAAAGAGTCAAAAAAAAAATCATTGAGGACCACATATGGCACTGCACACCTGTAAACTCAGACTCAGGAGGTCCCTGTAGGGCAGGAGAATCACAAGTTCAAGGTCAGCCTCAGCAACTTAGATTTTTTTAAATCTCAGAATTAAAAAAAAATCATCAATTTAAAAAAAATTCTTGCCAGGCATCGTGGCATATGCCTGTAATCCCAACACTCCAAGGAGGCTGAGCAGAAGGATTGCAAGTTCAAAGCCAGCCTCAGCAATTTATTGAGTCCCTAAGCAACCTAGTGAGACCCTGTCTCTAAATAAAAAAAATAAAATAAATTTTATATATATATAAAGGGGGCTGGGGATGTGGCTCAGTGGTTAAATTCCCCTCCACTTAATCCTTGGTACCAGAAAAAAAAAATTCCTGGTGAGCAGACATTAATATTTTAAATAAAAGAGGATCCTAGCCCATACTCCTGATATATATATATATATATATATATATATATATATATATATATATATATAT
>NW_025999941.1:17256434-17264547 GCF_001458135.2 Marmota marmota marmota
TATATATATATATATATATATATATATATATATATATATATATATATTCCCAAACTCAGACACTGAGAATGGAATCCCTTATATTGTATTTATCTCTGTAGTTACCACCCACTGTCACATTCAATGGTACCTTGGCAGAGGCTTATTTATCTCTCTGCCCAGGCCTAGCATAGGGGCTGGATCACTTGAAATGCTCAACAAACATTAAGTGACAAAGTAAAAGGCAGACAGGAGGCTCCCCTACACTCTCAACAGGGCTACTGCATACCCAGCACTACTGCACCGTGGCCTCATACCTGGGGGAAGGGGCAGGTGGGGTGAGAGGGCGGCGGGGATCCTGAAGAGTGGCCCATGTTGTCTATTTGTATTTTAATCACAAAAATACCTTTCCTAGCAAAGGTCAGTAACTGCATAATTAATGCATTACAAATTCCTAACAGATGGAAGACAGGTGTATTCGGTGCATTTTTTCCAAATCCTGTCAAAGGAAGGACAGAAGCTCTTGGTGTCTCGACCCCTCGCCGGCAAGGGAAAACACGACACAGGATTCTTCTTTCAGCAGTTTATTCAGGCCTTGATTCATGTCTCATCTTCTAGTGACCCGCACCCGCCACGCCCAAGCACAGCCTAATAAAGCCTCCTGCATACCAATCTTAAGCTCCCACGTGGACCTTTCTCATAGGATGGGAAGGGATTGTGTGCCAATTCTCCATATTAGGAGTTGTTTGTCACAGGCCACAGTGGAAGCCGGCGCCATCTTCTAATGGCGGCCATGGTCTATAAGAATGGCTTACCTCATCTTGGCAGTTGCCCTGCCCCACATCTTGCTTCAGGATAGATGTGGCTGGTAAAGCATGCGGTGATCATAAGCTCCTTGGGAGCATGGCTCTTTTTTTTTAACTTTAGTTGTTTTCCCCAAGTGGAAATGTGGAGAAGAGGTACCATGGACGTCACAGGTGGTCCATTAAGCCACAAGCACAAGGCCTGATCCCAGCCTGCAGAGGGGGCTCCCAAAGCACTCCTGACATGTATCATGAAGGAACCTCCCCAAGGTCTGTTTCCTCTCAATGGGAGCCGGTATCCTACAGGTTATTTGCACCTGAGTCTCTAGTAGCAGGAGCATCTCCTGATCTATTCAACAACCACTTGATCTTGCTTAGGAAGACACAGTTTAGAAACCCAGGGAGGACAAAGGATCCTACTGTCAGGCGTAGGTAAACAGTAAGTTATTTCCTCGTGCTTCACCATTGCCCTGGCTATTCATAGACATCATCTTGGTGATGTCTTTTCTTTGCTCATCTCTCAAGGCAATAAATTACTAACAGAACTTGAAATTCCTCGAGAACAGTTGCCAACATAGCAATGCTCCTTTGTCAGGATGTAAAGTGGAAATCCCAAACCAGGAAAGGCTGTTGGGCTTCAATTAGTCTTCCAGTGTGTATTCAGAAACTGGAAAGACATCCACAACCTATTAAAAGTGGATTGATGGGGAAATTTTCAGGTTTTCCTCTTTCTGGCTTTTGAATGCATGTGCTCTAAGGAACATGTGTTCATGTTATAATTAGAAATCTAAATATAAAGTTATCCAAAATGAAAAAGTGTGCCCCACCTGACTGAGGTCTTCTAACATCAGATCTGAATGCAGTAAAGCAAAACTGTGTGTCATTGCCAAGGGCGGTGGCACACGCCTGCGGCCCCACGGAGGCAGGAGGATGGAAAGTTTGAGGCCAGCCTAGGCAACTTAGCGAGGCCCTAAGCAATGTAGTGAGGCCCTATTTCAAATTAAAGAGTAAAAAGGGTTGGGGGTGTAGCTCATTGGTAAAGCACCCATGTTCAACCCCGAGTGCCAAAAAAATAAAAAATAAAAAAGACCTGTGTGTCACCCTTTTTTAGGTGCCTGGCTTCTGTACTTTGGCTTTCCTGTTTTTTCTTATACAAATCTGTGATTTTGTTAAAGCCAGATGAAGCTTCCGGACTGCTCTTCCTACTTAATGGGCATTCAAAGATGAGTTCATAAGGACTTTCTAAAATGGGGAAGAAAAGTCAGATGCAGTGGCTCATGCCTGTAATCTCAGCGGCTGTAATCTCAGGATCAAAAGTTCAAAGCCAGCCTCAGCAATTTAGCAGGGCCCTAAGCAACTTAGGGAGACCTTGACTCGAAATAAAAAATAAAAAGGAACTGGGGATGTTGCTCAGTGCTTAAGCACCCCTGGGTTCAAGCCCCATCCTACCCCACCAATATATATATATATATATATGAGCCAGGGGTCTCAGCACAGCCTCACCTAGGTGCACACTAATTTCTGCTACCTACTGTGATAGTAGGAGCAAATGTGACTCCATTTTGTTTTATGACTTCATCCTGTAAAACAACCATGCCAAGTAGAAGAGCCATGACTGGGGTAAGATGTTCTTTTCCTTTTGCTATAGAAATCTTTAAGAACACAAAACTACCTAATGGGGTATTGTTTCTGCAACTAGGGTAACGGGGCTCTCTTTCTGTAACTGGGGTGACTGGGCTAACTGTGATTGGTTAGGCTTCCCTCCGCTTGACTGCACTGTCCCGCTTCTGTAACCTGGCTTGCTTGCATTGCATAGACCCCCTGAACATCCCTTTTGTGGTTTTCAGGCTTATAAGGAGTGCCCTTGCAATTGTTCGGGGCTGATCGGGGGAACAGCTTTATGTTCTGGTCAGCCGCCACCGGTGTGCTTCAATAAAGGCTTGATTCGATTATACGTGAGTGGTCTGGAAGTCGGTTTATGAAACCCTGGGAGGAAGCTTTAACTTATAACACTACCAGAAACACATCCGAATGAGGCATCAGGAAAAAAATCTCCCTGAACAGCATATAGAAGCATCATCAACGTGGCCTCTGAATCAGAAGTCTACCAATGGTATTTTGAAAAAGAGTCTTTAAAACCAAGAGTGATGGAGAAGTGGAGGAGGATGGCCAGAGAGAGATTTCTCTTAGTAGTGGGATTATAAGTATTCCTTCTTCCCCATGAGTACTTTTAATGTAGTCTACAAGTTTTCTTGTCTGGCCATGAATTAGATAGATATATTTAAGGAAAAAAAATGTATGAAAATTAAATCAGGCTGGGTGCAAGGGCACATGCCTGTAATCTCGGCAGCTTGAGAGGCTGAGGCAGGAGGATCGACAATTCAAAGCCAGCCTCAGCAAAAGCTGTTGCTAAGCAACCCAGTGAGACCTTATCTCTAAATAAAATACAAAATAGGGCTGGGGATGTGGCTCCGTGATTGAGTGCTCCTGAGTTCAATCCCTGGTATAAAAACAAATTAGATCAGAAAAGAACTGGAATAAAGACACTGTGCTGGTAGGCTAAATATCTCAGAGTGGGGCTGGGGTTGTGGTTCAGAGGTAGAGCCCTTGCCTAGGAAGTGTGAGGTGCTGGGTTCCATCCTTAGCACCATATAAAAATAAATAAACAAACAAATAAATAAATAAAAATTTCAGAAGGCATTAAAACATCTGAAATTTGTAAATGCATTTTAATCTATTTAAAGCAAAAATACTTGAAAAGATAAAACGTATTGCACTAAACGACTTGTATCCTTTTTCCTGAAAAGTCTTACAGCTTGCAAAGCCATTAGCCTAGTGTATCCTAGATATTCCTAATGTATGGTTGATAGGCATCAAGAAACCCAGGCTATTGGTTTGACATAGAAAGTTGATATTCCTCCTCAATCCAAATTCAAAATGCAAGGAAGGACAAATATGTGGATAAGGAATAGGTCAGCATTGTTTCTAAGACAAAAAGGAAAATACACAAGGGATCTAAATGCCTAACAACAGAGGACACACTAAAGAAAAATAAATAAGGGTACGTTCTTTGAATGATTAAACATTAAAAATGATATCAAGGGACAGGAGAAAATCTGCAACAATATTGGTCCCTTTGTAAAACAGGTTACAAAATAACAATACAAATTCACATTTGGCTACCTATATACTTCCAAAAAATATACAAGTATTTGAAAAAAAAAAAAAAGTCCAGAGATTATAGTGAAAAAAACTTTTACTGTTTTTTGTTCATTTGTTTTGGGGGTGGAATTTCAGGTGATTCAATAGTTTCTCTTTTGTTATATCTAATTTTTCTAAAATGAAATCTGTATTTCTTGTATAATAATTAAAGGTGAAAATATAAAATAATAAAGAATTATTTGACTTTAAAATTCTTGAATTTTAGTGGTAGAATACTGATTTTTCCCCTAGTCTTTTAACTACATATCTCAATTTTTTATAAGAAATAAGCATTATTTTGAGTTAAGAAACCTTTCAAACTGAACTTTAAATATGTGTAAATAATTATAAGACAAATACTAATTTCTTTGGAAGAAGAAATTGCAACTTGTATCTGTTTGCAATATTGTATATTTTTCAAGGGTTGTTTTTCCCATGAACAGAAATACATAATAACAGAAAAATGGTTTTAATGTGTTTTGTTGGTGGTGGTGGTGTTGGTGGTGGTTATTTTTGTTTTGTTTTGTTTTGTTTTGTTTTGTACCAGAGATTGGACCCAGGATGCTCTTAGCCAGTGAGCCTCCCTTAGTTGCTGAGGCTGGCTTTAAACTAGCGATCCTCCTGCCTCAGCCTCCAGAGCCGCTAGGATTACAGGCATGTGCCATGGCACGGGGCTCAGGTTTGTCCCTTCAACCAGGCATTTGAGAGCATATTTATCATGTTTCACTCCTTCTTTTCCTAATACCTGTGCAAAAGCTCAAAGATTCGGGACTGGCTTGTTGATCATCTATTCTTGCGTCAGGCTCCATTCTTCGTATTCTTAAGTTGCATCTTGGAAACGGGAGACTCATAATAAGGTCGGAAGCAAAAGCTTGTTGAGGTGGGTGACTTGCCTGAACTGTGGGGGCGTGCTGCTAAGAGGTGGTCTGGTCCCCAGTTTCCAGGATCCTTATTGCCTTTGGGGACAGCTTTCTATCAAAGTGCTCCCTGGAGAGCGCGCGCGCACACACACACCCAGGACTGTCCCCACGTGTGGGAGTTGGGTACCTCGAGAAGAGGGAGCGCCTCCTAATTTACACAAAGCTGTACTTAAACCACTAGAGTCGTTTATGGGATGTGCATATTTGGGGGAGTTCGGTGGATATTCACTCCCCGCCCCCCACCCGTGTATCTACATTTCATTTTTATTTTTTTATTTTTTTTCTCCCTTCTTTCGTTACTGAGGATTGAACCCAGGGGCACAGTAGCACCCAGCTACATCTCCACCTCTTTTTATTTTTCACTTTGAGAAAGGGCCTCGCTAATCTTCCCAAACTGGCCTCAAACTTGAGATCCTTCTGCCTCAGCCTCCAGATTCCCAGGAATTACAGGGTGCGCCTCGGAGTTGGCGCCAGGCTGCCTCTGCGCTGGAGCGCTCCCTGCGTGCTGGCGCGGTTCCTCGGCTTCCGTCAAATGCATGGAAACCATGCCATGGGCAGAGAAAAGACCTTCCATGCACAATGCCCCCCTCAATTTCCCAATCTGTGGTTGATAGGCATCAAGAAACCCAGGCTACTGGTTTAACACAAGAAGCTGATATTCCTCTTCAATTGTATTTCAAAAATAAGTCATTTCTTCCTTCTGCCCCCGCCCCCTCCCCTCTGAGACTGTGTTTCTGGAGAGCTTTGTATGTGCCATGCTTGGGTGCAGGCAGCCACCTGCAGAGTGCTTAGGAGAGCTGAGGCCGGCTTTGTCTTCTTAGTACCAGGAAATGAACCCAGGGGTGCTTAACCACTGAGCCCCATCCCCAGCCCTTTTTAAATATTTTATTAGAGACAGGGTCTCGCTGAGTTGCTTAGGGCCTCACTAAGTTGCTGAGGCTGGCTTTGAACTCGTGATCCTCCTGCCTCAGCCTCCCGAGCCCCTGGGATGAGAGGTGTGCCCCACCACGCCCAGCTTGGGCTTTGTCATCTTTAAAAGGAACAAAAGAATTGGCAAGAGCTGGGAGAGGGTGATGGAGGAGAATCCCCACATGGGCTACGTGGACAGGGATTCTGGAAGGTGCTTCTAATGGGGATGGCTCAAATAAATGCTCAGTGTCTGAGTCGAGCCCACCCCAGGACAGAAGGAATCTTCCACAAAAGCATAACATTCCCAGATGATTTCCAGGCCTAGATCTTAAGGATTCCTGAAAGTGGGCTGAGATTTGTGTCTGGTTAGCAAAGGCCATCTCTAAGCTGGCTTCTGGTCACAGGGAGCCGCCTACACCTGGGCCTCAAGAGTATGAACTCGGTTGCAGCAAAATTCACGATGCTCCCTGGCCAGAATGTAGGAACCCCTGTGCTGGGCTGGGTGGCGCCATGAAACAGCCCCAGTGAATGGGGCCTCGTTCGTTAATGCTACAGGAACAGGCGGGCTCTGCACTCAGGGGACATCATTCCACTGTCTCCTGAGTGTAGAGGACCAAGAGACCCACATGTTAATGACAGAAAAGAAAGTCCCAACTCTAAGAAGTGGCATAGATCGCTCTTTTTCCATTTGCTCCTGAACTGCCCAACAGACAAATCACTTTAAGCACCTAGAGTTAACTTGTTGTTTGAGTTAGGGAGAGTTTTCCTTTTTTCTGGGGGGTGGGTACTGGGGATTGAACCCAGGGGCACTCAACCCCTGGGCCCCATCCCCAGCCCTATTTTGTATTTTATTTAGAGACAGGGTCTCACTGAGTTGCTTAGGGCCTCACTATTGCTGAGGCTGGCTTTGAACTCAGGATCCTCCTCCCTTAGCCTCCCAAGTCACTGGGATTACAGGTGTGTGCCACTGTGCCAGGCTAGTGTTTTTTCTAACTTGATCAAATGAACCTGATGGTTCAAACTTTCACCCAATTGATGTGTCTTGCCTGTGATTTCCATGAAGTATTTTTTTTTTTTCTGACCTAACTAGCAGCTCTCCCCAAACCAAACCTGACATGATATCTTGATAAGGTCATTTCAAGCTGGAAAAGGCTGCCTCTTGTGTCTAGCGCAGCACTTCTCAACCCTGACTACACACAGAATAACCTGGGGAGTTATTTTCTTTAATATGTTACATCTGGCTCCATCCCAATCAATTAAATCAGTATTCCTGAGGCGGGACCACAAAATGGATAGTTTCCAAAGCCCTCCGGGCGAGCTTGAAGTCCAGTCGGAGTTGAGACTCTCTCTTTTCCCAAGCTTTACTCCTCTGTTCAGGATTTCCTTTGGTGTGTTTATTCTACGTTATCCTCCTTCTCAATGTCTTCCCGCCCTGGCTACTCAAAGTAGACCGTACTTCTCTTTTATGTAGGTAACAGAAGAGGAAGGCACAGCATAAGACCTTTAATTCCTTGCTCCTCAAAAGTGAGGTCAGCTGGGCATGATGGTGCCCACCTGTCATCCCAGCGGCTAGGGAGGCTGAGACAGGAGGATCACAAGTTCAGACCCAGCCTCAGCAACCTAGTGAGGCCCTAAGCGACTCAGTGCAACCCTGTCTCTCAAAAAGGACTGGGGATGTGGCTCAGTGGTCAAGTGCCCCTGAGTTCAATACCTGGTACCCCCTCCCCCCAAAAAAAGAAAGAAACAAAATAGATGTCACCGCACAGTGTTCAGAAACAGGGATACAGAGTCGGTCATATGCTGCTGTCACCCCAGCTCTTCTTGCTTTGGACTGAAACTTAGAAGACTCTTTCTCTGCTGCTACCAAAGAAGCGGAGGCCTATTGTCCTGCTCCAGTGGCCAGTCAGCACCTCACTTTGGCAATGACCAGAAGAAACATTAGTGTGGAGTCCACAGCCCGGCTGAGACCTCCTCCCAAGGCAGCTTTGTCCTCTGTCCTCTGGGAAGATCCCCCCTGGACCCAAATTCATTTAGGAAAGCTTTTCTCCATGTGCTCTTCTTTCAAGTGAAAAAAATTGTCAAACCAGATGGCCTTTTTCTGTCATGAATGGGATCTGTACAGTTTTATAAGGGTCGTTAAAAAAAATGCTTTTGTTTTCGTCACAGTGGACTCGGGGGTGAGGGGGGACAGCAGCAGGAGGTAGAAGAGGGTAGGGGGCTGGGCTACTCTGCTACACCTAGATCTTTGGGGACTGTACTTCTTTTTTTTTTTTTTTTTCGGTACTAGAGATTGAACCCAGG
>NW_025999941.1:17265275-17279929 GCF_001458135.2 Marmota marmota marmota
CCCCCTCCCCTCCCTTCATTCCCCTGTGTTTAGTCCAAAATACCACTATTCCCCACCCAACCCCCACTTATTGTGAATCAGCATCCACATATCAAAGGAAACATTCAGCCTTTGGCTTTTGGGGACTGGCTTATTTCACTTAGCATGATAGTCTCCAGCACCATCCATTTACCCATAAATGCCATCATTTCATTATTCTTTAAGGCTGAGTAATATTCCATGGTGTGTGTGTGTGTGTGTGTGTGTGTGTGTGTGTGTGTATCACATTTTCTTTATCCATTCATCTGTTGAAGGGCACCTAGGTTGGTTCCATAGCTCAGCTATCGTGAGTTGAGCTGCTGTAAACACTGAAGTGGCTGTGTCACTGTAGTGTGCTGACTTTACATACTTTGCGTATAGACCTAGAAGTGGGAGAGCTGGTCAAATGGCGGCTCCATTCCAAGTTTTCTTAGGAATCTTGGTGGGGGGTTCTTGATTGGGCTGCATAGATGTAACATTTTGCTGGGGAAAAAGGGTTGACAACTCCACTTGACGGAGAAGATCTACTATGACATTCAGCGGGAAAAGACCATGAAGACAGCTATTCTGTTTTATACTCTAGGCCAAGACTTGACAAACTCGTAAAGAGCCAGATAGGGCATACTTTATGCTTTGGGGGCTGTAGCCTTTATAGCAGTAACTCAACTCTGTGACTGCAGGGCAAAGGTAGCCACAGATGAGGAAATGGGGGTGCACTTTATCAAACAGGTGGTGAGTCCAATTTGATTCTTGGGTATGGATCACTGATTCCTTCCTCCAAGTCGTTCACCAGATCCTCCTCCTCTCCTGAACAAAATCACCCTTGTCTTCTTTCTATCCACTTCAAAGCAGAAAAATGGATATAGTGGTGTAGGAATAGAGTCAGTTCTTCACTGTGCTGAAGAAGTGAAACTTAATTTCATTTTCTCAACTCTTTGGATTAGATTTTATGGTTGCACACTCACAGATGAAGAAACGGAGGCCCCATCAGGTTAAATGACTCACTCAGTGTCACACAATAGGCGAGAGGTAATGCTGGGTCCAAAAGCCAGGTGTAGTTCATGCAGAAACCAGGGTTCAATGTTCAGGGGTGTAGACTTCTCTATAAGTCACTGGTATGTGTGCAAAACAGTGTGGCTTAAAATCCCCCCGCAAGGCCATCAGGGAAGAACTTGTCATAGACACTCCCAGAGGGACAACACCAGATCAGGGAGGGGGTGGGGGGAAATCACTGACAGCAGTTGAGAGTTGTTGGGATTTGATCGTGAACACCTATGTGCTAGGATGAACCGAAGAGGAACCATATTAACCACACAGGGCGGGTGGTCTCGGGATAGTAGACGGCGAAGGCATTACCAGGATGAGCAGGAGACTCACCGACATGCAAGGAGCCGACTCCAACCCTCCCCCATCCTTTTCACTAAAGGGAAATTTGACCTTGACATCAACTTCTCCTTTCCTTTGTTCTTGGCTTTAAAAATACAGTAACTCGGGCTGGGGCTGGAGCTCAGTGGTAGAGCGCTTGCCTAGCATGTTCAAGGCCCTGAGTTCAATTCTCAACACTACATAAAAATAAATAAATTAAGGTGCCGTATCAACTACAACTAAAAAATAATTTTAAAAAAATACAGTAACTCATTCCCCTCGGTCTAATCCAAAGAACTTCTGTTTCCCCCCAACCCTTATTGTGAGTCAGTATCTGCACATCAGAGAATATTTGCCTTTGGATTTTTGGGGATTGGTTTATTTCACTTATCATGAGAGTCTCCGGTTCCATCCATTTACCCGCAAATGCCATCATTTCATTCTTTTTTATGGCTGAGTAATATTCTATTCCAAAGTCAGTGGAATGAATGGAACAGAACTTTCCTGTGTTCATATATGAACACACTACCAGGGAAACTCCACATCAGGTACAACCACAGAATGGGGAGTTAGACTCCATGTTTGCATATATGTCAAAATGCACTCTACTGCCATGTAGAGTATCTAAAAACAACAATAATGACAACAAAACCCCACTAAATCAGAATGTTGGGTATCAAGAAGCAGGTCCAGGTGGAATGGGTGGAAGGGGGAAGATTTCATCAGGTGGATAACTTGCGGGCTTTCCTTTGTGGTGGAGTCTGGGTGGTAGGGAAGACAAGAGAGAAAGATGAACAACAGGCAGAGAGTAAAAATTAATCTAAATACTATATTACCGAGAGAGAAAGGAGGTAGAAGGAAATGGCCTGACGAGGCCCGTGGATGGCTCTTGGAGAGCTTGGGGCCAGGGGATCAGGGGTGTAGACTTCTCTATAAGTCTATAAAAAGGAAGCGGTCACAGGATCATCTCTGATGCATCTAAGAGAGTGAAGGGAAAAGGATTTTGAGAACCGCCGCTGGGGATTATTAATGGACCGCTTACATCTTTCTTTGGGCGTTGAAAGTCAAGTTTCCTTTATAATGAATTTTTTGCTTTTGAAGATGTGATTCTAGGCAGAGATTAGACCACACAGGGCATGGTGATTTATCTGGGTTACATTAGCAAAGTGACTCCATTTTACATTTTATGGGGGGGTACCAGGGATTGAACCCAGGGGCACTCGACCACTGAGCCCCATCCCCAGCCCTATTTTGCATTTTATTTAGAGACAGGGTCTCCCTGAGTTGCTTAGCACTTTGCTTTTGCTGAGGCTGGCTTTGAACTCGAGATCCTCCTGCCTCAGCCTCCCCAGCCACTGGGACCACAGACCTGGGCCACCACGGAACCTGGCTAAGTGACTCCATTTAAAATCTTTGAGCTGGTCGAAGACATTCAAATTAACAGCAAAAGGAAGATTGGTAATAGGTACAGCTGTCTGAGAATGGAGCAGGCCAGCTCAGGAGGTAGAAGACTCTCAGTCTGTTTGGTAACCACCGGTGGTGACCTTAAGGAGGGGGATGGATGTTCTGTGTAGAAAAGGGACCTTCCACCTGGCCGATGGTGGAAAGAATCTGAGCTTTTCACCATCTCTCGCCCCAGCCCCTTCTATTTTGGGGACGTTGTGAAGCCCTGACATTGACTAAAGCTCTCCAGGGGATTCAGAGGGTTGGGGACCACGGATGGCAAGAGCCGGGAAAGGTGTCCTCTGATGCCTCCTCTGACAGAATGATCCTAGTGAACCTCTCCTTTGTGAGGGCACATCAGAGTTAGCAACGCACCTCCTATAAAAAAGCAGCGGCCACAGGATCACTCAGACGACACAAAGGCAAAGAACAAAGCCCAGGAGGCAGCATCCGCCTCCTTTGGGGCTCTCCTTGGATGATATTTTGACCCATTGAACGAGTCCACTGACTTATTTTTAGTGCTCTTTCTCCTGGTCTGTGGGATGCTACTGTGTCTCTGAATTCACTCCCCAAATAACTTTTCATAGGAAAAGAGAGCCCGACAGAAAGAAAAAAAATAAAATAAGAGAGAGAGAGAATTGGTTCTCAGGTCTGCCGTAACAACCACCACTGTTCTAGAACCCAAGTAATTGTGCTAAGAATTGTACCTGGAAAATGGTTGACAAACTAAATTTTTAGAATTACAGTCTTATGTGAAAAGCCCCAAAAGTGCTCCTTATCAAGAGTCCATAAACGGGATGGTATCAGACTAAAAAGCCTCTTCACAGAAAACGAAATGATCAAGACCGTGAAGAGAGAGAGCCTACAGCATGGGAGAAAATATGTGCCACTTGTATCTCAGGGAGAGCATTAATCTCCAGGATAAAAAAAACAAACAAACAGCAACAACAATAACAAAAAAACCCTTAACATCCAAAAAGCAAATAACCCAATCAACAAATGGACAAAGGAAGTGAACAGGCACTTCACAGAAGAAGAAATATGATCAGTCAACAAATATATGAAAAAATGTTTAACAACTCTACAAATTAGAGAAATGCAAATCAAAACTACACGGAGAACTCATCTCACTCCAGTCAGAATGGCAATTGCAAAGAATACAAGTGACAATAAATGTTGACGAGGATGTGGGGGAAAGGCACACTCAGGCATTGCTGGTGGGACTGCACATTAATGCAAACACTCTGGAAAGCAGTACGGAGATTCCTCAGAAAACAAGGAATGGATCCACCATTTGATCCAGCTATCCCACTCCTCAGTCTATACCAAAGGACTTACAATCAGCATAGTATAGTGACACAGCCACTTCAATGTTTAGAGCAGCTCAATTCACAGTAGCTGACCTATGGAACCAACCTAGATGCCCTTCAACAGATAAATGAATGAAGAAAATGTGGTGTACATAAACAATGGAATATTACTTGGCCATTAAAAAAAGAATGACTCTGACATTTGCCAATAATTTTGGATGGATCTAGAGACAATCATGCTAAGTGAAATAAGCCAATCCCCCAAAACAAAACCTGAATGTTCTCTCTGATGTGTGGATGATGACACACAATAAAAAGGGCACAGAGAAGAGAAGTTCACTGGATGAGACAAAGGGGAATGAAGGGAATGTAGGGGGGATGGGAATAGGAAAGACAGTGGAATGAATGGGACAGAACTTTCCCATGTTCATATATGAACACACAACCAGGGAAACTCCACATCATGTCCAACCACAAGAATGGGAAGTTAGACTCCATGTGTGTATACGATGTCAAAATGCACTCTACTGCCATGGATATCTAAAAGGAACAAATTATAAAAAAGAAAAATACTAAGAGGAAACTTACTATAAGCCGAGAGTATACCACTAAGGTATTTATTTTCAGTGTTTTCCTGGATCTCAGAAGCAATATATTTTTAGAAAACAGAACATTTAGAAAAACAGAAGAATTTAAAGTATGTGTAATTCCATCATTGAGAGAGAGGTATTTTGAATATTTTGAAGATGAACATAGGTACGTGCCTGTGTGTGCGTGCACACACACACACACAAAAACACACATTTGTATGACTAAATATGTACATGCCATACATTTTTCCAGAAAATGGGATCAAACTGTTTGCATATCTCAGTAGCCTTTCCCCCCAATTCATCTCTCCTAAATATTTTCTCACATCACAAATATTTTTTTTCACAGTCACATGCTGTACATGCAGCATGAAATCCTATCATATTAATCAGTATTTTTTGGGCATTGAGGTTGTTTCCAATTTTTGACCTTATCAATAATGCTGCTTGCCAACATCAGTATTGTTTGAAGTCAAAAGGGCACTGCTACATGAAATGGTGACATTTCTAAACGTCATCTCTTGTTTTATGCATTCTGAAATATTGAAGCTGAGTTTTGGGAACTGATTAACTGTGGTGCATGTGAATTCATCACTCTCTCCCTGAGTGAACGGTGGCTGCTGACCGGCTGGGTCAGCATGCCTGGGGGTTAGGTGAGATCAGTCTGTCCCCTCAGGTGCTCCAGTACCTGCCTCCTGCTTCCCTGGGCTCCAACCCACAAGACCTTTCTCAGTCACTCCAGGAATAATAATGTGAAAGGGATAGAAAAGAGAGGACAGATGGCTTCTGTCATGGGCTGCATGGTGCTCCCTGCAAATTTGAATGTTCAAATCCTAATCCCTCGTATCTCAGAATGTGATTGCATTTGGAAAAAGGACCTTTAAAATGATCATTAAGGGCTGGGCACGGAGGTGCACGCCTGTCATCCCAGCAGCTTGGGAGGCTGAGGCAGGAGGATCACAAGTTCAAAGCCAGCCTCAGCAACTTAGTGAGGTCCTAAGCAACTCAGGGAGACCCTGTCTCTAATTAAAATACAAAATAGGGCTGGGGATGGGGCTCAGTGGTTGAGTGCCCCTGGTATTTAATCACTGGTACCAGAGTGGGGGTCGGGGGGGAGACAGAATTGCTTTGTTTAGCCCAGAAAGTGCTTTTTTAAAATCTTCAAATTCATTGCTGATATTATAAAAACAAGAAAACCTACTCCAATTCTGGATTTCTGGCTTTTTGGTAAAAGAATCACAAGATCTGACAGTGCTGGGTCCCTATTCTCTGGCTCATTATGGTTCCTGGGTGTCACGTTCCTCACCACTGAAACAGTCAGGGTCACTCCAGGGGAACTGGGTTGCATGAAATAACCACACAGAGAGAGAGAGACCTTTTTCTTTGGGTCCTGTGACGGCTCCTCTGACCTTAGAGGTCCATGGAAAGAGAGAGAGAGCGCGCTGACCCCTTTTATTGGGGAGAAGTCATTCAGATGAGGCAAGGGGTCAGGTTTCGGGGGGCTAAGTCTAGCTTCATGATGTCTGCTGTCAGCAGGTTGATTGACATCTAGGAAGGCCACACCCAGGGGCAGAGCAAGAGAAGGGGACACACAAAGGGCGTTTCCATGGAACATTCTATCCCAACCAGGGCAAAGGGGTAGGATTACAAAGGAGCAGGTGAGCGTAGCTCAACCCCACGCTGACACACCTACACCTGAAGTCACGCCTTCTACTTCCCGTGCTGGGACAATGCCCAAGTCACCAGGAAATATAGTGATTGATCAGANGAGGAGGAGGAGGAGGAGGAGGAAGAGCCAGGCTCAGTGGTGCACACCTGTAATCCCAGGGGCTCAGGAGGCTGAAATAGGAGGATCACAAGTTCAAAGACAGCCTTAGCAAAGGTAAGGTCCTAAGCAACTCAGTGAGACCCTGTCTCTAAATAAAATACAAAATAGGGCTGGGGATGGGGCTCAGTGGTTGAGTGCCCCTGTGTTCTGGTACCAAAAAATAGAAAAAAAAAAAAGAAGAAGAAGAAGAAGAATGATGGTGAATTCACAAATATCTGTAAAAGCAGTTGAGCAAATCTGAGACATTCGGCCCATCTGCAGGGCCCTCTCATGCCAGATCCATTAGAAGTTTTATTCACAGAATATCATCTGCCCTCCTAGTTTGCCTGCATGAAATTTAATACGGTGCTTCTCTCCCTACTCTTTCTAGCAGTGCCCAAATTCCCAGAAGCATCTGCAAAATGATTTCTCAGGCCAGTGGCTTCATTGCCTTCATAAAGGCTAGTGTTACGGACAAGTACCATTTTTACTGGTTTAGACCATGTGCAGGAATGTTATGGCCACAGCTTGGGTAAGTGATGAGGAGACCCAATTTTCATAATGGGCCCCCAAACCAAAGATTTATAGAGTGATCATCATCCTAATGACCCTTTGTGTGGGGAAGCTGTTCCTCTTTCAGTCCACGCTTTCCTGCCTCAGATTTACACCATGACCCACTAAGAAGCTTGGCTTGCGGCCTCATCTCTTCTGGCTAAAATGACTTCCTGACTTTCAGGGTCCACCAACAGGTGGCTGGCTGCACCTCTTCCTAATTCATCCTCCAGAAGGGTCTTTCCAAAATGCAAACATGAATGTGGCACTCTCCTGCTTAAGATCAGCCATTGAGCTGGGCCATGTGCGGTGGTGCACACCTGTCATCCCAGCAGCTGGGGAGCTGAGGTAGGAGGACATAGAGTTCAAAGCCAGCCTCAGCAACTCATCGAGGCCCTAAGCAACTCAGTGAGACCCTGTGTCTAAATAAAATACAAAATAGGACTGGGGATGGGGCTCAGGGGTCAAACGCCCTGGGTTCAAGCCCCAATACAAAAAAATATATATATATATATCTCCATTGATATTTTCCTGATTGTCAGGATTTCAATTCATGTTCCTTGGCCTCTTCAGCCTCCTCTCCCAACATCCTCCCCTGGCATTCTACCTTCCAGCTGACTGCTTTTTAAAATATCCCCTGCACACTATTTTTTCTTGCCCCTCGGTCTTTGTTCATACAGTTTTTCTTTCTTTCTTTCTTTCTTTCTTTCTTTCTTTCTTTCTTTCTTTTTCTTTCTTTCTTTCCTTCCTTCCTTCCTTCCTTCCTTCCTTCTTTCTTTCTTTTTTCTTGGTACCAGGGATTGAATCCAGGGGTGCTTAACCACTGAGCCACATCCCAGCCCTATTTTATATTTTATTTAGAGACAGGATCTCACTTTTGCTGAGGCTGGCTTTGAACTCACGATCCTCCTCCCTCAGCCTCCCGAGCCCCTGGGATTACAGGTGGGTGCCAACACGCATGGCTGTTCATTCAGCTTTCTCTAATGGAAATACTTCCATCTCCCAATTACTCCCAAACCTTCGGGGCTAACACATCCTGCTTCCCCTGCCTGGCCCTTCCCTTCTGTGTTCCCAGCCTGGCCTACACCTACTTCCTCCTCCACCAGTGCCTCTGCAGAATGGCTTTATCATTACCTGTTCATTTGTCTGTTTCTCCAGGGCGGGGCCTGCCCATCATTTCACTCTGTTAGAATCCCCAGAGCCCAGCACCTCAGGGGCACCTGTTTGCTGGAGGGAGGGATCAAAGGGAAAAGGACCCGAATTATAAGGAGGAAGCCCAAGAGCACCATCATCCTGGGGCACAGAGGAAGCACCCAGCCTCCAAGAGATTTAAAGACCCCAACCACATGTTTGTCTCTAGGAAGAACCAGGGAGCAGGAACCTTAGAAATAACCAAACTCATTCTTTATTTTTCCTTTTAATTTTTTCCCTTTATTTTATTGATTTTTATGTGGTGCTGTGGATGGAACCCAGGGCCTCACAGGGCTAGGCAAGCGCTCTACCACGGAGCCCCAGCCCCATTCTTTCACAGAGAAGGGCTCCTGTTTACCAGCTTTCAGGGGTGGGGTGCTCCCTGCCCCTCCAAACAGCCAGAGTGCATCAGCTCTTGGTGGGGGGGGGCTCTTCTTTCTTTGGCGGTGCCCAAATCAGCTCTTCCCCCATTTGCACCAGGCTGATTCCACTTGGGTCCTCCACATTTCCTCTCATCAGAGGGGAAACCTCATATTTCCTGTGTTCTCTGCAAATCACCCTCAAACTGCCTCCTTCCATCCCTATCAAATCTGCACAAAAAGAACCAGATTGAGCCTGAATGGAAGGGCTTTCTCTGCACCATCTAATCCCAAACGCCCTGAAGCACAAGTCAAAAAAAAAAAAAAAAAATACATGCATGCCCCAAATCACAAAACTTGCAAGTCCCCAGTCAGGCCCAGATCCCCAGGGGTCTAACTCCAAGTTCACGAACTTAGCCACCTCACAATGCTCTTGCCTGTCTGAGCCCTTCA
Source organism: Marmota marmota marmota (assembly GCF_001458135.2). Lineage (NCBI taxonomy): Eukaryota > Metazoa > Chordata > Mammalia > Rodentia > Sciuridae > Marmota > Marmota marmota. The sequence continues at coordinate 17,274,364 of NW_025999941.1, forward strand.
GCTATTCGGCAGTGAAAAGCTAAGCAGATTAAAAGCTCATAATTCATTCTCTCTCTCTCTCTCTCTCTCTCTCTCTCTCTCTCTCCTTTTCCCTTTGCTCTAATACCAGCTTTATGGAGAGACCTAGACGCTCTCTTCCTCCAAGGATTATTTTTTTAAAAAATGAGTTTCTTTCTCATTCTTGCCCCCCTCCCGATGCTGCTGGGGGAGCCCCCATCTCCGGGGTGCTGCCTTCGCCTGCACCAGGACAAGCCGACTCATTAGTTTCAAAGCCTCGAATTAATCTTACATGCCGGCCCCTGGAGGTGAAAGGTCATGTTTTATCTTCTTAGCTTTATCCACCACTCGGGAGGAAATTGGATCTTGAGGCAGGAGGGACCCTCTCTCCCCTAGAATCCCCTGATGCCTCCCCTTTCTGTTGTGAGTCAAATCAGACCCAGAGAGCAGGGGTCCATGCTTTAAAACCAGGGATTTTTTTTTTTTAAGTAGGAGCATTTTGCAAAATGCAGGGCAGAGAGATGAATAGAGGCTGCTACTAGGAGTGTTGAGAAAGCTCCAAATAAAACAAAGTGCTGTTGTCAGAGGGAGGCTCTAGGGAACGCAGAGGTGGAAATCCCTGCTCTGCCCTCCAGCGTTGAGGCCACTCTCTGGTGCCTCCTAGTGGCGGAGTCGAACATGGCACCAGCCGGCTGGGAGAGACCCGTGTTCCAGGCACCAAAAGGTGGCTGGGCTTCCGGGTGGAGAGACAGTGGCTTCCTAATGGAGCATACATGGAGCATATGTGTGCACTAACAGCAGTTGGGTCGGTGTGTGGAGGCTCTGGTGGGGTGGTAGTCTGTGATCATGGAACTTGGCAAGCTGGGTCCTGACCCAAATGGTGACAGAGGAGGCATGGCCACAGCTTGGGGGACTCCAGTTGGACTGCAATTCCTCCTGGGTAGCTGGGGCTGAATCAAAGTTGCTTTGAGGACTAAAGAAAGCTGCATTGATATGCACTGAACTCTGCCTGCTGGTGTTCACAGTAACCACTGTCTGGACCTCAGGGTGTAATCAGAGCCAACACATCCCCAGGGTTTGCTTTCCCCAGGCCCGGCCCTCTCCCAACGCTGCTCCCAGCTCCACGGGGAGGTTGGGCATTGAGAGCGGGGGAGGGCCACCCCTGGGGAACAGAGAAAGTAAAGCCCTCTCTTTTAAAAAAATTGTTTTATTTGTTCTGTTTAGATATGCATGACAGTGGAGCGTATTCTGACATATTACACGTACATGGAGTATTATTCTAATTAGGATCCCGGTCTTGAGGTTGGGGTCTTGAGGTTGGACATGATGTGGAGTTTCCCTGGTCGTGTGTTCATATATGAGCATAGGAAAGTTCTGTCCCATTCACTCCACTGTCCTTCCTCTCCCCCCCCCCACCCGCCTTCCTCTAATCCAGGGAACTCCTATTCTTCCCTCCTCCCACCCTTATAGTGTGTTAGCATCCCCATATCAGAGAGAGCACCCAACCTTTGGTTTTTCGATATTGGGTAATGTCCTCTCTTTACAGCTCTGTTTTGACATCACAGATGCCCCTCGAGAAAGGACAGATGCCAGGCAGCTTTGGGATACCCTCAGAAGGAGACAGGAAGTTGCCCGGCCCAACTCAGTGCCCATCAGAAAAGCCCCATGATGACCACGGAGCCGAGTGACCTTCCTTAAAGACAGTAGCCACTAAATGGAACAAGCAGAAAAGGTCAGACAGGTGGGATTTGGGAGAAGAAAGCCAAACAGAGCCACTGCGGGTTTTAAATCAGCCTCATTGTAAGTTGTATTCAGCAGGAAGTATAATGACCCCAGAGAGCAGGGCAAAAGGGTTAACTTTATTGCACATCGTGCTTCCAAGTCAGAGCTATTCTCTGTCAAGGACGGATGCAGAGGAGCACCAGCTGCACTGGAGATTACAGCCCCCGGAGAGCCATTGAGGCCCAGGACTGGCACAGGGGCACTTGGCCAAATCAGGGCCAGGCATGGACCTGCAACCATTCTGGCCATTAGTTTTCTCGTCTGAGCTGAGCTGGCTCTGCAGGGAACGAGTCAGGTGCCAAGTGGCAGTGTATTAGCCGGCCAATTCCACCTTCCCCCATTCTGGCCTGGAAAGGGAGCCAAGTAAGGGTTAGGTCTTGGTGGTCCGAGTGGACCCCACACACCACCCATTGCCCTCTACCTGGCCAGCTGATGGCTGGTAGCAAGGTAGTCAGTTTTTGTTGTTGTTGTTGTTGTTTGCCCTTGTGACCTAAAGACCTGACAAGAGCAATTTCAGGGGAGAACAATTTTATTGAGTGCTCATGGTTTTTGACAGCCATGGCTCTGGGCCTGAGGCAAGGTGGAGCATCATGGTGGAAGAGCTCAGAGACAGCGCCACTCATCAGGTTCAAAATATAAACCCCAAGGGCAGGTCCCCAGGGCCACCTCTCCAGCCACACCCCACCTGCCTCCAGTTACCCTCCAGTTAACCTGATCACTAATGCACTGATTGGGTTGAGGCTGTAATTCAATCCTTTCTCCTCTGACCCTTCCTGCATTACCTCCTACATGAGCTTTAGGGGGCACCTCACATCCAAACCCTAGCACTGCCCTCTGCAGGTAGATGTAGGTGAGGCAGGTTCCTGGCTTCACAGGGAGCTATGGGACCCGGTTTCTATAGCCCCCAGTGGTGACACAATAAGAATCAGTCATTCTGGCTGCTCGGTAGCCTCCATATTTCTTTCTTCAGAAGCACGAGAAAACAAAAATGGCCAGATGTGGTGGAGCACACCTGTAATCCCAGCCTCTCAGGAGGCTAAGGCAGGAGGATCGAGAGTTCAAAGCCAGCCTCAGCCACTTAGCGAGGCCCTAAGCAACTCAGCGAGACCCTGTCTCTAAATAAAATGCAAAATAGGGCTGGGGATGGGGCTCAGTGGTCGAATGCCCCTGAGTTCAATCCCTGGAACCAATAAAATAAAATAAAAGGCGACACAATTTCTCTTAAGACCCAGACTTAGAGTGGACACACTGTCACATACAACCATATGCCTTGGGCCAAAGTAAATCACATGAGTGTACCCAGCATCCGTGAGATGGCAGATGTCCTCCACCTCTGCAAAGTCACCCACACAAGGCCAGCACACAGGAGCAGCCATGCCTGGGAACGGTTTCCATTGGGTTTCTGTCATTTGCGACAAGGAGACACCTGGCCCACTGGTGTCCCAGGAAGCAGGGGAGTCCACAGTGTTAAGTATACAAAGCTGGAATCCAGGGAAGTGGGGTCTGGAGGTGAGCCCCAAAGTCCACCAGCGTCACTGGACGTGGGTGACAGGGTGGAGATGTGCAGGGGCTCATGGGTGCAGACAGAACACTGAAGGCACGTTGTGCCCTTGGAACCCTCCAGCCCAAAGAAACAGAGGGCTTTTGTTCCTCCGGCATCTGATAGAAATCAGACACACCCTGGAGGGGTCCACACTGACGCCAGCCACTTTGCCAAGCCCAGGGTGAGAACGTGCGCTCGGAAAAGTGCCATCCATCGGGGTGGGGAGTGCAGGCTTCTCCAACCTTGATCTTGTGATCCTAAAAATGGAATCAAAGATTCCAGAAGAACAGCTGGGGAGGCTGAGGCAGGAGGATCGCGAGTTCAAAGCCAGCCTCAGCCACTTAGCGAGGCCCTCAGCCACTCAGTGAGGCCCTGTCTCTAAATAAAATATAAAAAGGGCTGGGGATGGGGCTCAGTGCCCCTGAGTTCAATCCCTGGTACCAAACAGAGAGTGGGGGGTGGGGAGGAAGACCCTAGAAGAACAGAAGACTGTGGCCCTAGAGGCAGAGTCCCCAGAACGCTCACATTTCAGCAGCAAAGTTCCCTGTCACTGTTGTCCTGTAGGAGACCAAGCCGCGCCACGCCCCAGGGGAAGGGTTTGCCTGCAGGGCATCTGCACTCCTGGCAGTGGGTTGGCGAGGTGGGTGTTTTATCTCCACTTGACGAGGGACAGAAATGAAGTGAGCGTTTCCATCCACCTAATGTCCCAGGGCCCAACCGCTGGCTGCCCCCAAACCCTGCCGTGAACCCAGGCTCTGAGCCTGTCTGATGGGTGACTCTTTGTCCCTCCTGACCCGGGAGCCCTGCAGGGACCTTTTCATCAGTACTTCCTTCCCTTGCCCTTTGTATAGCCTCCTGTTCTTTGAAATTTGGGCCCCACATCAGACTTCGGAGAAAAATACCCTCTCTGTGCAACGCTTCTCTGTAGCCCCATTGTGGAGAGCCAAGGGCTGCGTCTGCCAGGCCCCTGTCTCCCTCTCCCCTGGAGGAGCACCCGGTCCCTGTGGGGCATCACCTCCTCACCTCGGATCTGTGCAGATGAAGTGAGCCTGACCCCTCAGAGCTGCCGCCACCCCCACTCCTCATGCCCCCCACAGACCCCACTGTCCATGGGTAGGTCCAGGACCTTAGAGAGACTCACAGGTCCTTGGAGCCAGAGTCTACCAGCTCTGTGTGCTGGGGCCATTAAACCGACTCACTGCTGTGCCTCAGTCTCCCCGTCAGTAAAATGGGATGATGATGGTATGCCCTGCTTTGTGGAGCTGTGGAGAGGAACAATCAGGATCGTGTCTAAAAGAAACTCTTTCTCTGGGCACCGTGGTGCATGCCTGTCATCCCAGCAGCTTGGGAGGCTGGGGGAGGAGGAAAGTGAGTTCAAAGACAGCCTCAGCAAAAGCGAGGTGCTAAGCAACTCCGTGAGACCCTGACTCTAAATAAAATACAAAACAGGGCTGGGGATGGGGCTCAGGGGTGGGGTGGCCCTGGGTTCAATCCCTGGGACCAAATGAACAAACAAAAAACCCAAACAAACCACTTTCCACATCCTCAAGGAAAGAGGGCTACGTGATCATTGTGGGTCCAGGCCAGGGCGTGTGACATGGCCAGGGCAGGGGACTCTTGGTTGGTATTTTGTAGGAGCTATGGAGAAAGTGGATCATGGTCCATTTGTCCAACTGTCCATCCATCTGTCCCTCTCACCTCCCCTGGTGGGGGTGGCAGGTTGTGGGGTGCGGGCCTGCCTGGACCAGCTGGTGGGCAGAAGATCTGGTGGACCCCGATCCTCAGCATTGTTCAGAGCCTGGGTCTGAGGGAGGCCCTGGGCTCCCCCATAGCGCGGCCGAGACGGCCTTCCTGGGCAAGGTCCGGCGCAGTGGGCTGGGCTGGGCTGGGGCAGGAGGATATGGTGGGGGTCTCCAGACTTCAACTCCCTCTGCCTCTCCTCTTCCAGCCCGAGCCCCAGGGAGGTTGATGAGGGCAGGGAAGGAGGAGAGGAAGACCCAGTGGGGCCTGACCCCTCCCTCCCTCCCCCTCTTTCAGCCTCTGGCCAAAGTGCTCTCCTGGGAAGGAGTCTCCCTCCGCCACCCCATGACAAAAACTCGGACCACTTTTGCAAGCCCTCTGGGCCCCTGGGAAATGGTCACTTCAGGTTCGGCTTTGAGAAATGGGCCTTTTGTCTGTCCTGAAATGCTGACGAGCGACAGTGTCGCATCCTTCAAGGGAACAGTCCCCCCCCCCCCACCGCTG
>NW_025999941.1:17281330-17331478 GCF_001458135.2 Marmota marmota marmota
TCACAGTCCAGGTAAGTTCTGCAGGCAGCTAGCTTGATCCGAAGTCTCGTCCGGTTTTTAGCAACACTGGAAATTCTTCCACCTTCGTGTTTACCAGCACGGGGATGAAGGCAGGAACTCCAGCAATGACACTAAAGAAAATCCTATAGTATTCCAGCAGGCACTAAGAAAACAACCTTCTGAACAATTTAGTACATTATCTCAAGGTTTTTTACATTTGAAATAAGCCTTAATGGCGCTCATTACTCATTAGCTTCCAGGTGTGGGAGAACCATTGTAGTTACTGGCCTTGGAAATGATCAAACTTCAGGGACTCCTCCGTCTTCTGCCTGCAGCGTCCCGGGCAGCACCAGATGGCCCTGGGGAGAGTCCTGGACTCAAAGAGCCTGCGAGACTGGGCCTCCGGGTCAGGTCTGGATTTGGGCTCTCACAGTGGCGTCCTGCTCCCGGGCGGGGGGCGGGGAAGAGCCAGCTGCCGCTGCTTGGAAACTCCTTGCTGCGCCATGACTGGCTCGAGTACATGACAGCCGCCACGTGGATTCACGCACCCTCCAGTAATGAAAAGTATTCAGTAATAGCCTTTTGCTGCAACTTTTTTCCTGATAATCCTTCTTCTGAACTTTCTTTTTCTTTCTGACTAGAGTTCCTGGGCTCTTATCAACACATGCCCTAACTATTCTTGGTTCCACTGGGGTGCCTCCTTCCCTTAGTAATTTACTTAACACCCCTTCCATATTTTCGTCACAAAGACAATACAACATTTCAACACAAAAGAAGACACAAACATGCTGTATCAATCTTTTCCATCTTCTTAAAATGGTCATTCTTTCTCTCGCCCTGTCTGTTTAGGGACCAGCAGATTTGCTCCCGTCCTATCTATGGACGGGCAGCTTTTTTTTTTTTTCCGTCACTTACCCCCAGTGTCCCGAGGCTCCCCGTACAGGCCACCAATTGCCGCAGTCTGGCTGGGCACAAACCACGAGCCACTGAAGCAGGAACAAACTTTATTTTTGAACTGCAAGAAAACACTTCACACACGCTCCTGGGGAATTCTCCCGAACTCCACGCGGCTCTTCCAGGAACCGCACACCAGAAATATCTCCTCTGGAAATCCCTCCTCCTGCACTTCCCCAACCAATGGGGACTCTCGGGGAATCCCCGGGAATCCCCAGGAGAACTCCAAAGTAGTGCGAGAACTCAAAAGTAGCGGCTGAGGCGGATAGTAATGCCTCACCTGTCAACCAATACTGTTGGCAAAATGCCAGGGGCCATACAGACTCGGCTGTGGCTCTCAGCATCGTAATTGTTCTCATAGCGCATATCACTCTTGAATCGTCTTCCCTGTGTAATGTTCTACAGAGAATCCATTGTTCCTACTGGACTCTGGGCTCTGAGATGGCAGGTACCGACTGATTCTTCTACACTGTCCCCAGGGCCTCACTTGATGTATAACAGGAACACTGTTAATGCTGATAAAGTATTAAATGTATGAATTAATTATTTGATAATTCATATTGCTTTAAAAAATTCATTGATTGGCACAGGCAATAGGTTGCAAAGATGCTATCTGGTTCATCCTTTCAGAGAAAAGCAAAAGGAAAGAAAATCTTTTGATGCTGGGTACCATGGCGCATGCCTGTCATCACAGCGGCTGGGAGGCTGAGGCAGGAGGATCATGAGTTCAAAGCCAGCCAACAGCAAAGTCAAGGCCCTCAGCAACTCAGTGAGACCCTGTCTCTAAATAAAGTATATGAAAGGGCTGGGAGGTGGCTCAGTGGTTAAGTGCCCCTGGGTTCAATCTCGGTACTAAAAAAATGAAAAAGAAAGTTCTGGAAGAGCCAAGGTGGATTTGCAAGAAAGAATGAAATTGAGAGACACTGTCTCAGGTAAAAGGGAAGATTAAGATGATCATCTAGGAAATGTGAACATTTTTTTCTTTACCCTGGCAAAAAACAAAAAACAAAGTGAGTCATCTTTAAGGCAATAAAATTAGAGTTGTTTTTAAAATAAGAGGTTGGCCATTCATGTCCTTCTAGGTCTCACCAGACATGAGACAGGATTCCACCTCATGCCTTTCCACTAAGGTATGGCCTTGGCCATGGGACCTGCATTAGCCTCTGAAATACCCAAAGATGTGAGACTTTTTTTTTTTGTACCAGGGATTGAACCCAGGGGTGCTGAACCACCAAGCCACACCCCAGCCCTTTTATATATTTTATTTAGAGTCAGGGTTTTGCTGAGTTGCCGAGGCTGGCTTTGAACCCATGATCCTCCTGCCTCAGCCTCCTGAGTCTCTGGGATTACAGATGTGCACCACTGCATCCAGCTTCCAGCAAAAGTCTTTAGAAACCAGTACATGGCTGGAGCCCCCGCGTAATGCTGCACTGACCAAGCATGCAAGTGACCACATGGAACTTCTGGTCAGGGTACTCTACTAAATGACAGGAGGGAAGACCCCTGCTGGTATTCCTTAGATGTGTAGCATAATCCAGAAGTCAAGTCTGTTGTATGAAGCAGAGAGAGACACAGACAGATGGACAGACAGGAGGAGTGGAATGGGGTAAATAGAAATGATGGACATGGAAAATAAGTGTTTTTTAAAATATGTTTTAGTTATCCATGGACGCAGCATCTTTATTTTGTTTATCTACCTTTACGTAGTGCTGGGGATCGAACCCAGCACCTCACACGTGCAAAGCAAGAGCTTTACCGCTGAGCCCCAGCCCAGCCACCTGGAAGCTAAGTTCTCACTATGAAGCTGCCCTTAGGGCAGAATTTGCAAGTCTCCAGCTCACCGCCACACATGTAAATAGACAGGGAGGCCCAGGGCCCCAGGCCTGACGCTGCCACAGAGCCTCACTCCCTCCTGTGAACCAGTCTCTTAATACAGAAAATGGATGGAGTCTAAGGACCCACCCTCTGTAGTCCTCCTTCCTTCCTTCCTCTGCCCTGGAATTGAAAGGGAAGTGACCACAACACTCAGAGCAACCAAAAGATCTTTATTGCAGCAGTGCAACAAAGAGAAAGGAAAGAAGGAAAGAGAGAGAGAGAAAAGAGAAGAGATGAACAGGGAGAGAGCAAGAGCAAGAGAGAGACAGAGAGCGCACTTAAGAAAGATAAAGAGCAAGAGAGAAAGAGCAAGAGAGAGGGGGGCCTGGCAGGAGGGAGATTTTATAGCCCAAATCTAATGGGGCCTCTGAGTCTCCAAGCTGCCTTGTTGGCCCAAGGGGGGGTTAAGTGTTCAGCCTTGAGCAGGGTTGAATGTTCAGACTTGAGGCAAACAGGTGATAAAGGACCAGATAGAGGGGGGTTTGAGTGCATGGGCTATCTTGCAGCCAACATCTGTTCAGCCTGCCCTGCAGACAACAGGAATTTAACCAAGTGGCATTCTACCCCTGAGCTACATCTTCAACTCTTTGTAAAAAAATTGTTTTATTATTCTGTTTGGATATACATAACAGTAGAGTGTATTTCGACATGTTATACATACACGGAGTCTAACTTCCCATTCTTGTGGTTGGACATGATGTGGAGTTTCCCTGGTCTTGTGTTCATGTATGAACCTGGGAAAGTTCTGTCCCATTCACTCCACTGCCTTTCCTATTCCCATCCTCTCCCTTCCCTTCATTCCCCTTTGTCTGATCCAGTGAACTTCTATTCTTCCCACCCCCTCCTTTTTTTGTGTGAGTCAGTATCCACATATCAGAGAGAACATTCGGCCTTTGTTTTTTTTTTTTTTTTTTTGAACTGGCTTATTTCACTTACCCTGAGAGTCTCCAGTTCCATCCATTTACCAGCAAATGCCATCATTTCATTCTTCTTTATGGCTGAGTAATATTCCATTGTGTATAAATACCACATTTTCTTTATCCATTCATCTGTTGAAGGGCACCTAGGTTGGTCCCATAGCTTAGCAAGCTATTGTGAACTGAGCTCCTATAAACATTGATGTGGCCATGTCACTGTAGTATGCTGATTTTAAGTCCTTTGAGTATAAACCAAGAAGTGGGGTGGTTGGGTCAAATTCCTAGTTTTCTGAGGAATCTCCATACTGCTTTCCAGAGTGGTTGCACCAATTTGCAGTCCCACCAGCAATGTAGGAGTGAATGTTTCCCCTCACATCCTGACTGACATTTATTGTTACTTGCATACTTTTTTTTAATATTCATTTTTTTAGTTGTAGCTGGACGCAATACTGTTATTTATTTTTATGTGGTGTTGAGGATGGAACCCAGGGCGTTGCACATGCTAGGCCAATGCTCTACCACTGAGCCACAACCCCAGGCCCCATTACTTGTATTCTTTTTTTTAAAATATTTTTTTTGGGGGGTGTAGATGGATACAACAAAATGCCTTTATTTTTATGGGTGCTGAGGATCGAACCCAGGTCCCACACGTGCTAGGTGAGCGCTCTACCGCTGAGCCACAATCCCAGCCCACTTGTATTCTTGATTGTTGCCATCTGATTGGAGTGAGGTAAAATCTCAGCGTAATTTTAATTTGCATTTCTCTAATCTTTGTAAAAAAAATTTTTGAGGTAGGTTCTCCCTAAGTTGTTGAGGGAATTTGTGATCCAACTTGTGATCCTCCTGCCTCAGCCTCCAGAGTAGCTAGGATTACAGGTTTATTTGCCACTACGCCCATCAAGTTAAAAATCTTTCTACTATGACCTTTATGACTATAGAATCTGAGAGCAGATTATAGAAATAAAATAAAGTAGACCTTGCCATATATCTCACCATGTTTTCAATGGTTCATTGCACAAAGATAAAGGGCTTGTGTCAACTTCAGGGTTTCAGTGTGGTCTAAGGGATTCTTCAAGATCAGGGGTCCAGCCTGGTGCGGTGAGTGCCAGCAACACAGGAGGCTGAGGCAGGAGGATCGTGAGTTCAAAGCTGGCCTCAGCAACTTAGTGAGGCCCTGAGCAACTCAGTGAGACCCTGTCTCTAAAGAAAATCCAGAATAGGGCTGGGGATGGGGCTCAGTGGTTAAGCATCCCTAGGTTCAATCCTTAGCACCAAAAAAAAAAAAATCAGGGGTCTAGAGAAAACTAAACTGTAAGAAATCAAGGGCAAGAGCAGGGAAACCATTCGCACACATGCAGGAAAATACCAAATTAAAATGCTAGAAAACTGCACTCAAACTTGTAGGCTCCAGGAGGGCTCTGATGAGGAGCAGAGTCCACGGGAACCTGAGCTTCATCTGTGATCTATTAAGTGTTTTAAAAGGAGCACGAGTTCACTCCTACTTAGAGAATTAAAGCAAAATTGTTAAATAGCGCTGCTCACCCCGGGCCCAGTGCTCCAAGGAAGAAAGAGACACTTCCCTGGCTGGAAACCCGAGGCCAGGTCAGGGTTCAGAACCTGGCTGCGGAATTCCAGCATTTAATGGGTGACTTTGCCAACTTAAATCATTAACTGGAGGAAGAAAGTGACTTTCTGGAGGCTGACGGGTAACGTTGACGTGGATGTCAACGGGGAGACGTCTTTTTTTTTTTTTTAACAAAGCATCTGGTTGTGTTTTCCCAACTATCATTAAGACAGAATTAGATGAGAAGACAAATGTGCGCATATTGCTATTTTGGGGGACTCCTGAGAAAATCTTTAAAAATGAAGTAAATGAGGCATCAGGCAAATTCGTCCAACTGTCGATGGCACGGTCAGTGGTTTCTCAGTTAATTGCACATCCCTCCCTCCTCCTCCTGATCCCCAGGGGCTCAGATGTGGAAAATCACATCGTCTACCCCTGTGACAACTGTCCACGGATCAGACACAAAAATGGGGAATGTGTCGCCACAGATCTCAACATTTCCATGCAAACTGCTGTTTCTCAAATGCCTCCTCTGCCGTCTAAATCAAATCCACTACAAAACCACAGATGTATAGACTTCCATAGCCACATTCTCCTCTCTCCTGAGCCTGTGAGAGTTGGTGTGAGTTCTCCCTCCCGCTGTGCCCACAGCTGGGTATGAAAAGATGTTCCTGCCTCTTGAGGCCTCCGCCTGTGGCACTGTGGATTCCCAGAACTTCACAGAGGACACTAAAAATAATAATGCAATTTTAAGTTTCTTTTTATCAGTCTTTACCAGCAACCGTGGGGTACATTCCATCTAAAATATAAGAACTAGGCCACAGGCTGGGCATAGAAGGTGCACATCTGGGATCCCAGCAGCTCAGGAGGCTGAGGCAGGAGGATCTCGGGTTCAAAGCCAGCCTCAGCAACTTAGTGAGGCCCTAAGCAGCTCAATGAGACCCTGTCTCTAAATAAAATATAAAAAAGGGCTGGGGACGTGGCTCAGTGGTCAAGTGCCCCTGAGTTCAATCCCCAGCACACACACACACACACACACACACATACACAATTTGCAAACTAGCCCCAATACTGTCAGAGTAGAAGTTACCCTCAGGCTAAAACAAATGAGCATCCCCCCCTGCAGACTGGACTCTACAGAAATGCATGCCTCCAGCCTCCAGGAGCTGAAGAGCCCCTACCCAATACATGAGCTCTACCAACTGACCACCGCTTACACACAGAGCCCAAAGTTTTGCTGAGAGAATTTTGGAACTGAGAAACACAGAGGCGCACGTCTCCTGGGGTCTGATTATTATAATATTTACCTTTTAAATCTTTAAAAACCTTTCAAAGAGGTTGTCTGGTTTGCAAAATTGCAAAAAAAAAAAAAAATCTGAAGTCAGGGATATAAAACAGGAAGACTTCTTTAGTCAGTGAATGAATAAGGAGAATTTTTATTGAGTGTACACTATTAACTGGGACATATTTGTTCTCTGTCCCCTGCCCTCCGCCCCCTCTATGGGTAGCAAAGAAGTATTTAAAATTTTTTGCTTGAAGCAGGGCAAGGGCAGCAAGCCTGGAATCGTGGGAGGCTGAGGCAGGAGGATCACTAATTTGAGGCTAGCCTCAGCAAGGCTCTAAGCAACTCAGCAAGACCCCATCTCTAAATAAAATATTAAAAGGGCTGGGGTGCTCAGTGGTTAAGCGCCCCTGGGTTCAATTCCTGGTACCTAAATAAGTGCTTATTCAGCTTATAACTGAATAAGGGGACAGCACAATTCTGGGTTTTCACAGTGGTCTCTACCTCCTATGAACGCATTCTAGGCAGAAAAGCTGTCATTCACTGAGCCCTTCCACTGAGCCATAAAACAAGGTTCTAGGTTAGTTATGTAAGACCACTCCCCAAAGCCTCGCTATCTCATATCTCAACTTATTTTAGAGATGAAAAAATGAGCAGCATGGAGAGGCTAAGTAACTTTCTCACCATCACACAGCAAGTGAGTGGCAAAGTCAAGGGAACTGGACCTTAAAGCCTTGGCTCAGCCTGGTGATGCCACCATCCAAGAGCATCTCCCCACGGATAAGAAAGCACACCATGGGTAAGTTGGGGATTCTGTCCTTTCTGCCAGGAAAAGTGACCACAAGCCTTTAGGGTCAGACAGGATAGAGGACCAAATCCATTTCTGCCACTGCCTGAGTGAGTGACAGTGGCCAGCTCACTTCTCTGAGTATGTATGGGGGCGGGGGCTTACAGCACCCATATTTTGTGGGGGGAGGGATACATAGGATTGAACTCAGGGGCACTCAACCACTGAGCCCCATCCCCAGCCCTATTTTATATTATATTTCGAGACAGGGTCTCACTGAGTTGCTTAGGGCCTCGCTGAATTGTTGAGGCTGGCTTTGAACTGCCGATCCTCCTGTCTCAGTCTTGGGAGCTGCTGGGATTATAGGCATGTGCCACTGTGCCTGCCCTGCGCAGCCCTTTTTATATTTTATTTAGAGACAGGGTCTCCCTGAGTTGCTCAGGGCCTCGCTAAGTCGCTGAGGCTGGCTTTGAACTCACAATCCTCCTGCTTCAGCCTCTTGAGTCACTGGGATGACAGGTGTGTGCCACCGTACTTGGCGCAGGACTCATTTGAAGACCTATGAGGATTAAATGGGAAAACACACGTGCATTTGACATAGTATGGGCAAAAGGTAGCCACTTAGTGAAGCGTGCAGGATCATCGTTTCCGGAGTCAATCTTTCCCTCTTGGATGCTTAGAGGCGAGGATCTGCCTCGCTCGGCTGCGCACATTTCCGAGTCTGGCGCGCCCCCTGCTGGGCACTCCTGTGTACGTCATTTGGTCCCGCATTCTCCCCTAGGGGACCCATCCTGAGCCTGTAACTCGGGTGACTTGGTAGAAAACAGGAACGTCCTGAGGATTCGACCTACACGTGCATTTCAGCTCCTTTTAGCCTCAGGGGAGACTTAGAACCTGCTAACTCTGCTGCCATCTTCACTGCTGCCTGCTCTGTCGGGCGGAGAGAGGACGAGCCTGTTGGGTCCCCATTCTCCAAGTCTGGCCCAGGTTCTCAGGGTCTCCCCGCTGCAGGCCACCCACAAGCACAGGGCTTTGATTCTCATGGCTGGCATGACCTCCCATCTGATGCTGAACGTGAATCTCCCTTCCCGCCCCCATATCCTGCAATCGACAAGTCCCATTGATTATTTTTTTTCCTTCTAAATAGACTTAAAATCTGTTCATGTGCCTCCTTATTCTCTGTGACATCCTAATCTAGGTTGGAGTTTTAGTTAGCCTTTTGCTGCTGTGACTAAAAGACCCAACCAGCACCATTGTAGAGGAGGAAGAGTTTATTTGGGGGCTCACAGTTTCAGAGATCTTGGTCCATAGACAGCAGGCTCCATTCCTCAGGGTTGGAGGGGAGGCAGGACATCATGGAGGAAGAGTGTGGTGGAGGGAAGCAGCTCACATGGTGATCAGGAAGCAGAGGGAGACTCCACTCTCCAGAGACAAAGAGAGACCCCAAAGCCACGCCCCCAATGCCCCCTCCTCCAGCCACGCCCACCTGCCTCCAGCCACCACCCAGTTAATCCCATCAGGGGATCGATCACTGATTGGGCTGAGACCCTCATAATCTAGCCATTTCTCCTCTAAACCCTCTTGCACTGTCTCACACGTGAGTTTTGGGGGACACCTAGTATCTAAACCATAGCTGCGTTAACTTCCTCAGCTGCATCTTCAGACAAGGACCTGAGCTCTAGTTATTCTGGCTCTGGACCATCCTGGGGAACATTCAGGAACTACCAACAGCCAGATGCTAATCCCTGACTATTGCATCAGTCTTGAAAGTGGGGTGGGGGCAGGAGTCCCTCATCATTCATTGAAGATGATGGGTAATTTTTTTTTTTTTGAATTTTTTAATGTTTATTTTTTAGTTTTTGGCAGACACAACATCTTTGTATGTGGTGCTGAGGATCGAACCCGGGCCACACGCATGCCAGGCAAGCACGCTACCGCTTGAGCCACATCCCCAGCCCATTTTTTTTAAAAAATTTATTTTTACGTGGTGCTGAGAATTGAACCCAGGGCCTCACACATGCCAGGCAAGTTATTCTACCACTGAGCTCCAGCCCAGCCCCCTGCTGGGTGATTCCTTTGTGCAGCTGGCGTTGACCGTCCCTGAGCTCCTGGTCTCGACCACCAGAAGCTGCAGCCCTGGGAAGGCCAGATACCAGGAGACAGCCAAGGCCCACTCCCCAGAGTTTCTGTAGGCCTCAGATGGGCCTGAGAATTGCCATTTCTCACCAATTCCTAGGTGATGTTGCAGGTCTGAGAACCACAGTGAAAACTGTTGCTGTCACAGTGTCATGCAATTCTAAAACCTCTGTTTCAATGTCTCCTGGGCTGGGGGCACAGCCAGCGATCGAGTACTTGCCTGGCACACCCGAGGCCCTGGGTGGCATCCCCAGCACCAGATGTATGGATGACTTCTCATTGCTCATATATATTTTAAAAATTCACATTCTGTACCGTGGCCTTCCAGGCAGGGTGTGGCCACTCCTGAAACGAGGCCATTCACCCTCGGCCATACCCTGGCCTCCTGCGTGCCTCTCCACCCAGGATCCTGACTACTAGAGACCTTGGCACCAGCTGCCTTCCCAGGTGGGTGCTCTTTCAGCTCTTCTGTTACCTGGTTGCCTTTCAGTCTTCAGGGCTTATAATTTGTCACCTCCTCAGGGAACCCTTCTCTGATTGCCCTATGCAACATGTACCTCACCTTCCTCTCACCCACTATTCTCTGTCTCAGCAACCTATTTATTTCCTTTATAGCACTCTTTTTTTCTTGTGATACTGGAGATTGAACCCAGGGGAGATTGAACCCACTGAGCTATGCCCCTCAATCCTTTTTTTTTTTTTTAATTTTGAGGCAGAGTCTTGCTAAACTGATGAGGGTCTGGCTGAACGGCTGAGGCTGGCCTCGAAATTGCAATCCTCCTACCTCAGCCTCCCAGGTCCCAGGGATTATAGGCATGCGCACCTGCACCCAGCTCCTTTATAGCATTTATTAAAATTTCCTACTTTTTAATGGGTCTGTTTACTTGGAATATATTTATCCATCTGCCAGAAGGCAAGCTTTATGAGCACAGGGACTTTGTCTTCTTGGTCACTGCTTAGTACATAGTAGGTGCTCAAAAAAGTGGAGGATTGAATAGAGACTTGGAATGAGAGAATGTAGCACTTGTAAGTTGCAGTAATCCTAAGAGCTGGAGATACTTTGCTCTGAGGGCTTCCTGTCCCCTCTTATCTGATGACACTCCATCTATAACCCACCCAAGGCCCTGGCAAGGTAGGTGGTCTTCTCTTCATTGCAAAGATGTGGAAATGGAGACCCAGAAAGGTAGAGCGAGTTGGCTGAGGTCACACAGCTAAAAGTGGCAGTGCTGTCCTTGAATATCCAGTCTGCCAGCTTCCACATTCATAAGACAGGGAGAAGGGACAGGGAGAAGGGACAGGGGGAAGGGACAGGGGGAAGGGACCGGGGGGCGGAGCAGGAAGAACTCTTCCCAGGGGGAATTTTTAACTCTAAATTCTTAGCCAAGGCCAAAAATATCAAACGGAGCTGAAATCAAAGAACCCTTGCCCTACTTTCCAGCTTTCTGATTCTCCCAGCGTCTCTTCAGAAGCCAGCGATCAAGCCATGATGGGTAGCTCAACTTTTAAGAATTTTTAAATAGCTCCCTGGGAGAACAGCCCAGACAGGAAGTGGCGGAAGGGGGACCTAGGCTCAGCCCAGCCTGCCCCACCTGCCCTGGCCTCATTATCTACCTCCAGAAAGGACTGGTGTCCCTCCGGTATGCAAGGACAGTTAGTTCTAGGATCCTGCACAGATGCCCAAGTTCAAGGGTGCTCCTGACCTCGGTGTGAAACGGCATTGTATGTGCATATAACCCTGCACTTTCTCCCAGAGACTTTCAACTATCTCTCCATCGCTTAGAACCCTTCATACCATGCAAATATGATGTGAAGTAGCTTGTAAAGAGCTGTTGTGTTGCACAGATTATGGAATAGGGACGAGGGAACGGAGTGTGTACATGCTCAGTACGGAGGCAACCGCTGCAATTTGTCTGCACATGCCAAGCATCTGTGCTTGACTGTGCAGATGGGCCATCTGTGGGTACAGAGGCCGAGTGACCACCACTCAACTGCCTGTTGGGGGACCCAGCTCATGACTGAACTAGTTAAGGGAATACTAGATACTGTCATGGTGTTCTGGTTGGATGTGAGGTGTCCCCCAAAAGCTCACGTGTGAGACAGTGCAAGAAGGTTCAGAGGAGACATGACTGGGTGGTGAGAGCCTTAACCCAACCAGTGAATGGATCCCTGATGGGATTAACTGGGTGGTGGCTGGAGGCAGGTGGGTGTGGCTGGAGGAGGTGGCATTGGGGGCGTGGCTTTGGGGTCTCTCTTTGTCTCTGGAGAGTGGAGTCTCTCTCTGCTTCCTGATCACCATGTGAGCTGCTTCCCTCCACCACACTCTTCCTCCATGATGTCCTGCCTCCCCTCCAACCCTGAGGAGTGGAGCCTGCTGTCTGTGGACTGAGACCTCTGAAACCGTGAGCCCCCAAATAAACTTTTCCTGCTCTGCAGTCGATCTGGTGGGGTCCTTTAGTCACAGTGGTGAAAAGCCTACTGAAACACACAGTAGTCAACCCCCTCCCCAAACTCAGTGGCGTAGCAACACAAAATGTGTCTTTCACTCCAATAAAGGCCGAAACCTGGTCCTGAGGTGCAGGGAGGGGACTTTGTCTTCTTGTTCAGTCCTTCATGGGCCCCACCTCCCTCCATCTGTGGCTCCTCCTCCTCCAGCAGGTGGCCTCCCATGGGGCCGGTAAAGGAGAAACAGAAGGAAGGCACAGGGCAGCTTTATGGGCCAAGCCTGCAGGCAGCAGCACCCCCCACCCCCCCAGCCTCCAGCCTCAGCCAGAACGGTCACATGACCAGACCTCCCTGCAAGGGAAGCTGGGATGGAGCCTCCCGGGTCACACTGCTGAACGGCCAGGAGCCTCTGCCTGCCACATCTCTCGTGCTGTAACGGGGTCTGCCTCACTCTAGAGGAGGCTCCCAGTGCAGCTGCCTCCGTCGGAGGGGCCCATTCATCTTACAGTCACGGTAAAGAGCAAGGAGGGTTTTTCCCGGAGCAGAGGCTGGAGGTGTAGATGGAGGCAGAGGGGAGGGGGAGGCGGCTGCCTGTGAAATTGGCTCCAGTCTGATTCTAAGAGCAGAAGACAGCTTGGTTCACCTTTTTGGTGTGGGTTACCCGTTAGAACTTGAATTTAATTCCAGACTTTTTAAAAAGTTTTATTATTTTTTTTAGTTGTAGTCGGACACAATATCTTTATTTTATTTGTTTATTTTTTTAATGTGCTGCTGAGGATCGAACCCCGGGCCTCAAGTGTGCTAGGCCATTGCTCTACCCCTGAGCCACACCCTAATTCCAGACTTTTCAAAACTTCACTAGAACTTTACTGAACACCCACTATTTTACAGACATAGTCCTAGGCCTCTGGATAACCGAATGAATAAGAGAGAGAGAGAGAGAGAGAGAGAGAGAGAGAGAGAGAAAGAAAGAAAGGAAGGAAGGAAGGAAGGAAGGAAGGAAGGAAGGAAGGAAGGAAGGAAGAAGAAAGAATTGTAAGCCCTATTCTTTTCCTTTTCTTGTACCAGGGATGGAACCCAGGGGTGCTTAACCACTGGCCACATCCCCAGCCCTTTTTATATTTTATTTAGAGACAGGGTCTCACTGAGTTGCTTAGGGCCTCACCAAGTTGCTGAGGCTGGCTTTGAACTTGAGATCCTCCTGCCTCAGCCTCCCAAGCCGTTGGGATTACAGGCGTGCGCCATGGTGCTCAGCTTGAGGTTTCTTTAGTCAAAGCAGCACCATAGCAGGAAGGGCACCCACTTTCATCAACCAGATGCAGGTGAGTCTTTTTGCCTCTCTGAGTTACAGTTCCATCTGTCAAACTGGAATTAGATCTGATTGGCTCTTTTTTCTCTTCTTAGTTTCTGGCACAGGGAAGTTAATAAGAGCTCAATAAATCCTGGGCATTGCCTTAATCTTCCACCAGATTGCAGGTAGCAGAAATTCTTGGGTTTCTAGCCACCTCAGAGAGCACAGGGCATTTGCACCTCCATTCTGGAGCATCTCAGCCAGCTGCCTCCTGGCTCGGGGAAAGGGCGCACAGCTGAGGACCCACAGCTGAGGAGCCAT
The DNA here is from genome assembly GCF_001458135.2 of Marmota marmota marmota. Taxonomy (NCBI): domain Eukaryota; kingdom Metazoa; phylum Chordata; class Mammalia; order Rodentia; family Sciuridae; genus Marmota; species Marmota marmota. The sequence goes on from NW_025999941.1 coordinate 17,294,900, forward strand.
CTCACAGAGCCCCCTCCCCACCCCCGGCCGCCTCTGCCCCCCCCAACCCTCCCCATCAAGCACAGGCCCCAGCGTCTGCATTCCCAGCACCACTCAGACTCCCCAGCAGCCAGCTCAAGGCTTCAGGGCTCAGGGCTCAGAGAGGTGGAATAGCAGATGTCCCCTGGGCCTCCCAGCAAGCCTTGCTTCTTTCCTGACTCTGGGGAAGGTCCCAGGAGCCACCCGCCTGACAGATGTTGAATAAGTCAGAAGCCAGTGAGGAGCGGAGGCAGCATCTTGGAACCGTTGCCTGCTTACAGGGTGGTCCAGGCCCTGCTCCCTCCCTTCAGGGTGAACCTGCTGAGGAGGCCGGCAGGGGCAGGAGGCTGGAGCCAGCTGCTGAGCGCCCTGCCCTCCTCCCTCCCCAGCCCACAGGCCAGGCCAGGCAGGGGAGGGGCGGGCTGGCTGAGAGGTCCCTCCCTCCCACAGCGGCCATGGCCATGGGATTTGGGCAAGTTGACTTAGCCTACTTGGACCTCTCTTTCCTCACCTTTGAAGCAAATCTCATAAGAGTTGGGGACACGGGCACACTTGTAATCTCAGCGACTTGGGAGGCCGAGGCAGGAGGATCGCGAGATCAAAGCCAGCCTCAGCAACTTAGTGAGGCCCTAAGCAACTCAGTGAGACCCTGTCTCTAAATAAAATACAAAACAGGGCTGGGGACGTGGCCAGTGGTTAAGCACCCCTGGATTCAATCCCTGGTACCAAGAAATAAATAAAAATTAAAAGGAGACTAATAATAGTACACAGCTCCCTGGGTTGTCACAAGACTTAAAAAAGGACAAAAATGGAATTTCAAGAATGGGCTTCACACAGGACCTGGAAGGCAGCAGACCCACCGTGAATAAGCCACCGTTGCCCCCGGGCTCGGGGAAGCCGTGGGCAGGCGTCACAGAATTTCTGAGTCAGGACCGGCCAAGGCATTAAGATCCCAGCACAAAAATGTTCCAAAGGCTGCAAAAAGCACCCAAGTACCAAAGCAGACCCTCTTTCCGCTTTAGAAAGGCCCCCCCATGGACGTGCTGTGTGGCTGTGGCAAGGGGGCAAAATTGCGACATATGCAGTCGAGGGGAGAAATAAAGAATGTCCACGCGCCTCTGCCCCTTTCAATGCTTTATTCACTCAAATTACTCAATACGGTTCCACTCTATAGGCTCTTAATCAAGAAAACGACAATCTTTAGTGCTAGGCCCTGCAACAGACATCATCAATTCACAGCAAACAATTCTAGATTAATTCTCAGCACTTCAAAACACACTTAATCATGACAGGCTAATGACAGACATGTCCTCTGCGTGCTAAGTTCAAAAGTCTTAAGCCTTAGGCTTTACGTCCAGCAGAAGCACATTCAGACGGCGGTGACCAGGTAGGGAACCAAGGCAGGCTTTTCCTGGAGTGGAGTGGACGACTGGTGGAGGAGAGGGTCCTGGGGAGGAGTTGTGGCTCTCACCAAGGTCCAGACGAGGCGGTAGAGTTTGAGAGTGATGAGGATCACGCAAAATCTCAGGAACGATGACTAGTGGCGGATGTCAGGTCCTCATCCGGCTCTCCGGCTCCAGGGCCTCCTTGTTTCGGCTGGCTGAATCCCTGTTCATTTGCTCTATTATCTATACTAGATTCGGGAACTTCCGATCCTCCTGCCTCAGCCTCCTGAGCTGCTGGGATGACAGGCGTGCACCACCGTGCCTAGCAACAATGGATATTTTTGCCTGTGTGTTAACTGCTCTGTGCTCCTCCGGGCTGTGTGTAGTATGTAGTAGGTGCTCAGGAAAATTTTGATGAGCCAAGATGACTACTGTTTTCCCTTGGTCCTATAGCTCCTGGGAGCCTTGTGCATCCTAGTGAGAGTAAGGATAGAAGGTGCCCAAGATCCTAAAGAAATTCATATCGAAGGGTCAGAGGACTTTGACTCCCTGTGCCCCCTTCTCCTCAAAGTACTTCTGCCACCTCCTTCAGAAAGTTCCCACTGCAATGAGAGTAAGTCACATCGTCCCCCTGACCCAGTGGTCCTTGTCCTTGTTTTACCCCCTCTTCGGGGCTGCAGGGCTCTGAATCTCCACACCATCCCTGAATGAGCCCGTGATGCTTTCGGAAAGCACATTTGTGCCCCATTGAGATAACAGCCCAGGCTCTTGGGTCAGACGGGTGGAATCAAACCCCAGTTCCATGACGCAGTTGCGCGAGGCCTCAATCCATGTTTAAGAAATACGATGAGAGCCGGGCTCGGTGGGGCAACTCAGGAGGCCGAGGCAGGAGGATCGCGAGTTCAAAGCCAGCAAAATCAAGGCCCTAAGCAACTCAGTGAGACCCTGTCTCTAAATAAAATACAAAATAAGGGCTGGGGATGGGGCTCAGTGGTCAAGTGCCCCTGGGTTCAATCCCTGGTACCAAAAAACAAAACAAAAAAGCAGTGCCAATACCAGAGTCAACACCCTCTCGCTCCTGANAAAAAAAAAAAAAAAAAAAAAAAAAAGGCTGGGAATGGGGCCCCTGGGTTTGATACCTGGTATCAATCAATCCATCAATAGATATATAGATAAATAAAAAAATAAACTCCAGCCTGGATCTGCTTACCAGGCAAGATGAAGGGGAAGCTCAGTTTACTTAAGATACGCCCATAGACGCCTGGCTGCCAAGGGACAGGCCCACCAGGACACGCCGGCTTCCTGGGGGGCAGTCTGAGCATGGTTTCTACCTCGGCTTCAGTATTCATCAACGGAACCAAATCCGGAGGGAGGGACGGAGCTGGAGAAGACGGGCCTCCCCTTAACTAGTTCAGGAGGCACCGGAAGCTGCTTCCCGCTTGGGCCAGGGAAGCTTCGCGAGAGGGAGAGGGTGGGTTGGGTCCAGCTGGAGGGGAGGGCGCAAGGACAAGGGCGACAGAACACACTGCAGACCACAGCTCCTCAGGCTTTAGAATGCAGGGGGGTCTCCTGGGATCTCCTCGAATGCAGCTTCTGACTTGGGAGCTGAGCTGGGGCTTGAGATGGCAGATGTCTCACAGACCCCCAGGTGACTCCCGTGCTGCTGGTCTGTGGCCCACACTTTGAGTAGCAACCTCTCCTATGGAAGCGTTATGCAAAACCCACAGTTAAAGCAGAAGTACAAACAAATAAGCTGAACCCACAGAAGGAGCAATACTGGCCAGTCCTTTGTTTTTATTCGTCTCGGGTAGGTGTCTTAGAAATGGTGCCTTAACATTAAAGCACCTTGGAACAAAAGCAGGTCAGACTGATTTATTTGTTCCACATATATTTATTGAGAACCTATTACGTGCCAGGCTTTGCTCCAAGTTTTGAGGTGCAGAGATGGGCAACCACGACAAGTTCTCTGCCCTGGAAGAGTTCACACTTCATTGTGGGAAGACTCACAAGAGTCGCACACACTCACAAAAGACAGATGTAAAATAGATGAGATTGTTTCATCTTCATGAACCAAAGGAGACAATATAGGATTATGGGTTAGCAAGTAGTTTGGGAAGAAAGTCTCTTGGGAAGGGGTGAGAAGTGATCAGTCATTGACCATTCTAGGGGGAGAGGCTCAGGAGGCTGAGGCAGGAGGACCACCAGTTCAAAGCCAGCCTCAGCAACTTAGTGAGGCCCTAAGCAACTCAGTGAGACCCTGTCTCTAAATAAAATACAAAATAGGGCTGGGGATGGGGCTCCGTGGTTAAGCACCCTGGGTTCAATCCCTGGGACCAAAAAACAAACAAACAAATAAATAAATAAAGTTCAAGGAGGAAAGTGTCTTAAGCAATTAATACAAACATCCTAAGTTGACACAGCTTGTCAAGTTCCAGGGAGAGTAGCTCAGTGTAGAGGAGGTCTAGTGAGCAATGGCTAAAGCATTAGCCAGTGGTCAGGTAATAGTGAGGACAGGTGTGTCATGGGGCGCTCTCCTGGGGTTCTAAGCAGGAGAGTGGTGTTGTTATAGGCCGATTTGAAATTAAGTCAGGCTGACCTCATTCTGCTTGGCATCTCACCTGCGCAGACTCGGACCCTCCTTCTTCATGGCCCCTTTCCTCATGGGCCACCGGCGTAGACGCTGACACGTCCACCCTCACCCACCTGCACCCGACCACTGTGTCTTTAAACTGCAGAGCAGACCTTAGCCTACTTCCTGAATGGGGACAATAAAGGGCCACTTCTGAGAATGTACTAGGACTGTGCTTGCCTCCCCTGCCCCGTCCTTAGGTGGCTCCCAGCTGCCTCCCGTGTCTTGGGCTGCAGAGCTGAGTGCTTCCCGCTCCCCTGGCCCCGGCCAGAAGAAATCCTTTGTCTTTACCTCTAAAGGACCCAGAGGGCGATGGCCCCGTTGGTAGAGCGCTTGCCTGGCAGGCACCAGGCCTGGGTTCCATCCCAGCCCCACCAAAAAATAGGCCTGGAGCTTGACTTGGGATTTTGGAATAGGGCCTTCAGAGGGGGAACACTTAGAAAGATGGCTCTGACCCATTTCCAAACCTCAGGTCAAGGCACAACTGGCCATGGCCTGAAGGACACACTGTGACTTCCAAAATAGTCCTGCCAAATAGAAGGAGCCCTCCAGTTAGGGTCGGGTTCACAGGAGCCAGAGAAGTTAGAGGAGCCAGTTCAGGGACACATCCAGAAGATGGGCCTGCCGTCCTCCTTTCTTTTAACAAGTTAACAGTTTAAAAAAAGGGTGGTGGTGATTCAGATTAAAAGAGAGTTACAAGGGACAACGAAATGACATCTTTTTTAAATTTTTTTTTGGTACCAGGAATTGAACCCAGGGGCACTCGACCCCTGAGCCCCATCCCCAGCCCTGTGTCATATTTTATTTAGAGACAGGGTCTCACTGAGTTGCTTAGCACCTTGCTAAGTTGCTGAGGCTGGCTTTGAACTCTCCATCCTCCTGCCTCAGCCTCCAGAGCCGCTGGGATGACAGGTGTGCGCCACTGCGCCTGGTTAGTTTTGAATTTTTATGTGGTTCCAATGGGTGATTTTTCATATTTATAACTTCTGCAATTTTCTGCTCTTTCTAAAAGGGTGTTCTTTCTCCATGATGATGATGATGATGATGGTGGTGGTGGTGGTGGTGATGATGATAGAGTCAGGGGAGTGTCAAAACATATTTCCTCGGTGTCTTGTGCACCCGGCACCCCTTGGGGGCTCTGTGTGTAGGATTTCACTTCTCCCTGAATGGCACTAGGATGTGGGCTCCTGATTGTAACCCTGATTGGCAGACGAGGAAACTGAGGTCCAGAGAGATGTCACCTGTCCCCATTTCAAGTGGCTGCACTCTTCCCCAGCATGCGCTCGCAGGGGCTGTGTTTGGCAGGAGTCCTCTGTGATTTTATGCACTCTGGCCTGTGTGACCACAGCTCTATTTCCTGGGTTCCAGGGAGGGTCATCATGATTTCTCTTTACCAAGGAAGCCTTTTAAGCCATAGCAAAGTGGAGCCATAGTGATTTTGCACACTCAGGAGGCAGAAAGGGAAGTCCTTGCTGAGAGCCAGCCTCCATCCGAGCCCTGGCTTGGGACTGGACCAGAAGCCAGCTTTAATTGCTCACAGCCTATACCAATTAAGTGTTGGGGGACGAGGACAATGGCTTCCTGATGAGCAAATCACTTTGAAATACAGGAGTGGGTAGTTAAAGCCATTAGTCCCACTTGGACTTCAAGGACAACCTCAAAGAAAATATTTAGTAGATTGTAGGAGAAGCTGGATCGGCCAACCTCTGGGTCAGCCGAGCTGGTCAGGCAATTGCTTTTAACACTTTATTTCCCAAATGGACCTGGAGGTGGAGGGGAACAAACCTGACTTTGGGAAGACACCGTGGTCTCTTTGCATGAGTGAAGGGCTTGGCTCTTTGCTGGGACCAAGAATTTCTATCTCAGTTCCAGGACGGAGCATCTGATGAGCCCAGTGCTTCTTGCTGACCTCTGTGCCCTGGAAAGTTCTGGAAATAGCCGGAAGGACAGCCGGGCAGGGTTTCTAAGTGTTTCTCTGCCAAATTAAAAGTCAAGCCACAAAGAACAATGGAGCAGGAGGGACGTCTAACTAACTGACTGGAAAATTACTTTACCTTGAGTTCTCGGAGGCCTGTGGCTCTTAACTGTCAGGATCCACCACAGAATGTACTGGTTTGACTATAGGAAGCGCTCCAGTAGGGACTCATTCTTTCTTTCTCTGCTGGCTCATGGGAGGCCAGGTTCTACATTTATTTTATTTATTTATTTATTTATTTTTGTTGTTGTTTAATATCTTTGTTCTTTGTTGTTTTTTTTTTTTAATTTTCATTGTTTTAAATTTGAGACAGGGTCAGGTACTGGGAGTCGAACCCAGGAATGCTTTACCTCTGAGCCACATCCCCAGTTCTTTTAGTTTTTATTTTGAGACAGAGTCTCACTGGCCTCTAACTGGCCATCCTCCTGCCTCAGCCTCCCGAGGGAGCTGGGGTCATAGGTGTGACCACTGGGCCCGGCTCATCTGCTCTGTGAGGAGGCTTGCTGTGGGGAAGGCCAGTGTGTCAGGAGCGAGAGGGTGTTGACTCTGGTATTGGCACTGCTTTTTTGTTTTGTTTTTTGGTACCAGGGATTGAACCCAGGGGCACTTGACCACTGAGCCCCATCCCCAGCCCTATTTTGTATTTTATTTAGAGACAGGGTCTCCCTGAGTTGCTCAGGGCCTTGCTAAGTGGTGGAGGCTGGCTTTGAACTCTCCATCCTCCTGCCTCAGCCTCCCAAGCTGCTGGGATGACAGGTGAGCACCACTGTGCCTGGCTGTGGCACTGCCTCTGACCTCATTGAATACCTGAGGTGGCAGCTTTGGGGTCACCTACTGGGTATGAGACTTGGCTGTGACTCCCCCTGACTTCCCCATTGTGAAAATGGGGATCAACACAGCAGCTTCTAAATAATTTCTGGAACATTGGGCTCAGAGTGGGTGGCACTTGCTGGAGGTATGTCTGGCTCTGGATAATTCTGTCTCAGTCATCCTCAGGGTTCTCTGAACAAACACAGTCAACAGGATGCAGAAGCAGAACCTACTTGAAATACAGGGGTCTCTAGAGATCTGTACCTACGTCCACACCTATCTGTGGGTGGGGGACACAGGGAGCTCAACAAGTAGAGTAGCTCCTGTGACTGGGACTGGCGGTCTGAAGTCTGCAGAGCAAGTAGATGAGCAGGCCGGAGCCACAGAGACGATGTTGCTCCCTGAGGCAACGTACTGTCTCAAGGTCAAATCCCTTCTTCTTTGAAGGGGGAGTCTGCTGAGTCGGATCTCAATCTTCACCACATCTAAGGCAACATCTTCACAGAAATATTGTTATGGTGTGGATGGGAGTTGACCCCCAAAAGCTCAATGCAGGAAGGTCCAGAGGAGACATGACTGGGTGGTGAGAGCCTTAACCCAACCAGGGAATGGACCCCTGATGGGATTAACTGGGTGGTGGCTGGAGGAGGGGGCATTGGGGGCGTGGCTTTGGGGTCTCTATTTGTCTCTGGAGAGTGGAGTCTCTCTCTGCTTCCTGATCACCATGTGAGCTGCTTCCCTCCACCACACTCTTCCTCCATGATGTCCTGCCTCCCCTCGAGCCCTGAGGGATGGAGCCTGCTGTCTGTGGACTGAGACCTCTGAAACCCTGAGCCCCCAAATTAACCTTTCCTCCTCTACAGTTGTATTCTGGTGGGGTCTTTTAGTCACAGTGGTAAAAAAGCTGACTAAGACAAATGTCTACAGTGGTGTTTGGTCCCAAGATACTGTGGCCTACTCAGGCTGACACATAAAATGAACACTTGGTAAATGGGGAAGGTGTCAGAGTTCTAGTGCAGAGTCCTTATGAATGGGACCCTTTACTGTGTGGGGTTACAGAGGGGACACAGAAATCAATGAGAAAGCGACCCCTTGGCAGACATGGAATGCTCTGGCATCTTGCTCTTCGACTGCCTGACCTCCAGAACTGGGAGGAATGAACTTCTGTGGTCTGTAAGTCACCTGGTCCAGGTTGTTTTGTTGTAACAGCTCACAGGGACTGAGACTTGCTCCGTAAATGTATTCCCTATTATTCTTGTGACAGTTATTCTTTCTGTTGGTCTGAATGTCCTTTCAGGACCCTCTCATGCTGCCTGCCGTCCTCCAATTCACAACTTTCATTCACATTTTGGGAAAACAAATGGAACTGCAGTAGGGTGTGTGCAAATGGAATTGGAGAAGGGTGCATGCAGGAAAACTCAGTTTTCTCAACCTAGAGTTGAAGTTGATGTTGAGGCCAATAGCTTCCCCATAATAGCTGACCCCCAAGTAAAGCAGAGACTATTATTCATTCATTGCATATTTCCCTAATAGCTAAGAGAGGCAGAGCACTAGGCTGTCTTGTAAAAGCTTCCTAGGTACTACCCCGTGCATGCCTCAGGGCCACTCAAGACCTGGGAGCCATTAATGCCCCTGGTCTGTCTGAAGAGGAAGGTGTGAGTTGTGTCCAAGGTCTCATGGGGGCAGAGCAGCCAACGCAGGGCCATCATCTTGCTCTAGAGACCTGCATATGAACTGAGCACTGGAGAGATGGCGTGAGGGTGGGATGGAGACCCCCGATCTGCTGTGGGAAGGAGACCCTGCAAGGTGGTCCTCCGTGGTGAGCACATGGGTCTCCCTGGGAGCTGCAGAAAGGCAGGTTCTTGCTCCCCCCCCCAGGGTCCCCAACTGAGTAAGCCCGGGGTGTGCCCAGGAGCCCAGGAGGCCTCGGGGGTCCCAGCTTTTGCCAGGTGGTGGGGGCTCCCAGACACGCACGCACGCTGTGCTGCTATGAAGCTGACTGAGAGCACGGGCGGCGTGTCCTGGTCCGGAAAGATGAAGGCTCTGTGACCAGGCTGCCCGTGGAAGTGCCTGGACTTTGCAACAGCTCACGTTCTAAAGGCTGTTCTGTCATAAGAAGCCCCACAGGGCATGATGGCAGGTCAGCAAAGCCACGAGACATGGAGCTTTCAGAGGGTCGTGCCCCCACACTGTGAGAATTCTGTGTGCTAGGAAGCCTAGGTGACAATGCAGAATTCTTGTCAAGTTCCAAAGTCTTTGGATCCAGGCAGGAAGACTTTTTTTTTTTTTTTTGTGGTGGGGGAAACCGGAGATTGAACTCAGGGGTACTCCACCACTGAGCCCCATCCCCAGCCCTATTTTGTATTTTATTTAGAGACAGGGTCTCCCTGAGTTGATTAGGGCCTCGCTTATGCTGAGACTGGCTTTGAAGTTGTGATCCCCCTGCCTCAGCCTCCCAAGTGACTGGGCCACTGCATCCTGCTGAATGTGGCTCTTATATTTAAATTCCTGCCTTCCCAGCAGCTCAGGAGGCTGAGGCAGGAGGATGGGAAGTTCAAGGCCAGCTGTGGCAATTTAGCAAGACTGTCAGCAACTTAGCAATACCCTGTCTCAAAATAAAAAAATAAGAAGGGCTGGGGATGTGGCTCAGTGGTTAAGTGCCCTTGGGTTTAATCCCTAGTACCAAAAGAAAAAAGAAAAACAAAAAAAAGAAGTAAAAAGTTCATTGAATGCATAAATTTTGAATAAAATAATTCATACCTTTAAATTTCTAAGTTACAAATGAGGCAAACATTATTCAAAAGTATTTTAGTAAACCTTAAAACCCAAGTTGACCAATAAATAAAATAACAGGACCAAACTGGGCTTGGTGGTGCATGTCTGTAATCCCAGTGACTCAAGAGGCTGAGGCAGGAGGATTGCAAGTTTGAGGTCAACAAGTTAAGGAGACCCTGTTTTAAAATAAAAAATAAAATGGGCTGGGGATGCGACTCAGTGGTTAAGTGACCCTGGGTTCAATCCCTGGTACAAAAACAAAACAAAAAACTTAAGGAAGGCATAGGTTTTTTTGAACAGTAAATTGAATACGAATTGCATTTCCTACACACAAACCCTCCCTCAATACACTGTGTCGTTCATGTCACTGGCCTGAAAGGCACTTGAGCCTAAGTCCTGACAGAGGGCACGACACCAGTTACATAGGCAGGTGCACATTTCTACACACAGGTACATTTTGTTTCTCTCCTCCTAGTTGGTGCCCCTCTATGACTCTTTGAGCCTTATGTCCTAATATCACAGTCAGAATAAAGTCAAACTAGCTGGGCCACCTCCCGGGCAGACAAAGCCCAGGGCCACAGCAAAAATGCTCTTCTGGCATCTGATACTTGGCATTAAAATAGTTTTCCATGAAACAGACCAAGTTCATGGCCTGGAGGTATTTTTAATTTTGAGGCACAAATGCAAAGGGAGCCGCCCGATCTTTGCAGGGCTCAGGCTCTACAGATCGCCAACGCCTCGGCCCTCGTCACCGCCAAAATGAGCAGAACCCAGCGACAGCCTAACAGTGCCACAGCTCAGACTCCCGCCATCTGTTGGTGACAGGTGGTTTCCACGCCCACTGAGCTGGGTGGCAGGCTTTGAGGGTGACCCGCCACTGCCACTTTGGTCGCAGCTATGGAGGCTCATAAAGAAGAACCTCTACCTAAAAGAGCATCATGCTCCGCCTCGGGCTTTCTTGGCCTCTTCTCTCCTTGGTTTCTTTATTTTGGGGGCGGGGGCGGGTACTGGGGGTTGAACTGAGGGGCCCTCGACCACTGAGCCCCATCCCCAGCCCTATTTTGTATTTTATTTAGAGACAGGGTCTCACTGAGTTGCTTAGGGCCTCGCTTTTGCTGAGGCTGGCTTTGAACTCACGATCCTCCTGCCTCGGCCTGCCCAGCTGCTGGGATGACAGGCGAGCAGGACCGTCCCGGTGTCCTGGTGAAAGGATTCATTTCTTTTGCTCAAGCCACTGAACCAGTGGCAGTTACAGCAGCCCCATCAAACCAAGCCTCTAGAACAGCGGACGGAAATTAATAGGTGTGCAATAAACAATATTTGGGTAAATGAATGAATGAGCAGGACGCTGCTGCTTTTGCGTCTCCCTTCCATGGCCTGCTTTCTGGTAACTCACCCGGTTTCTCTAAGGGACACCACCTCATTTTCCACTTAAGCTGTCAATCACTGGATTCTAAGTGGGTGCTCAACCCCACCCCCTTCGACAATGTGATTGGTCCAGATGTGGCATTGTGGCCCAATCGGAGCCTGTTGCCACTCATTCACTGTGAGCAAGCTGGGGCCTATTTGCTTTTTAAAAAATTTTTGTTTTGTTGTTTCTGGGGATGGAACCCAGGTGTGCTTGACCTCTGAACCCTTTTTACTTTTCACTTTGAGACAGGGTCTTGTGGAGCTGTTTAGGGCCTCGCTAGTTGCTGAGGCTGGCCTCAAACTTGAGATCCTCCTGCCTCAGCCTCCAAATTGCAGGGATTACAGGTGTGCCTCACCACACCCAGCCCAGTCTGGCAACTTTAAAACACAGACATTCTTATTCCAACTTGAGTCCAGAGTCCAGAAAGCAAATGGTTTGGATGTGGTCATGGTATTTATTCATAATATGTTTTCAACATGTGTTAATAATGGAAAACAATACTTATTCATACACTGAATATACCTCTCCCTGGAGCACTCTGGAGTTCGCTTGGAGTTGAATACGGCCAGGTGTTTTTTTTCCCCCAATCTCTTTGGTTTTTGGACATGGGCAGGGTTTCTCTTCCATGGGCCACTTCCATTCCAATCAAGTTGGAAGGGCACAAAGACCAAGGCTTCCCCACTTCTTGGAAAGAAGTATCAAAACGTGGATTCACAGAAGATCAGAAAGAAACCAGCACCTTGTATTCCAAAGTCCATCTGTTCACACAGCATCGGATACTACAGGTGGAACGGCGGGGTATCAGGCTCAGCCAGAGGAGCAGGCCAGTCCTCAGCAAAGGATAATCCTGATGACTCAGAACCTTCCGGAGCATCTCCAGGGTGTGCTGAAGGTCACTCGTAGAAAAATAGGCTGTGCTTGCTCAGTGACCTTGGATGTCACTCTAGAATACCTTGGCCAAACAGTGTGAGGATTTCATTTTCCCAGTGTGTCTCTGCCAAATCCTCTGTCCCAATGCAGAGAGACCCAGGAGCCGCACACTGAAGCAACGAGGGTCCACAGCAATACCAGCAAGAATAAAGTTCCACTCTCTTCCAAAAGTGGCATGTCCAAAACATAAGGGTGTCATTGGTCTTATTCTATCCAAGTGACTCTGTCCACTGGAAACTGTCTTTCTGTTGCTCCCTTTTATTAGAAGTCTGAAAGTCACTTAAATACATACAACATTAGCACCAAGGCAGCATATATATATATATAGATAGATAGATAGATAGATAGATTTTTTTTTCCCAGAGATCACATGAAACCGAATAGCTACTGAATAGAATTCCCAGTTGGTACAGTCTGCGTGCCATGTTACTAACTGGTTAGCTAATGAGACTCATTGGCTAACGAACCTTTTCCAGAAATGCCCAAACTACCCTTGTACGACTCTTGTAGCACCTTGATGATGGGATGGCTGGGTTGTTTCAAAACGCAAATCACAATTAAAAAAAAAAAGTATCAGCAAAACACGGACAGATAAAAAAGTAAACCGCAGTGTACCGTGATAAGGAAGAGTTACCTCTGTCGTAGTCCTACATATAACGTAGAGTACGTAAAATGCAGTGGTCTTGACTGCAGGGGACAAAAGTAATAACGTGAAGGCAGTCACAATAAAATCATTTTACGTACAAAAATATTACATCACAATAAATAATTTCAAACATATAAATATTAAACTTTACATCATCAGGCTATTCCACAGGTTGAAGATCCCTGATCCAAAATGCTTGGGACCGGAAGTGTTTGCAGATTTCAGATTTCGTGATATTTGCACACACGGAATCTGATGTTCAGATTTTTGGACTGAGGATGCTCAACCTGCACATATATATATTTATATATATATGCATATGTACACACATATACACACACACTCACACACACACACACACGGGCATACAGGTCTCTCACACACACAGGCACCCAGATTTAAGGTGGAGGTATTGCATGACTATCCTTCATCCATCCCATAATGGCTTCCTCTTCAGAGCACCTGAAATGAACAAATCAGAAAATGTAAACCTTTTGCCTCAAATGCCAAAAGCCAAAGAGTAGGTAAGCCATATATTTTTACATATATAGTTTTAAAATGGCACTATTATTTTCTACCGATTTAAAAAAAATATATATTTTTTTCTATTTTGGTATCAGGGATTGAACCCAGGGGCGCTTAACCACTGAGCCACATCCTCGGCCCTTTATATATTTTATTTAGAGACAGGGTCTTGTTGAGTTGCTTAGGGCCTCATTAAGTTGCTGAGGCTGGCTTTGAACTCGAGATCCTCCTGCCTCAGCCTCCCCAACTGCTGGGATCATAGGTATGTGCCACCTCATCCAGCTATACTCAATGAATTTTGCCAGCATTAATTTTGGTCTCCTTTTTCTGATAACAAATATCTTCTTGTCCCTTAGGAATGATGTCTCTCTTGAAGCTATCAGTCACTTGACTCTAGGAAGGTATGTGATCTCAGGCCCTTGGATATTGAGATTGGTTCAGAAGTAGCCATGGGACCCAATCAGAGCCAATCAGAGTTCTTTTGCATAATGGATGCTGGGGGTGAGTATTTATTGGGTCATGATCTATGATGAGGATGATGTCATCCTGGAGCTGCCTGGGACCATGGTGTGGGGGAGACCATCTGTCTGAGAAAGAAGTTATTTAAGAGGCAATCGTTGCTGATTAATAAAAAAAGAAAGAAAACCGATAACTTTGTTTGAGCCTCTGGATGCAGCTGTGCCCAAGCCAGCCCTGGACATCTTATTTATTTAATATATTTCCTTTGTCCCTTGTAAACAGAAATAATTCCAATTTAAGAACATAATTTCAGATGTGGATACTTAGTTAAATATTAAAAAGGTCATAAATGTCACATAAGTACTCCTGTGTCAGGTTTTCATAAAGAGCTGCTGAAAGATCCGGGAAGATTAGGAGGCCCACGTGAGTTGGCTGAGCTTGTCCCTTGCGGCTGAACACACCAGGATGATGTAAAACATAAAAATAAAAAAATAGTGACCAATTCCACCCTAAGTCCAGCAGAGGGAGCCCGCGCCAGCATGATGCAGTTAACCAGGGACTGCGGATCTTTATGCAGGATTTCTCTTCCCCAAGAGAAATTTCTCTTCCCTGTTTTGTTAAAATGCAGATTCTGATTTTTGTGGGGTCTGAGACTCTGCATTTCAAACAGGCTCCCGGGTGATGCTGCTGCTTCTGGTCCCAATGCCACACTGTGAGTGGCAAAGCTGGTGGCACTGTACAGTGGCCGAGAGCCCTCCTGGGCACTTGGAGGGACCGTGAAGCAGCTTTTTAATAGATGTGGGCCTCAGCTTCTGTAAAGCTCCAAAGCCTCACTTCATGGGTTCCTTGGGAGAATTCGATTAAATAATGCCTGTAATTTGCTTAGCATGGCGAGGACTTGACAATTACCATTGCTATTATTATTATCATCGTATTCCTGGACAGTAGCTCTCAAAAGATGATCTGTGTGCTCCCTGCATCCAAATTCCCTGCATTAAAAATACAGATCCCTGAATCTGCCTGAAGCAAGACGCCTAGAGATGGAGTCTGCCGGTAGAGAAGATTTTAAATACTCAATGCAGAGAAATCGGATTCATGTGGCCTTGGGAGGGACCTCATATTCAAGGGTGGAGGACAGATGGCCTCACTCATGTGAAAGCAGATGGGCAAGAGAGAAAAAAGATAGGATAGTATCAGGCCAGTTTCAGTACCCCTACTAGTGACCCTGACTGGGGGAAATGACTGGCCCACAGCTGCTCCTCATTAGGCTGCACAAGAAATGGTGTGGGGGGGGGTGGGAGAAAAGAGAGAGGAGAGACAGATCAGAGATGGAACACATACCTTAGCTATAAAACTTGCACCTCCAGGCCAGTACCAGAAGATGGAGTGCATTTTCCACAGTAACCACCACATTTCCCTACGACTCGGGTACCATCCTGCAAAGAGACACATCAACTTAGATTACCTAACATTTTCAGAGCTCGCAACACCTTTTGTGAAAAATCATTATTGTACACACAGTAGGCATGACCTTCTGAAATTAAATGAAACCTAAGATGCTCACCAGGGTCTAACGCTGGAGTTGGCCAACTATGGGATAAGGGCCAAATCCAGCCAACCACTTGGTTTTTCATGGTGGACGAGCCAAGATTGGTTTTTACATTTTAAAATGGTGGATCAGGGCTGGGGTGGTGGCTCAGTGGGAGAGCACTTGCCTGGCATGTGTGAGGCACTGGGTTCGATTCTCAGCACCACATATAAATAAATAAAATAAAGGTCTATCAGCAAGTAAAAAAAAATATTTAAAAAAAGTCCATCAACAACTAAAAAACATTTTTTAAAAAAGTATTTTTTTAAAAAATGATTGATTAAAAGCAAACCAAGAATAACATTTTTTTTTGACATGAGGTGATTCTATCAAATTCAAATTTCAGAGTCCATTAGTAAAGTTTTATTATAACCAGCCATGTTCACTCTATTACCTAAACTCTATGGCTACTTTCACTTTGCAACAGAAATGAGGAGTTGCAGTAGGTCTCAGTTTCACATTGATGCTCAGTGTGTCATAGTGAAACTGTTTTAACTTGATTCATTTTATTTACTTGTTTTCTACCAGTGCAATCATGAAGCCAGATGAAGAAAAGAAGGGAAAGTGAACTTTGCATGCTATACTTTCGGGCTGGGATTAGGGGTACAGCTCAGTAGTAGAATGCTAGTCTTGGGTTTGATCCTTAGCAACAAATAACCATTCCCCTCCCCAAAATGAATGTTATACTTTTAGTATATAATGGCAGGTAGATTGTTTTGTTATCAAATTTAGATGACAAAGCATTGCATTTATTATGTAATGACAATATAGTCTGGCTAAAGAAAAATGATATGCACCAACATTATCAAACTAAAATCATCACAAATATTCCTGTAATGGTTTAGAAATGTATAAAGTGTAAAATGGGGTATATTACCAGAGCATGATTCTTACCCAAAAATAAAATATGAAAATGAGTGTCTCCAGTTTGCTCACTTGTTAGTCAGGCAAGGAGAACAACTTACTCATAGTGAATTAATGCCATCTTGTTTAATTGCAGCAGCTCAAGAAATGTGTCCAGCAAAAATAAACTAATTTAAGGAAACTACCCTTTTGGCAAGAAGAATTGCCCCAGAAAGTTGATGACGTTGGCAGCCATGCCAATAGGTAATTAAGAACAAGGCAGATGATTTTGAGTGGGTTTCTTAGGTTCTTGACGAGTCAACAGATATTACTGATACTATTTAGGGGCTGTTGTCATTTGAGGAGACAAGGGTCAATCTGAACTGACTTAAAAAATCAGCCTTTATGAATGGCTCATAGGAAATAAGCATGGGTGACAATATTTCAATGAGGTTGAGAAAAAACACTCTTGCCGAAAACCTGAAGTGCAATCTGCTAAGAGGTGTTGAAAACAGATTGTGGTACAACTAGGTTTGGAGTGCAAAGAGCTTTAGTTGGAAAACTTACAAAGCTTGTGAAACTGTAAGATTTAAAGCCTATGGTTATTCATTGTATTATTTATCAGCAGGTACTGTGTGGAAAATAATTGAACCTATCAGGTTTAATAATGTATTGAATATATAGTATTGTCAATATAGTAATGTCAATCATGAATTGTCAATAATTGAATATATAGTATTACCAATGAAGTATTATCAATAATGAATTCATTTGCTATAAGTTAATCATCATCAGTCTTGTGCCTTTTTAATTTTGTAAAAAAACTAGAAGCTGAATTCCTTGACTTGTCTTACCACTGCAGTGTAATCACTTAGCAGTAAAGTTTTATTTTGACTTTTGAGCTCAGGACCCATATTAAAAGTTTTCTGAGTAAGAATTGTTCCCAGTCATTCCAACTGGATGCTTAGTGTTTGAACTTTAGCCTTGCTATAGACTTGGTAATACTTCCTAATGAAGTGTACCTAGGGTGATATGGCAAATCTGCAATTACTGGCAAAACTCCTACTGTGGTAAGGGCATTTCAATGACAAGGAACATTATTTAAATCACAAGTAATGTTAAGCTGCTTTAACACCTCCCCAGACTGTCAAAAGTTAAAATGAAAAAAAAAAAAAAACTACATCTCATCGCACACAAATTTACAGTGGTTATATTTTCTGAGTTTAAACAGCAGTATGATTTGGACTTTGATGTAAGTGTAAAGGAAATGTTCATATTTCAAAAATTCACTTAGCTAGGTAATTGAGGAGCTTCCATTTCATTTTCAGTTGCAAGTGTTTAATGGTGATTAATGTGCAATGAAATGATATGCAAATATCAGGAGAAAACTCCAACAGGATTCTATAAAGGCCTGCCAAACCATGAGTACGCTCAAATGAAATTAGACAGCTGTGGACAGATATCGGTGTTGGACAACATGTATGCATGTAAAAGAACACTTTGCAACATGCATGAATTAGATATGATCTCATTTTAGATTTGCATCAACAGGTAAATATCTACAATACATTTTGATAATTAGAGAACACTAATTAAGCCAAATGTTTCCTCCACCAATACGCCAGTCTTCTCATTGGTAGATTTGTATTATAAATAAAGTACTCAATCATTACATTATGCATTTATCCAAAATTTTTACATATTCTTTTTCTCTTGACATATAAATACACATATGACATCACTGATTTTGCTTCTTGGTCCTCAAAGCCTAAAATACTTGCATTCTGGCCCTTTCTTTGTCAATCCCTGGTCTACAGACATGCATAGTTTGTCTTTGACTTTTCAGATTCATCTTGTGCTATTCTTTTTTTTCACGATGGTATTTATTTGGGCTGTTCTTCTGATATGCCCCTTAAAACACAGGGCCTCTGCACATGCCCAGTCTCTCTGATTGGAACTTTCTTCTCTTTCCCTGTGTGTGTGCATTATACCCACCCCAATATTTGCCTAATAAATTCTTCAGAATTCAGTCAAAGGTCGTCTCCTCTAAGAAACCTTCCTGACCCAGTTACTTGCTGCACAGCACCCTGCAATTGGGCAATTAAAAAAATTTTTTTTTTGTCTTCTTGCTGGAAGGTAAGCTTCATGATGCA
This sequence comes from Marmota marmota marmota, assembly GCF_001458135.2. Taxonomy (NCBI): domain Eukaryota; kingdom Metazoa; phylum Chordata; class Mammalia; order Rodentia; family Sciuridae; genus Marmota; species Marmota marmota. Next base: position 17,313,047 of record NW_025999941.1, read on the forward strand.
AGGTGAAATTTCTCTCTGTACTTGGGATTGAACCCAGGGATGCTGAACCACTGAGCCCCACCCCCAGCCCTATTTTGTATTTTATTTAGAGACAGGGTCTCACTGAGTTGCTTAGGGCCTGGCTAAGTTGCTGAGGCTGGCCTTGAAATCATGATCCTCCTGCCTCAGCCTCCTGAGCTGCTGGGATGACAGGCATGTGCTACCATGCCTGGCCTAATTTCTCATTAAAATCCAAAAGCATCCAGAACTTAGCATGGTGCGTGGCTTATAGTGATGCCAAACACACATCTATTAATGAGTAAATGAGTGAATGAATGAATGTGGCTGAAGCTGCCTTGTGTTTCTGAAATGTGGAACACTGCCTTGCTTTAATGCTATAATTGTTTCTGTTAATTGTAGCATTGCATTGCATTATGTATTTACCATGTCACTTAAATCCTTTTCCACCTCCCTCTCCAAACCATGTTCCACTATTTCTGCTACTGGGACTAACACAATGACGAAGAGATCAGGGTCTTAATTTCAGGGTGTCTTTGGGCTGTGTTCCCAGAACTGGGTGAAGGGGTATGAAGGTTTGTGTCAGGTAGCCCATCTGTGAAGCCTCCTGCAAACAAAGGATCCCCTCCTTTTCTTTTTATAAAAGAAAGAAGGAAGTGTGGGGGAGGAGGAAGAAAACAGTGAGTTTAACTGTGAAGAAGAACAAAACATTTTCTCTTTAGTTTAAAACTGAAAGAGACCCTGTCTGGAAGAGTTCTTCCTTCCTTCTTATTGGGACGGAACCAGAACCTTGCCAATGCTAGGCAAGGGCTCGGCCACTGGGCTCCTCCGAGCTCAGGAGAGTTGTTTCTAGGACCCTACTTGGTTCTGGTTTTAGGGGGGCCATGTTAGTTCTGGAACTAGTTGGTACAGGTACTAGTTGGTACAGATACCAACAAGAACTGGGTTTGATGACAGAACAACTGATCCCCTAGCTAGGAACTTCTCCCAGGCATGAGTCTAGGGCTGGTGCCCTTCAGGATGCTAACATGCTAGAAAAGTCTTTAGGATCCTCAAAGCTAAGCTTTACCCAAACTCTCCTCATCCAGCAGAGGAGGTAACTTGAACCAGATTTGCCTGGGACTGGAACAGGCTCCTGAAAGCCTCCATGTGCTGGGGCATCTGTAAAATGGAAAGCACGAGAGTTTCTCTAACGTGTTTGCCATAAGCACTTAATAAGTGCTCAGCAAAGTGCTTGGCCCAATGCACGTGCTCAGGAAGGGTTTGCTCTCTTGATCATAAAGGCATTGGGGGAGGGGGGGCGGGGGGCTCTCCATCCTGTTTTCCTGAGGACGAGAAAAAAATGTGGGTAATTATAAGATTATAAAATTGAAAGGTAAACGTGGTTCAGGCTTCACGCCAATCCTTTATTGGAAGTCTGTTAATTTGATTTAGCTAAAATTCATTTTTACTATAAGATAAAAAAAAAAAGCACCATACCAAGCAAGCAAATAAGATAAACACAACTGTCATGGAGACAGTGTCTCTTTCAGGGGAAAAAAAAAGCAAAAAAAAAAAAAAAAAACCAAGTAGATAAGAAGCATCCACCCACACAGCATGCAGTGTTAATTTTTATTCCTTCATTAGAGTGGGCCTTCCAGAATTCTCTTTTCAGCTAATGTGCAATTAGCATAGTTCAAACTATTACATATAAGTCAAACGGATGGATCTCTGTTGCATTAAGAAGGGCTTGTATTTTACACTTGGCACTAATTTTTTTCTGCTTTCTCAGTTATATAACTAGGGAGTGACTACCGTGATTTAGGAAGGGCTGTGCTTGTCTGATGGCAGGGCATTTACCGGCGTGTCTTTGGAGGGCGCTATAAGGGGAGCCTGCTGGCCTGGAAGGTGGGCAGTTTGCTGAGAAAACCCACAGAGATCCTAAGTAATGGACACATGATTTTAGGACCCCAAACCGAAATGTTAGGGTTGAAATCATGTGCAATGAAATTTGCTCTTGACTATTGGCTATTGCGCATGAACACTATTCATATACATATATGTATGCATATGCATATATACACATACATATGTGCATATTCCAAATTTAGTCCTTGAAAGTTATGTATATACAAATATATGTATAAACATGGCCAGTTTCTATAAGAATGTACAGAATAAAAATGCATGCATGGCCAGGTGTGGTGGTGCATACCTGTGATACCAGCGGCTCAGGAGGCTGAGGCAGGAGGATTGCAAATTCAAAGCCAGCCTCAGCAACTTAGCAAGGCCCTAAGACAGTGAGACCCTGTCTCTAAATAAAATATAAAAAGGGCTGGGGAATGTGGCTAAGTGGTTAAGTACCCTTGGGTTCAACCCCAGTACTCCCTAAAAATTAAATTAAAAAAGAAAACCATCTTTCATTAATGTTTAATTCCAAAACAACTCTGATGGCCCTTTTCCTAATGCAAAGAATGTCAGGTAGATGGCAGGATGTAGAGAACAGTCCCCTGTCCCCTGCCCTTAAACACCCCCCAGGCACACAGGGTACACAAAGCCCCTTGCCCTCCTGGCCAGGAATTCCCCCAACCCCAGGGCTCTTTGTGTTGCCTGGCTGTACAGGCCTATTCTAGAACCTTCTTCTGGGCAGCTCTGAGAAGGGCATTTGGGATGCAAGGGGATTCTGGATGTGCTCGAAGGGCATTTTTGTATCCTGAGCACACTGGTGAGTTGAGGAGCTCTCCCCTGGCAGAGGAGCTCAGAATTCCATCATCTTCTCTCAGATCTCACCTCCGGGCCATGGTCCTGCCCCCCATGCAGAGATCTAACGGATGAGTAGAAACTCACCTGCCCTCATGCAGAGATCTAACAGAGCGCATGGAAACTACTAGGCCCTGTGCTTAGTGGGCGCAGCCAAAGCATCTGCTTAGAAGTCTAGAGTGGGCCCACGTGCACAGGCTCACTCAGCTCACACCACAGTCCAAGGTTCTTGCACTCAGATAAGCTCACTCCCTAGACTGCTCTGCCTGCCTGCAACATTCACACCGGGACCTTGTGACACCCACAGCCAGTGCTCCACTCCTGTTATCTTCCTGGTGACATGCAATCAACTTCACTTCCTTATTCCATTTATGCTTCTCAAGAACCCAAAGAGACGAGGGACACTACAGTCTGCATGGCACAGATGAAGAAAGCAAGGGCTCCCCTTCTCTGTGCAGCCACTGAGGGCTTGACTGAGGCACCCAAGGCGGGGGCCTGCTGCAGGCTAGACTGAGCCCGACACCCAATGACATCAGGCTTGTATTCCTCTGCCCACCTCATCACCTTGCTCTCCCAAGAACTGACCTCACTCTTAAACCTTGCTATCCCAATCCTTGGTGGTGTGACAGCCGGGAGGAACACACAGAATTCATATCTGTAAACTGCCCAATAAATATCTACAGTAGCCTTCCTCTTATCTGAGGTTTAACTTTTCACAGTTTCCACTATCTGTGGTCATTGGAGGTTCAAAAATATTAAATGGAAAATTCAAAAATATTAAATGGAAAACAATTCATGAGTTTTAAAGTGTGTGCCAATTGGAGTAGTGTGATAAAATTTTTTGTCCTACCCAGGATGTGAACCATCACTTTGTCCAGTGTATCCATGCTATATATGCTACCCTCTCCTTAGTCACTTAGTAGCCATCTATCAGATGGACTTTCATGGTACCACAGTGTCTGTGTTCAAGTAAACCTTATTGAGTAGCCCAATGCTACATCACAATGGCACATCCTTCACCTCACTTCATCCCATCGAGTAGGTTCTGTATCATCGGACATTGTCACAAAAAGGGTGAATGAGTACAGCATAGTCAGATATTTTGAGGGACCACATTTGCATAACTTTTACTATGATATATTGTTATGATATTTCTATTGTATTATTAATTATTGTTGTTAATATCTTACTAGCTCAGTGGTTAAGTGCCCCTGGGTTCAATCCCCATTACCAAAATAAATAAACAAACAAACAAATAAATAAAATACAACTTTCATTAATTTTTAATCCCAAAGCCACTCTGATTTATGGCACTCTTCCAAAATGGCACACATTTTAAAACGTATGAATTGCTTGTTTCTGGAATTTTCCATATGCTATTTTTGGACTCCAGTTGACCACAGATACTGTGCCTGATTTATTAAGTTAAGCTTTATCATAGATATGAATGTACAGAGAAAAACCTAGTAATTCTAGGGTTTGGTACTCTCTGAGATTTCAGGCATCCCCTTGGGAATGAAGGAGGAACTAGTGTATTTGAATTACAATCATGGTTATTTTTCTGAGGTGAAAGTAGGAGACAGTTCTTTTCTTGGCACACAAGGAAGTCAACAACAGTGAACTTGGTGTTGAGGCTTCTTTTTGGCGGGGTTTGCCCCTGGTGGTGAGGCAACACCTCAGCTCTGCATTGGCCCCCGAGATCCAGTTCGACCTGAATGTCCTGATTTTGCTTTGAGTGTTGCCTGGGGAAATATTTTATTGTTAAGCAAGTTTGGAAAAGGGAGGCTTTCACCTTTGGAAAAGAGGGTGTTATAAATGGCCAGGGCCCACACTGCAGAGGGCTTGTGCCTCGGTCCCTTAGGGCGAGATGGCAGTGAGCATCGGGTGGGGGCAGGTTATTGCACCGTTTCCAAAGCGTCTCCCATGCACACTGACTCTGTGGGAATATTAAAAGGTGTGCCTTTGACAGGTTTTGTGGTTGCTTTAAGTTAGGTCAGTGGTTCTCAAAACAGAGTTACTGATCAGGAGCACCAGCATCACCTGGAAACTGTTATAAATGTACAATCCTGCTGGGTGTGGTTGGGATGCCTGGCAGACACCTGTCATCCCAGTGGCTTGGGAGGCTGAGGCAGGAGGATTGGGAGTTCAAAGCCAGCCTTGGCAACTTAGTGAGGCCCTAAGCAACTTAGGGAGGCCCTGTCTCTAAATGAAATATAAAAATAAGGCTGGGGATGGGGCTCAGTGGTTGAGTGTCCTTGAGTTCAGTCCCTGGTACCAAACAATCAATCAGTACACACAAAAACCAACAAAACAAAACAAAACCAAAACCCCACACAAACCCTGTTGAGGCTTACACACACTCCAGCCTGGGAACCACTGCCTGAGGGGAATGTGGGTTTGAATAAAGTCCTGTGGGTTTCTTTCCTGTGTGCTTGCTCCAGTCTCTAACATGGCAACGCTCTCTGTGACTCTTCAGGAAGGAGATCCCACGTGCGTCTTTCCATACGAGGCCGTGGAGACCCGTCGTCACTGAGCACCCTTAGGGGACCCTGCTCTGTGGTCTAGATTGAAGGTCAGCCACAGAGCAGCACTTGTCCAGGCTGCCAGGGGCCATGAGGTGTCCCAGATCCGGGTATTCATAAGGAGAGCTCCACAGGCCCTGGAGATTAATTTTGAGCTCAGGTTCTCTAAACTGTCATAGAACACACACACACACACACACACACACACAAACACACACACACACACACACAAAAAATGGTGACAGGCTATTGTCACACCAGCTTCCTCCAGCTCAGGCAGAGTCCTCCCTGCAGGCGTGAGGAAGAGCCTTTGCAGTGATCATTCTCTCCATAAGGTGGCGCTCCAGGCTTTCATTATTTTTAGTTTCCCCTGAAACTGCAGTAAGGTTGCCAGAGGCTAGCCCGCCATTGCCACTCACATTATGCAGTTTACTGAGATGGTTGCTTCCCCACACCTTCAACCATGGTTTTGGAAATTTTTTTGGCGGCGGGGGAGGTACTGGGGAGTGAATCCAGGGGTGCTCAACTACTGAGCCACATCCCTAGTCCTTTTTTATATTTTATTCAGAGACAGGGTCTCAGTGAGTTGCTTAGCACCTTGAAAAGTTGCTGAGGCTGACTTTAAACTGTTGATCCTCCTGCCTCAGCCTCCCCAGCCACTGAGATTACAGGTGTGTACAACCACACCCTGCTGGACAGTCAACTTTTATTGTTGTTGTTGTTCTGGGTCACTGAAACAATGTATATTTAACACTTTGTACACAATAAAACTATATTAATTTTATTTTTCAATACTACTACTACTACTACTAAAATCCATAATGCACAGTTGCTGGAGGGAAGAGGAAAGGCAAGAATGCTGTAATCTCAGGGCACATTCTTAACCCTGGGGGCTGTTTCTGTTCCTTTCAGTACTATGAAAATATTTAATGATCAAATTGTGAGCAATCGATATGGCTATTTAGTTAGTTCTATTGGAGGTCAGTGATTGATTGGCTCAGGTTGAGAAAAGAAGGAGTGAGGTAGATTTTTTTTTTTTCTTATTCTTCGCAAATGTAACCCTGGCACTTAGAAAAAGGGATCAGGAAACAGATTTCCTCCAGAAGACAAAACTGGGTGTCTCGCTTCCCAGAGGTAGGGCACTGAGTTGCTTCTGTATATTCTGATTTTGACTAGGCAGAATTATTATTGATAAGATTGCCACATTGAGGGAATAACGTCCACATGTCCCTTTGACCACACCTGGAGCACAAGATTTAAAAGCACTAACAAACTAGAGCAAATAAATAAACGAATTAATTTAAAAAATAATAAAATAAAAGCATAAAAACCTGATTACTGTACAACCTGCGTATGTATCCCTAATTGTCCAGAGATATCACTTGGTAAGTTATCCCTCTCTTCCAGACCCATTTGAATTGCAGTTGTCTCTAATTATTTTAAAAGGGGGGAGTGGGTGGGAGGCAGGAATGGAGGCACACACCTGTAATCCCAGCAGCCTGGGAAGCTGAGGCAGGAGGATCTCGAGTTCAAACCCAACCTCAGCAACTTAGCGAGGCCCTTAGCAACTCAGTGAGACCCTGTTTCAAAGTAAAATATTAAAAAGGGCTGGGGTTGTGGCCACAATGACTTGTTGCAAGGGCATGTTAGAGGCTTCTCCCTGCTTTTAGCCTCCAGGCCAGGTGGCCTCAACCACTGGGACGGTTCACACAGTCACCGCCTGAGAAGGACCTAGTAGCCCCATGAGGCTGCCACCCTGGACTTCAGTCCTACATTTTCTTCCCGAAACTTTGCAAATAAATGGCAGAGCACACTCGCCCTTGGCACCACCACCGTGGCTCCAAAACCTAAGAAAGGCTGAAAGCAAGCCCCGCCCGTGCCACCCCGCAGCCTTACCGGCGACTTCTTGATGTCGGAGACGGCGTAGTTCCCTTGCGAGGTCCATCTGGCCGAGTCCGTCAGAGACAGGCCCGTCCCGTGGAGGTTGATGCTAAACCGACCCTGCAACAAACGGGGCCGACACAAAAAGGCCTTTTAGCCCACGTGATGTCCCAAGCCACCGCAAGGGGACACCAGGAGAGGTGCCGGGGAGGTAGGAGGACGTTAATGAGCTCTGATGGCCCCTGATTGTGGAGGGTACTTCGTTTGGGGCAGGGCCAGGCACTTTGCAAGCATCGCCTCATTTTTCCTCGCGAGAGCTCTGAGAAGGGGTTTCTTTACAGATGGGGAAACTGAGGCCAGGCGGTGCGGTGTCCCCGCTGGAGCAGGAGGAGGGAGGCTCATCCCGGCCTCACTTTTACATCCTCCCCCTCCTCCTCCTCGACTCGGCCTCCCTAGCACGGCCATTCTGGTGTTGCTCACAATTATCAGATTCCTCCGGGAACAAAATGCCACCGTGTAATTTTTCTAACAAGATCTCGCTGCCAAAGCGTCCTGGGCTTCGAGCTCCCCGGGGCGCTGGGCACAGAGTGGCCTCGGCACAGCGGGGCGGGACTTCAAAGAGGAGGCGCTTCCCCGCCGCGGCCAGCAGAGGGCGCGCTTGGCCCGCGCAAGACCGCAGGACCCGCCGGGCTGCTCCTTCCAGGCCAGGGACACAGTGCGCAAAGGTTTCCTGGGTGCTTTGCAAAGCATTTATTCCTAAGGCGTGGAGCAGCAGAGCGATCCTCTGGCTGCTCCCTCCCTCTGTTTCTCTCTCTTAAAAATGACCCTGCAAAGGCTTCTGGGACCGGCTGCTTCTTGGAGGCTTCCTCCCTGGTGAGCAATTTCAGGGCTGGACATATTCTTATGTGCAAGCTCTCTCTGATTCGGACGCCCCAGTGCTTTCATCAAGACACTCCTTACAGAGCAAAGACAGAGTGGGAGCGGGTGTTCACGACCAGACAGACCCCAGTATGAGGTTAGCTCTTTTACCAGCAATTAGATCCTGGACAGATTTTTTAGCATCTCAGAATCTCAGTTTGTCCATCTGTAAAATGGAAGATAATAATAAAAGTAACCCCTCAGATGCTGTAGTGAGGGAGAAATGAAATCATCCCCAGGTAGGGAGCAGAGATACAAAACCCCTGATATCTGTCCTGCATTTTCTAATTGTGTTGTGAGTTAGTTTACTTTCCCCAATATAACAGTAAGCTTATTGAAGGCAGGGCCTTGGTATTGCTTTATGCATATTAGTTATGGTTTATAACATATAACTAGTCACTTGATGATTATTATTATTAATATTTGGACTATGGGGGTGTTCTACCACTAAGCTACATCCCCAACCCTTTTTATTTTTTTAATATTTAATTCTGAGACAGGGTCTCACTGAGTTTCTTAGGGCCTCACTGAGTTACTGAGGCTGGCTTGGAACTGGCGATCCTCCTACCTTAGCCTCCCAAGCTCCTGGGATGACAGGCGTACACCACCGTGCCCGGCCTTGATAGACTCTTAATAAATATGAAGATGTGCTCAATGAAGATGTGCAGGACCAGGACTCTCCTCTCCCTGCCTGTTCCATAAACAAGAGCTTATGGACCCCTTTGGAGCCTTAGCTTCCACAAACATTGAATGAGGACGAACAGGACTCCTATTCCTGGAGGTGACCAGAGGTTTAGTCTGGTCTCACCCACAGCGGTTCTCAACCATGGGGAAGATTCTTGCTGCCAGAGGAAACCAGGCACTGTCCAGAGACATTTTTAATCATCTTACCTCCTGGCAATGAGAAGAGCCTGAGGATGCGTCTCAGCCCACCACAGAGAGTCCGCCAGCCCCCAGGGTCAAGAACACTGCGCATGGGAAGCCTGGGGAGGGGTGGATCTCTGGGGAGTGGCTGGATCACTCTAGAATGCCGACTCCTTTATTCTCTTCAGTGTGACCTCGGGCAAATGGCTCAGCCCTCCTGAGCCCAGGTGTAAAATCGCCTAGTGAGAACTAACCTGTGACTAGGAGGCAGAACTCTCGTAATTTGTCACCTGGCAGAGAGTAAGAGACATTTGGAAACTATTTTTGGAAAGATTTTCATGACAGTATGACACAGATGTCAGGCAGCGGCCTCAGTACCCAGGTGTTGGTGTTGTGGGGGGACTGTCCCCGATTGTCCCTTAGATCCTGGGTTCTAGCTTCTGCACCCTCCCATCTGGCCATTTGCTTAGTCGCTGTCATTCATACCCGGAGCTGTGGGTCTCACCATGCATAATACCCAGACTGCAAAGTTGCCAAGGATCGGTTTTTTTAAAAATATTTTTGGCTGTAGATGGACACCACACCTTTGTTTTATTTGTTTATTTTTATGTGGTGCTGAGGATGGAACCCAGGGCCTCACACATGCTAGGCAAGCGCTCTACCGCTGAGCCCCAGCCCCAATGTGATCACCTTCTTTGCAACCCCTCTGATCCTGCTTCCACTCACACCGTTTGACCCCTTGCACGGCCTGTCCCAGCGTCCAAGTTCCTAGGGAGTCCAGACCGCTGACCTGGCTTCTGTCCCAACAATGGCCCCAGCTCATCTGGGTGTCCTGTGTCTGAGCACCGATACAGAGTCGACCAGCTCTGTCTTCTCAGCAGGGTAACAACCCCAAACGCAAGAGAGATGGTCCTCACACTCCTCCTGCTTTTTCTGGATCAGGAATCTGCAAACATCCTGGCTAAGTATCCGTACTTTGAAAGCTGAAGACTGTCAAAGAAGCAAAGACCTTATCTGATGTCTTTTTAGCTCTGTTCTGGGACACCCTTGCCCCTAAAGGCTTTACCTTCAAGGCCTAAATGGCGTAAGAGTTGTAGCTATTACCTCCTGTTGCTGATTTAAAAGAGGGAAAGTAATTAAGAGTTAGGCACATCCCCTAGAGATCTGCAAAAGACGTGCTTAGGCCAAAGAGAGATCCTGTCCTCTGACCAAAAGACTATGAGGCAGAAATCTTGCCTGGAAACAGAATCAGAAAAGACATCTAGCCAGGCGCAGTGGTGCATGCCAGTCATCCCGGCAGCTGGGGAGGCTGAGGCAGGAGGATCACCAGGTCAAAGCCAGCCTCAGCCACTTAGTGAGGTCCTAAGCAAATCAGCAAGACCTTATCTCTAAATAAAACATTAAAATAGGGCTGGGGATATAGCTTAGTGGTTAAGTGCCCCTGAGTACAATCCCTGGTACCAGAAAAAAAAAAAAAAAGATATCTACTATCACAGATATGGATTCAGATACACTTGGGATCCAATGCAGCCTCTCCCATGCACTGGTTGTGTGGTTCAGACAAGAACCAAACCTCTTCCATTTCCTCACCACATAGGATGCTGGGCTATGGACACAGGGAGTCTGGTGCCTGAGACATACAGGAGGCTCAGTAATGGCAAGCTATGAATGCCAACAAGGGTAATCCCAATAATGCACATGCTTGATCAAGGTGACCGTCTTAGACACATACACTCCTGCCATTTCTTTTTTTTTTAATTTTTTATTTATTGGTACTGGGCATTGAACCCAGAGATGCTTAGCCACTGAGCCCCATCCCCAGCCCTTTTTTGTATTTTATTTAGAGACAGGGTCTCGCTGAGTTGCTTAGGGCCTTGCTAAATTGCTGAGGCTGGCTTGGAATTCACGATCCTCCTACCTCAGCCTCCCCAGCCGCTGGGATTACAGGCATTAATCACCGTGCCTGGCTCACTCCAGCTTTCTCTGGAGGTGAGAGCACTTCTGTTGGAAAATAAATACCCTAAGCAACAGGAAGAAGAGTCAGAGCCTCAAACAGAGAATGTCCACTGGGGAGATGGTGCAGGGGCAGGGCCCTGGCCTAGCACGCTCAAGGCCCGGAGTCTGATCCCCAGGACGGGGTGGGGGTGGGGGATCCAAACAGAGCCCCTCTCTGGTTTCTGCACAGTCACTAGGAGCAAGGACTCATCATTTGCTCCATAGCAGTGTGCACAATCGTTCTTTCTACAAACCTTTCCCCGGAAAACAGATGTGAGAAGTTCCCCTCTCTCAAAAGTACCTGGGGCTCCCTAAACGTCTCAGGAGTCGAATCCCAGAGGACACCATGAGATTTAAAAAGAATGCACATGAGCTCCTCACCGGCTGGGGCTTTTCCCCTTTAGCAATTGCGTTCTTTGTCAGAATTCAGCAAATCCATTAGGCCATTTGTCTCTGAATTATGAAAATAAATGAATGCAAATGACCCTTCCTTCAGTCATGTTTCCCAAAAGATGTGCAGACAGAAATCAGAGACCTCTGAGCCATCTGAAAGAGGCAAGGCAGGCCCATCTATGAGCCATTAAGATTCGACCCGTAGCACCCGGGTGTTGAAGCCAGGATGGCCCTAAAGAAACAGCACTTCAAACGCTTTCAATCCCTGACTAATAGAGGAAAGGCCCCTTTTTACCATTAGGGCCTGTGTTTACCTTCTTTCTCCCTGAAGAGCTCTCTTTTCACTTCCCTAAATGTCTAGGATGGGGCTGAGAAAACACTTCCTTAAAAGAAAATCCCCATGTGTTTGTCTCGGGCCTTCTCTGTGGTGGGGCTAAATCCATCCATCCTACGGGAGGCCAGTGCCTGTGCACAGCCTTCTGTCCTGATCCCCAGACTTCTGAAGGCCAAGTGGGAAATTCCCAGCAGAGAGTGGAATAACAGCTTTGTGGAGACCTCACATGGACCAAAGAAAAAAACCCAGACCAAGTTCTCTGGACCAGACTCCACAAGTTCATTAGGCTTTGTCCTGCTTCCCAAGCGGAGAAGCTTCTTGCAAAGACTGTTGCTATTTTGCAAAATTAGCCTAGGCTGATGATTCCAGCATGTTTCAAAAGGCCACACTTCTGGCTGGGTGCCGTGGTGCACGCCTATAACCCCAGCCACTTGGGAGGCCGAGGCAGGAGGATTGCATGTTTGAGGCCAGCCTCAGCCACTTACTGAGACCCTGTCTCAAATAAATTAAAATAAGATCAAAACCAAAACGGACATGCTTCTGAAGAGACTTGAAAGGGTAGAACTACAGAATGGGCAGATCCAGTAGAAGAGGATGAATTTGCACTTCTGACCTGAACATTGCAAATTTTATAGACCTGAAGCAGGACTAACCCATTCAGCTAATGACTATCCACAGAGCCCCAAGCTTCAGTCCTATCAGACTTCTAGAACATACTATTACATCATGGATATTAGTTTACTTGTTATTCTCCTCAAACAGCTATAAATCCCTCAGGAGATGGACATTTGTGGGTCTCTACTAACCAGAATGGTGCGTATCAGAGAGAACAACTGATCTGCTAAGATGATTCTAGAAGTGTTCCAGCTACAGAATCAAAGGGACCCATATAGGGATTGCAAATTTCGAGACCCCCAGGTCCAACATTTATTTCTCAAAAATGTTTAACGAAATATATCTCACTAGTATTTAGAAAAAGGTTCTTCCAGACTGTTTCCACTTAGATGTTTTTTAAAACACATGGGAGCTGGGTGTGGTGGCGCACACCTGTAATCCCAGTGGCTTGGGAGGCTGAGGCAGGAGGATTGTGAGTTCAAAGCCAGCCTCAGCAACTTAGTGAGGACCTAAGCAATTCAGTGAGACCCTGTCTCTAAATAAAATACTAAATAGTGCTGGGGACAGGGCTCAGTGGTGGAGGCCCCTGAGTTCAATCCCCTGTACCCCAAAACGAACAAACAAAACATACACAACACACAGGAGCTGGGGGAAGAGCTCACTGTGGCACAGATGCTCAGCACGCACAAGGCCTGGGATGGATCCTCAGCACCACAAAACCCAAAACCCAAACCAGAGAGGGTCCATAGAGAATACGGCGCTTATTTTTGATCACTAATTCCATAAGCGTTTTCTACATTATGCAAACTTCAGAATTTTGAGTGGCTGAGCGGAGTGCGGTGGGGCCCCTAAAACAGGCTTTTTAGTCAATGGTGAGCATCTCTCTCCAACTCTCCATTCAGGGACATCAGATTGACAGCTTGAAATCAATCATGGGGCATTTTTTTTTTTGTACTGGGAATTGAACCCAGGGGTGCTTAATCACTAAGCCACATCCTCAGCCCTTTTTAAAAAATATTTATTTTTTTCAGTTATAGGTGGACACAATATCTTTACTTTATTTCCATGTGGTGCTGAGGATCGAACCCAGTGCCTCAGGCATGCTAGGCGAGCACTCTACCTCTGAGCCCCAGCCCCAGCCCTTTTTATTTTGAGACAGGGTCTCACTGAGTTGTTTAGGGCCTCACTAAGTTTCTGAGGCTGACCTTGAACTTATGATCCTCCTGCCTCAGCCTCCCAAGCCACAGGGATTACAGGTGTGCACCACCATGCCCGGCTATACTTGGTGCCTTTTGCCAAATGCAGAGATCAGGCGTGCAGCTCTGGCTACTTTGTTGGGAATCACTCTTGGGAATGGAATCACTGGATCAGACTCTGCACAGCTTTGCGAGACCCGCTAATGCATATGTCCACACACCCTGCAGAGAAGCTGTTCCCATTTCATCCTTAGAAGCATATGCTAACCGAGGAGGGTGGCCCTGGGGTAGGCAGGGCCGTGGAGGCTGGGTAAGGGGCGAAGCTCTGAGGACATACCTGTGGACACTTGGCAGCACTGTAGCAGTCCCCAGCTGTGGCAAAAGGCACGGGGTGCCCTTCACTTGTCCTTGCAAACTGTAGGTCAGTGGCTGTTGGGGGGGGAGAAAGGGTTAAGGGGAGAGGAAGGGAAGAGGGGGGCAGGGAGGCAGAGAGGGACAGGATATGAGTGAGGAGAAAGAGGGAAGAAGAGGAGAAGAGGAGGAGTGAGCAGGAATGGGAGAGAAAGAAACAATTCCAAGGATTAGCCAGTAACTGGATCCAGATGTGCTGCGGGGGTTCCTCCTTAGATCTGTGGTTCGGAGACAGAGCTTCGCTCCCGGGGTTTATCGACACTGACTCTTCTCCCCCCAGTATGGAAGCCCAAAGGGAGTTTCACGGGACTTTGGAATCTAGTCCTACATAAATAAATAGGTGAGTCTCCTCCCTGAAAGGCACGACCCCTGAGGGACCTTCTGTCACTCTGCCTCCCAGGCTCAAGGCCGGGGCCAGGGGAGCTTTGCCAGCCACTCAGGGCCTATCCCCCGAGGGTCCATCTGTCCTTCAGTGGCCTGGGCACCCTGATTGCCAAAATGTGGAGCAATTAGAACCCACATCTTGAAATGATTAATGGCAGTTTCCAAAGTGTAGCTAACTGGAGGTTTTTTTTTTAAAAAAAAAGGAACAAGAAAAAGCTGATTAAAATACTGCTGACCCAGAGCTTGCATTTTTAACCCTGCCGCAGCTCCAGAGACCAGTTCTGCAAGCGCCTAGGAGCCATCAAAGTGAGAAGGCCGTCGGACATGTCTTCTAGTGGGACTGGAGGCCGGAGTTTATTTATCTTTATTTATCTTCTACCTTTTCTTTCTTTCTTTTCTTTTTCTTTTTGGTAACTAGAGATTGAATCTGGGGGCACTTAACCACTGAGCCCCATCCCCAACCCTTTTTTATATTGTATTGAGAGACAGGGTTTTGCTAAGTTGCTTACAGCCTTGCTAAAGTGCTGACGCTGGCCTCGAACTTGCAATCCTCCTGCCTCAGCCTCCGGAGCCTCTGGGATCATAGGTTTGCGCCACTGAGCCCAGCCTGCTTTGTTCTTTTCAGGAATGGCCAAAGCCCTTCATCTTTCTGCAGAGAACCACACTTGGGTGGGAGGGAAATGGGAGAGCTTTGTTCTGCAGGCTGAGGTGCCTTCCAAGGGGAGAAACTGCAGTCCCTGTGCCTTGAGCGCTCATCAGTCCGGCAGAAGGCAATTAAAAATATGTTGGAACAAATCAGGTTGAATCTACCTCGAGAGGAAAAGCGATGCATATTCTGGTTCAATGTTAATGAGGAAAAATTCATTACTCATCATTTCCGTCTTTCCTCTGTTCGAGGGAGCATGTTTGGATAGTTGAGCTGTCTTTAAGCACTCTGGTGATTAATGTCCCCAGCAGAAATGCAGGGTGGCCAGAGCATGGAGCAGCCCTCCTGCAGGCTTGTTAGAAAAGGTCATTCTGTGCTCCATGTTTCTTCTGGAAATTGACAATCAGGTGGAGTTTCGTTTCCGCTGTGTTTGGGGGCACTGTGCTGGTGGGAGCCTCTGGGATAAAATCTGCTCACCTCTGGGGCTTTGCACCTACTGTCTGTTCTAGAAGTTTCTGCTTCCACCTTTGCTTTCCTCACACTGACACCCCTGTGCCTGGCTGACCATGTTTTTTTCTTTTTCGTTTTTTGATTGAGCCCAGGGGCACCTAACCACTGAGCCATGTCCACCACCCTATTTTTTAGTTTTTATTTTGAGAGAAGAGCTTACTAGTTTGCATACAGTCTCTTTAAATTGCTGAGGCTGGCCTCAAACTTGCTCTCCTCCTGCCTCAACCTCCGTGAGCAGCTGGGATTACAGGCGGGTACCACCGTGCCCTGTTCTGGCTGACCCCTTTTTTGGGTGGGGGAGGTACTGGGGATTGAATTTAGGGGCCCTCAACCACTGTGCCCCATCCCCAGCCCTATTTTGTATTTTATTTAGAGACAGGGTCTCACTGAGTTGCTTAGTCCCTGCTTATGCTGAGGCCGTCCTCCTGCCTCAGCCTCCTGAGCTAGTGGGATTACAGGCATGCAGCTACCAAACCCAGCCTGAGCCCTTCTTCATCCTCAGGTCATAGTAAGTGTCATTTGTCTGTGGTGCTGTCCCGATTTCCCACACTGCCACGGGGTCCTTCTAAGGGACTTGGGACTTGGTCATTCATCACAAATCTGCCGGGTACAGTACAGGGAGTGAAGACCAGACCCTGCCCTGGGGCATCCTAGCTGGGGACTGTGGTTACCGAAATGCAAGCCCTCGGCCTCCAGCCTCACCCCAGCCTCCGCGCAGGACAGTGGGTGGCCCCGAACTCACTGACTATCTGCATGCTGCTCACGTCCAGCCTGATCTTCTGGAAGCTGGAAAACCCGGCGGCCGTGTAATCCTTCCTGCACGGGCAGTCATCGCGGCGGCTCCCATTGTAGGGACACTCGGTGGGGTTGTGCAACCTATGGGACGGACAGGAGGCTCGGACAGGAGGCTCGGGTGGGGACGGCCCGGTTTCCTGGGGCTCCCCGGGCGTCGCCTGGCTGTTTCTGAGCCGCTGTCCTACCTGTGCCCGTAGACCTCGGAGAAGTTCTCGGCGTCCCCGCGGGCCAGCGTCACGTACTCCTTGGGGCGGTCGGACTTCATCCCCGCGCAGAAGACCTAGGGAGGCCAGAGGAGGCCGTGGGGAGCGGCTCGGGGACACAGGACGGATGGGTCCCCAAACACGGCTCCCGGACGACACTCACCTTCAGGGGTTTCCCCCTGATGATCAGGAAGTACTCGCCGTCGTCTCTGGCACCAGTGAGTCGTTGGACCTCCCTGCAGTTCTGGGGTAACTCGCCTGGAACACCCGAAATGCAGAGAGGGAATGGATGCTCCCAGATGGGTGGGGACCGACAATAAAATGGATGACATCCTTGGCACCAAGATGTATGAGCAAAGGGGAGGATTTCTTGAACAATAGCGTTATGGCCTGGGGTGGTGGTGCCCACCTCTAATCCCAGAGGCTGGGGAGGCTGAGGCAGGAGGATCGCAAGTTCAAAACCAGCCTCAGCAAAAGTGAGGCCCTAAGCAACTCAGCGAGACCCTGTCTCTAAATAAAATACAAAATAGGGCTGGGGATGGGGCTCAGTGGTCGAGTGTCCCTGGGTTCAATCCCTGGTAACCCCCCCCCCCAAAAAAAAAAAATCCTGCCACTGTGTTTCTAAGACAGATGAACAAAGAACCCCGTTCCCAATGCTGGAGAATGGGCTCCTGTCAGACCACTTACAGTTATAAATATTATGGCAGGTTTTTTGTTCCTCTGGCTTCAGATCAGCGGGACATAAGTGGCTGGGCTGGTCCTCGTTGGTTAAACACTGCACCGATCTGCTCATCACCCCGACGCCGCAAGACACGGAGCACTGCGAGGGAAACCAGGGTCAGCGGGAGGCTGTCAACCCAGGATGGCATGGGCTTCTGGCCGGGCGGGGCTCAGAGCCCTGACGTCACGGGCAGGGTGACCATTCAGACCCCGTGTGGATGACAAGCAGCCGGCATGTGCTGAGCACTCACTATGGACCGTCTCTGTGCTAAGCCTTAGACATACACATTTTAGCTTTATGCATAGGTATGCAACATACCCAGGAAACACTTTTACACATGTGTAAAATTACATGTGATTATATGCATACATACATTTTTTTTTTTTAATTCAGGCTGCACAGTAGTCCTGTGAGATAGGACTACCATTGCCCTGTTTTTACATATGAGAGATTGAGGCTGAAATGTTAGGGAATTTGTTAATGTCATGGTGAGGCCAGGATTCAAATGCTAACCACTTACTCTAACCATCTTATACTTGTGTGTGTATGTTGGACACAGGGCATTGAACCCAGGGAGCTGTACCATTAAGCTACAGTCCCAGCACCCTGCCCCTTTTTAATTTTAAAACTTGCTGAGTTGCTGAGGCTGGCTTTGAACTTGTGATCCTCCTGCCTCAGCCTCCTGAGCTGCTGGGATTACAGGCGTGAGCTACTGGGTCTGGCACAAGTCACCACATACTTGTGCCTAATCACCTTTCAGGAATGGGAGTCTCATAGCCCAGGCAGGCGGCTGCAGCAGTTCTCCAGCAGGGCCGACTCAGTTCAAAGTCCTCTGCCTTGTTGAACCCGTAACACCATGACATACTCCCAACACAGGACAACAAGAACCTACAGACTCCCTGAGAACAGAGGCTGCAAGACATAGCTGCTACCGTCAGTAACTCCTGCCAAGGGCCAGACACCAAGTGCTTTTCATGTTGTTTTATTTTTAAAGTCCTGGGGATCAAACCCAGAGCCTTGTGCATGTTAGGCAAGCTCTTCAGCACTGGGAGACTCCCCCAGCCCTCCTTTGAAAGGAAAGGGTAGTAAGTGGGGCACGGTGGCACACCTGTCACCCCAGCAGCTAAGAGGGCTGAGGCAGGAGGATCCTGAGTTCAAAGCCAGCCTCAGCAGCTTAATGAGGCCCTAAGCAACTCAGTGAGACCCTGTCTCTAAATAAAGTACAAAATAGGGCTGGGGATGTGGCTCAGTGGTTAAGTGCCCCTGGGTTCAATCCCTGGTACCAAAAAAAAAAAAAGTAATTAAAAA
>NW_025999941.1:17331493-17379983 GCF_001458135.2 Marmota marmota marmota
CACACACACATATATATATATATATATATATATATATGATAAAATTGGCCATTCTAACCATTTATATATTAAGCCTTTTGCATATTGACATTTCACCTCCACCCACTGTCTAGATGAGGAAACCGAGAGCTGTCCAGCTCACATTGCCCTGGAAGGTGGCCAACCCGGGATTCAGTTCCAGCCCAAGTGGCTTCCAAGCACAGAGCCGTCCTGTCAGAAACCAGAGATGCCCCTCTCCTGCTCTGTGCAGCCCAGCACTAATGGGTGGTCCCGTGGGGCCCTCTACTCACGCTCCCCCAGTTGCCGACTCTCCAGGCAGCCGAGGCGGGGCAGGTCCCGGGGTAGCAGGGGCGGACGCTGGCGGGCTGTGGGCCGGGGCAGGGGGCGCTGGCCTGGTAGGTGTACTGGTAGCTGTCCTTGCCCGCGTAGACCTCGCTGCACGACACCAGCCTCTGCTGGTAGCCCTTCCCGCAGGTCACCGAGCACTGTGGACAGGGACAGAGGGCCCCCAGGGAGCTTCAGGCAGGGCTCCGGGGGTTGGTCTCCAGCTGGCCCTGCCTCCCGGGTGCCTAGGGACTCTCCCGCGGCCAGCTCTCGAAGTCCATCACAGGGCGGCCCAGGCACCCAGGGGACAGGCAGCCTGGGACACTCCCACACCTGGGGCTCCCACTGCAGGGACCTGGGGTCCCTCCAACCCCTCTCTGCGTCTCCAGGGGAGGAGGAGCAGGAGGATCCGTAGTTGTCACCAAACTGTGCTCTTCCAAACCTACAGCCACCACATCACAGAAGCCACCGACAGCCAACCCATGAGCTGCCATTTTGAGTGTGGAATGCAAACATTTAGCCAGAGGGGACTTGGGGGGAGGGTCCCTTCCCTGGGAACTGAGTGCTTCCACACGGGCCTGTCTCTTCTCTCCCTGGCCAGGGATCATCTTGTTCCCCCCTGCCCCCCAGTACTGGAGGTTACTCTAAGGGTTCTTTACCATGGGCCATGTCCCCAGTCCTTTTACTATGATGATGATGAGGTGATGAACCTGGGATTGAACTCAGGGGTGTTTGCAGGCATCGACCTTGGTCTGTCCTGACTTCAACGAGGCTGTATGTTTGAGAAGATGGGTGCTGAGAGCCCTGGCCCCTACACACCACAAGCAAAAGCAGCCCACCAGCCATTCCAGAGGGGCACAGGCGGGCATTTATTTGCTGAGGATACTGAGCCCCAAGTATGGCCAGGCTTGGTTCAGAGGCCTCCACTCTCTGAAAGGAAGCTGGGAAGAGCAGATCCTCTCAACCAGCTGCTAAAAGCCTTGTGAAAATGTCCCTTGCTCCTGGGTTCCTCCAACCAAAGCAGACCAGAGTGTTGAAGGGTTTGAGTGGCCCCTCTCTGAGGAGGGAAAATCTTGCATGTTCTGCCTGTGCTCCTGGTTCGGGTCTTATATGTGGGATTCTTCATGAGCCTGTCTTCCTGATCTAATTTGAAAATAAACCAGGTGCAGAGGCACACGCCGGTAATCACAGCAGCTGGGGAGGCTGAGGATCGCATGTTTGAGGCCAGCTTCAGCAATTTGGCAAGGCCCTAAGCAATCCAGCAAGACCCTGTCTCTAAATTAGAAAATCTACAAAAAGGGCTGGGGATGGGGCTCAGTGGTTAAGCATCCCCGGGTTCAATCCCTGGTACCACACCCAAGAAAATAACCATCATAAAATAAAATAAACAAATATATAAAGAAAGAAAATAAAAAGAAAGCACAGGACGGTGTCTCCTTCCCAGCAGGACCCTCTAGGCCTCACTGGAGGGCATCTCTGTCTGGGGTGGAGCTTGTCTTTGCAGGTCTTTCTCTGTTCTCTGCCAACCTAGAGGGGGTGACCTCCAGAAGGACACAGAGAGCTCTCTAGGAGCAGAGGTCCCAGGGACAGAGCATGCCTTGCGGTGGCACTTGCACGTTCACAGATCCTTCTAGAAGGAATTGCTCTGCCAACCCCTCTCTGCATCTCTCCCCTTGTAAACTCCCTTCCTTGTGGTCCTTCCATCTGTGTCTGGTCCTGTTTTAAGGCTTCTAGACCGTCTGCAGATCTGCACAGTTTTCAATTCATAATACAGCTGAAAATCCGATGAAGTGTGGGACTATTATTTTTTTAAAAAATCTTTCTATCTCCTCTGTCAAGGGTTTCGTGTTGTATTAAAGCTATAAGAGTGACTTGACTGAAGTCTTAGAAAGAAATGCAAACTCTTTTAACATGAAAAAGCAGCACATAGAAGATTGGCTGAGAGGAGGCTGTCATAGAGGCTGAGAGGAGGTTGTCATAGAAGGCTGAGAAGAGGCTGTCATAGAGGCCGAGAGGAGGCTGTGAGTCTTGGCCAGTGAGAGGCACAGCAGCTCCAGCCAGCTCTCAACTGAGTAGCACTTGATGGAGCTCAAGTCAAGAAGCAGAGTCCCCAGGAAGCAGAGGAGTCCACAGTCACAGGGACAGAGCCCTCAAGCGGGAGAGAGGGAGGAAAGGCAGGATGTCTTTTCCCCTGAGAGCCAGGGGTGGCTTCCTGCGAAAGCCTTGGGGACAGAAGTTGGCGACGCTGTCTGATGAAGAAATAAGGGGCAAAGAGAAGACCAGAGGAGCCCTTCCCATGAATCCCTTCCACCTCCCTGGCCTCAGGACAGTTGGGATGCAGGCCTCAAACTCGACGGCAAAGACTTCTGAACTCTCACCTGGGTCACATGCTCCTGCCTGGGGAACTGTCCGTCTGTTTCCTAATAGCCTGACCTGGTATCCCTTCACCCTACAGAGGCACAGGGCGTGGCAGGGCAGGACCACTCCTCAGCCAGGGCCCCTGCCTTCCGGCCGCGTGACTCCAGCGGGTTCTCTTCCTTCCTGGCCCAGCTGTCCAGAAACGTGGCCCCTCTTCCCTGATTTCCCCAGAGAGGCCACACAGCTGGGCTTTTGTGTGAGGCCTCCTAACTCCCCAAATGCAGCCTCCTTTCTGCCGTTGCTATTTCCAACCCTGTGCAGGCCAGGCCAGTCACGTCTGGCAAGGCCAATGTGGATTTCCCATTTCACCAATTTTGCCCAGAGAAACAGCGATCTTCTGTGATATCCAAAGAACCTCAGGGGTCTATCTCCCCTGTACACCCCCCTACTCTGCCTACCTAGACACCCCTCTCTATCGGTCAGTCCACACAAGTGATAGCATGATCATCTTCTTTTCAAACCTTATGTTTTTTTTTTTTTTTTTTTGGCAGGGGGCAAGGATTGAACTCAGGGTCACTGGACCACTGAGCCCCAACCCCAGCCCTATTTTGTATTTTATTTAGAGACAGGGTCTCCCTGAGTTGCTTAGGGCCTCTCTTTTGCTGAGGCTGGCTTTGAACATGCAATCCTCCTGCCTCAGCCTTCGGAGCTGCTGGGATTATAGGCGTGGGCCACCCTGCCTTGTAAACCTTATGATTTCTTTTTAATACTTATATACTTAGTTTGGTACTGAGGATTAGATTCTGGGGTGCTTTACTGCTAGACTACACATCCCCAACCTTTCTCTTAAATTTTATTTTATTTTTTAAACTGGGAATTGAATTCAGGGGCATTTAACTATTAAGCCCAGCTCTATTTTGTATTTTATTTAGAGACAGAGTCTAGCTGAGCTGCTTAGGGCCTCACTGAGTTGCTGAGGCTGGCTTTGAACTAGAGATCCTCCTGCCTCAGCCTCCCCAGCCACTGGGATTACAGGTGTGCACCACTGCACCCAGCCCTTCTTAATTTTTATTTACTTTTTAAAATGTAAGCCTGGGTCTCACTATGCTGCTAAGGATCTTCTTGCAGTCCCTGTCACAACTCATCATCTCATCCAGCGGAGTCTGCAGCAGGAGGAGTTGAGGGAAGTGAGACCCTGCTGCAGATCTCCCCAATTTGCACCCAGGACCCACCCGAGAGCACAAGGGTTCTCAGGGCAGAGCTGGGAGGTGGGTCCCTGTCCCTTCCCTCAGCTGCTCCCAGGCCAGGCTGACCTGGAGGCGCCCCAAGTGTCCCCGGGACCGTACCTCTGACCACTCGCCCGTGATCCACACGTACTCGCAGGGCTGCAGGCTGCAGGTCTCGCGCTCGGCTGGCCGCTGGCCGGGGGCGCAGTGCGCGCTGTGNGCCCTGGTTTGTGTGTGTGTGTGTGTGTGTGTGTGTGTGTAGTTTTTAGAGTTCTTTGTATAGCCTGAATATTAATGCTCTATCTAAGGTGCAGGTGGTAAAGATTTTCTTCCATTCTATAGGTTCTGTGTTCACATTTTTGATGGTTTCCTTTGCTGTAAAGAAGCTTTTTAGTTTGATTCTTGATTTTACTTCCTGTCTTGTTGAGGAAGTTGGTTCCAAAGTCAACATGGTGGAGAACTGGGCCTATTTTGGGCCTACTTTGGGCCTACACCTTCATGTTTATAAGCAGCTCAATCCACAATAGCCAAGCTATCGAACCAACCTAGATGCCCTACGGACAGATGAATGGATAAAGAAACTGTGGTACCTATACACAATGGAATATTACTCAGCCTTAAAGAAGAATGAAATTATGGCATTTGCTGGTAAGTGGATGGAACAGGAGACTACCATGCTAAGTGAAAAAAGCCAATCCCAAAAAATTAAAGACTGAATATTCTCTCTGATGTGCACATGCTAACACACAACAAGGGAAGGTAGGTAGGGAAGAATAGAATTTCATTGGGAAATGAAGGGAAGGGAGGGGGATGGGAACAGGAAAGACAGTGGAGTGAATGGGACAGAACTTTCCTGTGTTCATATATGAACACACGACCAGGGAAACTCCACATCATGTCCAACCACAAGAATGGGAAGTTAGACTGCATGTATGTATAATATGTCAAAATTCAATATATTCTCAGGTATATCTAAAAAGAACAAATAAGAAAAAACCCTGAGATCCTGAAGCAGGATGTCAGAGCTCTCCATTTTTTACCCTCGGCTCCCCAGGGCATGGATGAGCCGGATGAGGAAAGGAAAGGCGAAGGAGTGACTCTCAGTCTTGGAAAGGCCCTCAGGCCTGAAAACTCAACACCTACCCAAATGCAGACTTGCCTTTAAAACCAAAGCCAGGGGTCACCCAACTGCCATCTGAATACCTCTGGTGCCAGGAATGTGGTGATGGGTGCTGATTCCAGCCCTTGCCCCTATCTCCTATCCCGGGGAACCACAAATGACAAGTCCCACCTCTCCCTAGGAAGCCCCACAGACGTGGAAATGTGCTGTCCTGGCCACAGCCTGACCTACTCCAGGGTGGACGGTTCACACCCCCAATCACCCACACAGTATTCACCAAGTCTCTGCCAATGGCCAGGCCCAGGGCAGGTCCTGGTGGGGGAGAGTGGACAGGGAGTTCCAGGGTCTCAGGGAGGCGCTCCTGTTTAAGCACTAAGGATAATAGTAAGAAAGTGAGATTTAGGGTTTTCTATAATTTCTACATTTCAGATAAAGGAACTGGGATTTTTTTTTTAACCAGGAATTGAATTCAGGGGCACTCGACCACTGAGCCACATCCCCAGCCCTTTTTTGTATTTTATTTAGAGACAGGGTCTCACTGAGTTGCTTAGAGCCTTGCTAAGTTGCTGAGGCCGGCTTTGAACTTTCGGTCCTCCTGCCTCAGCCTCCAGAGCCCCTGAGATTACAGCATGCACCACTGTGCCTGGCAAGAAACTGGGATTTTAAGAGCCTTAAGTAACTCATCCCTGGTCACACATGTTTGCTCCTGTCAGTCAAGACTGGAAAAGAAGGCTAAGGATATATTTTGTTCTAGAATGATCTCTGTGTTGTCCACAAAGTTCTTATCTTTTTTGCTTCAACCAACAGCAAACTCCACCTTAGAAGTCTCATCTTGGTGATGTGTTGCTGAGCTCACCAAAACCTGTTCTTTCTAAAGAGTCCCTGTCTCTCTCTTTAAGACTCCAGATGACTTTGGGAGCTGACAGACACATGTGCTGAGCCCAGTGTCCATTTCCTTAACCCCAGTGATAAACCTGTTGCCCTGGGTTATCTAACAATCAGTGATTTTTCTAATTTAAGAGTCCAAGGAGAGCCTCAGATCTCACCTCTCACAGACAGACTTGCCCCCAAGGCATTTGAGATCCAACCTCACTCAGAGAGGTCTTTCCTAATCTGCCCGATGGACATTTTTGAGTAATGTTACTATGAACATTCATGGACAGACAGGTAAACCCGGTTTCAAATCTTATTTTTTATTTTTTATTTTTGGTACCAGGGATTAATCTCAGGGGCACTTAACCATTGAGCCATGTCCCTAGCCCTATCTTATTATTATTATTATTATTTTTTAGAGACAGGGTCTCACTGAGTCACTTAGGGCCTTGCTAAGTTGCTGAGGCTGGGTTTGAATATGTGACCCTCCTGCCTCAGCCTCCTGGGTGGCTGGGATTATAGATGTGCCACTGCACCTGGCCTGATTTCAATTCTTTAGGGTAGACCTCTAAGAAGGGAATGGCTGTGGGTCCTTCAGGAATGACTTTGTTCCTTTAGGGAGCAGAAGCCATCTCCTGCTATGTGCTGTTAGCTTCTCATTATTCGTGAACTTAAAATTGCTTGCTTGGAAGCAAAATCTCAAGAGTCTAGAATGTGGATCCTCATTTCCCAGAGGACAAGTCTGACTTAAAACCACTTTGAGGAGAGCCTGGGGGAGCAAACATCATGTCAAGGAAGGGCCTGCTTCCCCGGCTCACCCCTGCCTCAGTGATTTTGGGGGTCTGTTTTCCTGAACTAAGCTGGCAGTGATTTCGAAGGGATAATGTTTCTGTTTTTTCATTAGTAAGCCAGGTGTGTGATCCCAGTGGCTCTCCAGGCTGAGGATGGAGGATCAAAAGTTTGAGGCCAGCCTCAGCAACTTAGCAAGGCCCTCAGCAATTCAGCCAGACCCTGTCTCAAAATAAAATATAAAAGGGGCTGGGGATAGGGCTCCGTGGTTAAGCACCCCTGGGTTCTATCCCTGGTACCAGAAAAACAAAAAACCAAACCAAAAAGTGTGCAGATAGCTGCAGAAGAAATTTGTAGCTACGTGTGGAAAAAGTAATGCCTTAAAAAGGAAAGACTTGGGTGACTCAGAGAAGACAGTGATCAGTGAGCAGCCGACCTGGACTACACGTTCCAGGGCTCCGGCTCCTTTTCCTTAACCCCAAGGCTCACTTGGTGTCAATCAGTAACGGCTGAGAGCAGCAGCACCCAGACTCCTGAATGCTCTCTGCCTGCTACGTGCCTGTCCCTGCGTCTTGAGGAACAGTTGGTTAACTACCAGGACAGCTATTTGACCACGAGTAGAGAAGTGAGCTGGGAAAACCTCTCCCTTTTCAGAAAATTAAAAATTAAGCCAGGTAAATCAGTGACTGGCCCATGCCTTGGAACTGGTCAACAGCAGCTCTGAGAGTCACGTGAGGAGGGTTTTATCCTGGAATCTTTAATCCTAATGAGACGGTGGGGGCTGGGTAACTAGAAAACAAGTCCTGCCGTGCGACTGGGGGTTCAGCAGCGTCTGCTGTGATGCCTCCTCAGACTCCTGACTTAGGACTCCTCGGCATGTCCTGGAATACAATCTCTAGAATGTTCTAGAAAGCGGCCAGGAAGTTCAAGGAGTCTTATTTTAATGTCCAAAAGGCTTTCTCTGATTCCATTATAGCTTTTAGAGGAAAACCTCCAATAAATGCATAAGAAACACCTGCAGCCTCTGTGAATTCCAGCGCACTGTGTAATTCAGGAGGAGAATAATCACAGGGCTGGACTCAGTGGGATAGGTTGCTCGGGGTGCTTCGGGCTGCATGTGCCTTTAAATGTGTTAAAATTAACAGCAGGGAAATAGCTTTCCAAATTGGAGGTTGAGGAAGCCCTAAAATAAACTCTTTAAGGGTACTATTTGCTCAGCCAGGTAGGAAAGCCATGGGGTGCCGGTCTAAACAGGATCATTTAATGCGACAGGTGGAAATTGTCTGTCCTTAATGATTGTAATCAGGTTGCTTTATACTTTCAAATATACTTTTTGGTGCAGTTGCCTAACCATAGGGGGAGACCGGTCATGTGATATTCACAGGCTCTGCCTTTTGAGATTGTTGATTTTCTCCAAGGAGGAAAGACTCTGTCACTTCTAGAGTCGCAATGCCTGCAGAGCATACAGAGGGAGAAATCACAGACCGCAGGTGGAACCCAGGGTTCCTCGTGTGACCTTAAGGGTTTTTTTTTGGGGGGGGGGTACCAGGGATTTAACTCAGGGGCACTGAACCACTGAGCCCCAACCCCAGCCCTCACTGAGTTGCTTAGGGCCTCACTTTTGCTGAGGCTGGCTTTGAACTTATGATCCTCCTGCCTCAGCCTCCTGAGCCGCTGAGAGTACAGGTGTGTAGCACCACACCCAGCAAAGATTTTAAATTTTTATATTATGAGATGCAATGATGGAAAATCCCCCACCCCACAGTAAACTGTTTTTAAATCACCAAGGGCTTCTAAAGCTCATTTTAAAGTCAGGGTCTCACTGAATGGCTTAGGGCCTCCCTGAGTGGCTGAGGCTGGCTTTGAATTCTCGATCCTCCTGCCTCAGCCTCCCCTGGGATTACAGGCACGCATCTCCGTGCCCAGCAAATTTGGACATTTCTGCCCCCTGATTAACAGACTTCTGAGGAAAAAAGGAGGCAGAAATGTTACCATGGAGACATTTTACAACTTTGACGTCACTCATTCAGTCAGTCAGTATTCACAGCAGGCCCGGTTCTGGGCTGGGGACCTACACACAGCCTGGAGGGCTCCGTACCCAGCTTCCCTCCCTACTGTGCCACACAGTGCTGCAACTACTGTCAGCTCGGTGTCCTGAGTGTCACTCAGTTGCTCACTGGTGGTCACCGGGCTTAGCACCTAGGGCCACCTGTACAGCTCTGTGAGCAGACGTGGGTTCCTCACAGAATATACTTGAGTATATCTCAGGGAAAGAAGAGGAGGCCAAGGACAACTCCAAATGCTAAAGGGGGGGCCCTGCTCAAGCAGTCGGGGTTCTTGGATGGCATGATTTGAGGACTGGGATTTTAAACGCCTTCCTAAAGCACAGTACGTGGAGCTTTGCAAGTGGCCATACGGATTTATCAAATGAAGTACTGAGTGATAGGAGCCCTGTGTCCACATCCCACCCTGGTCCCACCCCACTGTGACCATCGTGAAGATCACTAAGACATCCTGCTCGTCCTCGGAGTCCAGATCTGCATGAGCAAAACCACGTTCCTCTGCTGGGCCAGGAGCAGGTGGGCAGAGCTGCAGAGGTCTTGCTTATCAAGGCAGATGCCTTTCTGACAAGGAAAAGGGGTCATGTGCTGAAACAAGACATCTCACCAACGTACAGGTGAGTTTACTACCTCAGAGAGAGGAGCAGAAAGCACAAGATACTCGCAACATGCCACAAGATGTAGGTGTTTGCCAAGAACCACTAAGAGAGAGGGTCCTGTCCAGGGAACTCCAGCTGTCCCACCCTGGGGGCCCGGATGTTGCTCTGGGCCTGCTCCCCAGATCAGGTCGAGGGTCATTAGGGAGGAAAGTCAAAACATGTGCCTGAGTGAGAGGGTCCCAGGAGAACAAGACAGAGCCGTGTGGGTGCCTGTGCTCTAGGGGCCAGGAGTGGGCTGCATGGGGAAGCAACCACCCTCCTTACTGTTTAACCAGGACACCTGTGACCACAGAGGTAGGAACAATCAAGGATCCCATCAGGTGGCCCCAGGCAAACAGGTCGGACGTGCAAAGGGTCACACCGCTCCTGATCTGGGCTCCTGATCTGGTCAGCTCAGGTTCTCAGGCACCGTGGACACTCCCTCTCCACTGTGCTGCCCTGGGGACATTCTGAGCAGGCCACCAACAGCCTTTTACATGAGGACATGAAGGTCCGGATGGATTTCTCAAGCTTCCAGCTGCCCTGAGCATCCCTCTGCCACAGCGCACAGCCTCCCGTGACCCCAGGTCCTCCTCCAAACTCTCAAGCTCGGGGGCAGGAGGGAGACTCTTGGAGCTGCCCTCCATTGTTAATGGGGTCTCTTCTCTTGGTTAATCTCTGGAAATGTCTTAAACAGAGGTCCCAGCCAGACTGTGTCCTTAGGTCTTCTTCTTCTGTTTTTTGGTACCAGGGATTGAACCCAGGGGTGCTTAACCACTGAGCCCCATCCCCAGCCCTTTTTATATTTTATTTAGAGTTAGAGTCTCAATAAGTTGCTTAGGGCCTCACTAAGTTGCTGAGGCTGGCTTTGAATTCACATCCTCCTGCCTCAGCCTCCCACCTCAGCCTCTGAGCCACTGGGATGACAGGTGTGAGCCACTGCGCTCGGCAGGTCTTCTTACTCAGAGATTGAAAGCAATATCTGAAGATAGATTTTCAAAGATCCATCTGCACAGCGTATGTGAAGACATAAACTTCAGGTTTACTTTGTATGACAGGAAAAGTGGAATTTCATCAGTGCTTCTGGGGCAAGGTCCCCTCTCCGCCTTTTTTTTTTTTTTTTTGAGATTTAGAAGGAGTCTCAAGGGAGCTTGGGGTGGGGTTTGGTGATTGGTTCTAGCAGGTTCAGAAACCGGCTGAAGCCTGAACAGTCCACTTCGGTCCATTTCTCAATGCTCTCTTACTTCTACTCCCTGGAGCAGTCACACAGAGCAGAGTTGGTGTGAGATGGAGAGGGACAGGGCGGAAGCAGCCAATAAACAAGGACTGCACGGAGAAGAAGCCGGGTGTGGTGGTGCTCGCATGTCACCCCAGCAGTGGGGGCTGAGGCAGGAGGATCACAAGTTCAAGACCAGCCTCAGCAACTTAGTGAGGCCCTAAGCAACTCAGGGAGACCCTGTCTCTAAATAAAAAATGTCTGGGGGTGTGGCTCAGTGGTTAAGTACCCCTGGGTTCAATCCCTGGTACCAAAAAAAGAAAAAGACAATTGCAAGAGAATTAAGAGGTATTATTAAGGCAGGGGGACAAAGGAGCCTCCAGTTTCTTCTGCATTGGACATGCCAATTTCCAAACCATAATTGATGCCTCTCTCTATCTTTCTCAGAGTTCCTGTTATCCCCACCCTGCAGACGGTAAAGCCAAGACTCAGAGAAATCTAGAATCCTTGCTCTGAGTCTCGTGGCTGGCAGGCAGCAGAGCTGGGGTAGGAACCAGGTCTGTGTTCTAAGTCTCCGGGTTCCCAGTAACGTACAGGGCTCCCGTGCAACGAACCGGAACTGTATCTGATGTAGGCACTGCTGCCCGCTACCCTCTGATGGACGCAGACCTGACTCATGGGCTGGGGATGTGGCTCAGTGGTTGAGTGCTCCTGAGTTTAGTTCCTGGTAACCCCCCCTCCCAAATAAAAAAGAATGCAGGTGGACATCTCATCATAGTTAAGAAAACAAACTTAAGATCCCAACTTTTGCTTCTTCCCGGTGATTAGTATGTGACACGGACTCTCAGAACCTCAGTTTTCTCATCTATAAAATGGGATGATGATAATAATATTCATCTAATCTAGTGGTTAGAAAGATTGAGTGAGGTGACATGAACACAAAGCACCCACCTCACTACCAAGTATAGTGTCTTTTCTCCCCAAATTGTAACCCTTTCTGTGCATTCCCAGAGCGATTCTGGGTCCGGGGGACTCCTGACCTATCTTTGAGCTTTAAACAGCTTGCAATTTTATTTATTGCAACATCAGAGGAGGTGGTTTTGTTTTCATTTTCTTTCCCCCCTTTGTGCAATCAGAACACACACATACTTGCTCTGGAAACTGAGGTCACCTCTTATTAATGTCTTACCTTCCCAGCCAGACTTTTCTCCAGGGACACTTAGTGTTTTCTTTAGCTAAACATTAACTGGGGATGGGGCGGGGAGTAAGTCTGGCTTATTTCTGCACCCATGGAAGAGTTTTAGATGCTGTCCTTCTTTCACAATCACTGGAAATCCTTCACTAGTGAATCCCAGTTTCACAGGAGCACCCGTCTTCTATCCGACAGCCCAAGTCATGCAAAAAGGGGGAAAATACACAGCAGGTCCTACCTACAGTCTGCCTTCTGGCTGGCGGCTATTGCAAGAATACAGAGTGGCCCAATCTGGACCTGCAGAGTTAACATGTCCCTCCCGCCTGCCCCTCCTGTGAGTCTTATCTTTAGGCATTTGGCTCAAGGCCTGGAGAACTTGTCTGGCACAGTCAGACCCAGGACGTTGGGGACACACGGAGCCTGGGGAGGAGCAGCTTCTGCAGGGCGCTCCCCACCCCGCGGTGGGAATGCTGCAGACTTGACAGCCCGCCTTTGGGAAAGGGCCAGCCACCACGCCACCCTGCTGCAGGGCCCCGGGCTTCCCAAGGTGGAGGTGACGCCCGCCAGGGGCGGGGCAAGCGACAGGTGTCCCCACTCACCTCCTGCCACTGCTCGGCCCTCCAGGTGAAGCGCGGGCACGGCGGGCCCTGGCAGATGCGCTCAGACGCGGGTCGCACGAAGGGGTCGCACTGGGTGTCGCGCGCTGGTCTGTGCGTCCCGATCTGACAGCTCACGCGCCTCTGCTGCATGCCGGGACCACAGGACGCCGAGCACTGGGAAGACAGAGGACGGTAAGTGGCCGCTTTGGCTAATTTTTTGGTGGGGGGAGGTGAGGAGGCGGGCGGTGCCCTCCTAACCCAGTGACCTTCACTGCTAGCGCGACAGTGGGACCCACGGGCACTTGGGAACTCAGCCGCTGGAGGGGCTGCAGGCTTGGGAAGAGCCACCCAAGTGGCAGGGGGTCTCTGAGTTAGCAAAGCCCCCCGAGGGGGATTGGAGCGCTGGGAAGAGTGGGGTGGAGCAGTCAGCCCCCCAGAGGACAAGGCTGTCACAGGGAATGACAAGTTGGGATGATGTCTATCCTGGAGGGTCTGAGGTTCTTGAAAATCAGGAAGAATTTACAAGAAATCGAAATTCTACAATTCAAATCCAAACTTACAATTGGTCTAAGAAGAATTTCTTGGCAGATTCAAGTCAGAACCCAAGGAGAGTAAACCCGGGACCATTTTAGGGCCATATAAGCAGAATTATTTCCTCTAGTCTCTTCCTTTTCTGGCTCCTATTTTTGGAAACATTTTTTTTTTTAAAACCATGGAATTCACTAAAGTATTCGTGTCTATTTACAACCTCAGATAAATGTATGAAGAATAAAAGCTGACAAGAAAAAAAATCACTTCCTCGGGCTTAATGTGCTCTGCTGTTGAAAAATAACTGTTAATCACGCAGAAACATTTTTGTTTGACCAAGTTGCAAAACACCATATTAAATCTGCAATTAACTTTCCTCTAAATTAATTTTTTAATGGCTTCCTCGTTGCTGGGTTTCATAATCTCACTTATGTTCAGGCCCAAGAATGATTGTCTTTATTAAGGTTTTGACAGGAACGAAAGGCAACCTTTGATTGGAAGGAGCTACATCTTACTGCTTAGAGCAATTACAAATGATGACCCAGTTTTTGTGA
Organism: Marmota marmota marmota; assembly: GCF_001458135.2. Taxonomy (NCBI): domain Eukaryota; kingdom Metazoa; phylum Chordata; class Mammalia; order Rodentia; family Sciuridae; genus Marmota; species Marmota marmota. The sequence continues at coordinate 17,344,971 of NW_025999941.1, forward strand.
TAGCTCAGCCCCCATTAATTTGCTGGGGTTGAGACAAGGAGTTTGATATACATGAAAGCTACATGGCTAAGAGAAGTCTCCCTAAAGAACAGGATCTTGCTCTTTTAAACTAGAAAGACCGTCTGGTTCAATTAACCCTCAGCGGTCTCTGCTGTCTCTGGGGCTAATGACCTTCCTCTGTGCACAACCCAAAGGGTTCTGCTGGATCTTAAGTTCCCCCCTATTTCAGATTTTAAGAAAACAGGTGACACTCTTTAGAAGGCAGCGGGGACGTTGTATTGTTTCAGCTGAGTCTCTGCTCGGGAGGCAGGGTTCACATCAAAGCTAGCTAAGGAGAAGGAAATAGGTTGGATCCACGTTGCTGTATTGTTTGGGCTTAATTGTATTAATTAAGTGAGTTTAATTAAGTTAATTGTATTAATGGAATTGAGTTTGTGACCCACAAGGAGCCAGACTTTTGAAGTCATTATGTCCTGGGTGGGAGGGGAGGGTTCCTGGATGCCAGGGACAGCTCTGTCTCCAGGGAATGGCCCTTGAATGCTCATGGGAGGGACAGGAATAATATTTCTCAATGATTACTCCGTGAAAGAAAATGAGCTGAGGCACAGCAGAGCTACCCAAGTGACAGAATTGTTCAAACAACAATGCCACCAACCATTAACAGCAAGAACCAAGAAGCCCTTTGGCTATTTATTCACAAACTCATAAATATTTGAATCACCTAAAGGAAAATAAAATGAAAAAGAGCTGAAGACTTTTAGAGTGTATAATACTATGTTGGCTATTCAGTAAATGGAACCTCTTTTTGATGCTCTGGTTATTGAATAGTTAAATTATGGTTAATGGAGAGAAGGTATAAAGGGTCATAATGATCTAAAAATTTTAAAAAATCACTACTTAAATTGTTTGATCGTTTTTCAAAAGACAATTAAAGACACACACACACACACACACACAAAAGAATTCAATTATGCAATGTGTTGTTTGGGGCTTCTGATCTGCATACTATCAAAACCAGCTCTGAAATAACCCATTCAGAAGTTTCAGCCCCCCTGAAATGGTACAGCAAGCTACAGGCCCTGCCTTTCTGAATCTTGCTTCTATGCTCATTGCTCAAACAGCCTGCGAGTTCATCTTTGGTATTTGATCTTTCTTCCTGGGCTGTCTCAAGGGACATAGCAATTTGCATACAGAGCTGGCCAGGCTTGGTTGGTGAATTCTAAGAGATCTGTGCAGAAACTCCATGAATAAAACAGCTTCAGAAAGACCTCTGTGTGACCCTGGAGGTGGTGGCCGGGGGTGTGCTCATGTGTATTTAATTTTGCTAACTCCACTCAGTGTACCTCTGAGTTACTTTGAGTGGCCTTGGTTAATGTGTCCCCCCCACGGCCACCACTGCGGCTGCTGCCAACATCATCCGAGCACAGCGGACTGCGCAAGGTTGAGAGATGTTGTCAGTTCTGACCTAAGAAGCAGGGAGCTGCTGGAACCCAGAATTCACCAACTCAGAGGGGGAACTTGGTGCTTATCTATGTAGATAGGAAGAATCTCTGTGGAACTTCTGGCATTTGGGGAATCATAACACATATGTGAAAACCTGGAGAGAATTTTTACACACTTTCTTCTAGCATTACCGCTAAAATTATGGAGAGGGGACTTTATTTTAGAGTAGGAATTAGATAGAAAGATAACTATATCAACCCACTTTTCTGAATAATAACAACAATAATAGCAGACTTTTACCAAGCCCTTAATAGATATCAGACTCTATGAAGGGTCTTCAACCTAACGATTCCTTTTTGTGGGGGCTGCATGGGCACTGTGGGGCATTTAGCAGGATCCTTGGTTTGTCCTCACTAGGTACCAATTACACTTTCCCTCACCCTGAGCTGTGACAACCCAAGCTGTCTCCAGACATTGCCAAATGTCCCATGGGGTACAAAATTACCCCCAGTTGAGGGCTTAGTTCTATGCTCAGCATTTTCCATGAAACATCTTTTTTATTTCCTAACAAACCTTTTTATGTAGGTATTCCACAAATAAGTAAAGAACAGAGATAATCACCTTAGCTCCAACAAAAGCAAAAAGGAAAAAAAATGAATCCAAATAAACCTTGTCCAGGGCAATGCAGCATAGATACTGTGGGTTGGAATTGACTCCAGTTTTAAACTATGGCAATCATGATGTTTTCTTATATCTCTCAGCAAGAGTGTTGGCGAGGAGTGCAAACAAAACCCAGGCAAATGGAGAGCAGAAATCATGAAAGCAACTTTGTTCTCATCCTGGCCATATGCATATGGTTTCCTTAACCTCTCAGAGGATACAAAGTCCACATATACTCATATACTCGTTTCTCCATTACTCATTGAGGCATGCGTCAGTCTCAGACACCACCACCTAGTGGCTTGCATTGAAATTACAAGAAAAGTCATAACTTAGAGCAGCTGCTATTTCAACTTTAGCACTGAAGATCTTTAAAAACTGGGTCCTTATTTCACTACATCGAAGACACCATGGACTACAAGATGTATCCTTGCATTTTTGAATAAGTAAGAAAGAAACCAGGACTGTTAATTAAGTCACAGCATTTCACTGTGTGTTGGGCCCATGCTAACTGCCAAGGTGTTGAATCATGATAGAGACCTACGTCTCAGGATTGACGCATGAACTGATTGAAAGAATCATGACTAATGAATGGTGAAGTACATTTTCATTCCAAACCGATCATTGATTTTTATTTTCAGCTTCATTTTAAGTAAAAACAAACAAACAAACAAACAAACAAAACAAAACAAAAAATAGCTTACCAACCAGCCAAACAAAAAATCCTTTATATAGGAACAGGAATAAGTTTTAAAATTCTGCTCTGAACTGTTTTTAAAAGATGAGAATACAGAGCCTTCAAATTTATCAGGCTGAATCAAGAAGCCGATGGTGATGTTTGTTTTAAAATTTTATGGGTAGCTGGGCACAGTGGTGTACGCCTATAATCCCAGTGGCTTGGGAGGCTGAGGCAGGAGGATTGAGAGTTCAAGCCAGCCTCAGCAATAGTGAGGCACTAAGCAACTTGGTGAGACCCTGACTCTAAATAAAATACTAAATAGGGCTGGGGTCAAGTGCTCCTGGGTTTAATCCCCAGTACCAAAACAATAAAAACTAAAACTAAAAAAATAAATAAATTTCATGGATATCCCTTAGCTCTTGATCCAAACCATGTAAACAAATTGAACATGAACTTTCTCTCTTTTTAGTTGTAGATGGACACAGTACCTTTATTTTATTTATTTATTTTTATGTGGTGCTGAGGATCAAACCCAGGGCCTCACACATGTGAGGCAAGCGCTCTACCAGTGAGCCCTAGCCACAGCCTTGAACATGAACTCTCGGTAGTGGTGGTGGGGAGCCCCTTGAAGTCTTTAGTGATGATGTTTTTTAACAAAACAAACAAAACCCAACCCAGCTGATTCCCTTCAAAACTTCAAGATTTCTAAAAAGACATTGAAACAAAACATTCCATTTCAAATCTCAAAACACCAAATTTTGGGGAGAGACTATTAAGAGTAACATGGCTATAGGAGTCTCCCATCCCAATACTCTGTCTGCCTTATTATCATCCAGTATTTTTGACACCATGAAAAATTGCACTAATTATTTTTTCTACCTTGAAGACAGGAAGACTGAAACATAGCTACCAGCAAAAGAGTAGGAAGACCAGATATAAAATCTCCTAAATATCCTTGCCAATTGGGCCATAATCACTCTTGCCCAACAGTCCTGCCTTGGGGACGCTGCTGTTTCCTGCTGATCTCTAGGGAGCCAACAATCTCTGATCATGTGGATGAGTTTCAGGCACGCTTCTAAATTGCACAAAGCACACCTTCCCAGGCTGCACCCTGTCTGTCCAGCTTTTATAACGCATTTCTACAAATCAAATCAGGACATTATCAAGCTGGCCACAGATCATTACATAACTGGGTTTGCTTGCCTCTCCTTTAAAGGTGGCAATTGGTTTGAACAATCGGTGTGGTTTGTTTGGGAAGGCATTCTGATAATCCCATTACCTTATGTTTACAAAAATTAAAAAAAAAAATTTAAAAAGCCAGGTGCGGTGGCACATGCCTGTCATCCCAGCAGCTCAGGAGGCTGAGAAAGGAGGATCCTGATTCCAAGCCAGCCTCGGCAAAAGCAAGGTGCTAAGCAACTCAGTGAGACCCTCCTGTCTCTAACTAAAATACAAAATAGGGCTGGGGATGGGGGGCTCAGTGGTCCATGCTCCTGAGTTCAATCCCCAGTACCCATTCCCCAAACCGCCCAGAGTTAAACCTAATCATCCCAATTTTGTAAGCAGTTTTAGGCTTCCCCCATAAGATCATGGGATACTGAGTAAACTCCCTGTGTTTACCAATAAGGAGCAAGAGAGTCTTTTAATCATCTCTTTAGTGAGTAAACTGGCCTTTAAAATGAGCATCGTTTATGTGCTCTGAGCTGAATATTCAGGGAGAAATGTAGAATAGATAAATAGAGGCCAAGGGACATAAAGAAGAGCAAGAGTGTAAAGTTTACAAGAAGCCAAGCTAATTAGTGGGGCATCTTAATCACGCTGGCTGCAGGCTTCAGATGAACCAGAGAGCTCCCCAAATAAGGAGGACGGGCAGTTAGCAGATGACAGTGGTCATTAGAAACCATGCAGAAGGACGAGCAGTAGGCCACAATGCTTGAATGGGATTCCTTACGGAACCATCTCTACCTGGGCACAGACTCTTTGTTGAATTAGAACAGATAGCAGCTCCATGTTTCCTGATGATGAAGGGCTTGGGAGGGATGAGGTTACTGTGCCAGGGATGGTGTCCTGTATGTCACACTTCTGTGATATGAAATGTGGCTGGGGGTAGGGAGGACAAGGCTTCCAGCAGCTCTAGACATTTAAGAAAAATCCGGGCTGGGTGCTGTGGCGCACACCTGTCATCCCAGCAGCTCAGGAGGCTGAGGCAGGAGGATCTGAGTTCAAAGCCAGCCTCAGCAACTTAGTGAGGCCCTAAGCAACTCAGTGAGACCCTGTGTCTAAATAAAATACAAAATAGGGCTGGGGATGGGGCTCCATGGTTAAGGGCCCCTGGGTTCAATCCCTGGTGAAGGAAGGAAGGAAGGAAGGAAGGAAGGAAGGAAGGAAGGAAGGAAGGAAAGAGAGAGAGAACCTCCAAGATAAATTCAAACCCACTCAGCCTCGGTGGGACCTGAATCAGTGGTTTTCTAAGTGGTGAGTGACCAAGGCCATTAGCCAAGGATCAAGGGGTGCGAGACCTCAGACACCCACTACCACATGGAACTCCTCCTTGCAATCACCCCTAGAAGTTATTATGCAAAGCTTCAGGGACTGAATCCACCTGCTCAAGGTCACCTGGTGAGTGTCCAGAGTGTCCCATAAAGACTCGTCCCTCCCAGTCTCGAGTGCCCCTCTGTGACACCAAGCCCATGCAGAGAAACGGGAGCGACCGCAGCAGGAGGAAGCAGCCAGTAGGGGAGAAGCATTGCTCACCTGACTCCATGCGCCAGCCTTCCATTTGGGACACCGTCCTCCTCGGCACCTTCTGTGCCCATGTGGCTTAGCCAGGTGTTTACAGTAATCACTCTCTAACTGGCTTCCATCTTTTGCCATGCAGTAAACATTTCGCTGTTTGTGCCCTCGACCACAAGACACAGAGCACTGCAACATAAAGCAACGGCAAGGTTGTTGTTGTTGAATCACATGGAGGTGGTAAAGCCTGCCTGAGAGATGTCAAGGTCAAGAGCGCGTCTAACCAGAGTCACCATGCCCTCCTTTTCCAGAGCCACTTTGGATCCTATCTCAAGGCTCCACTGGGAATACAGGTGGCATTGAGAACACATGTCCCACAGCAACCCCAAGTGGCATCCTGTCTCCCTTAAGAGTGTGGATAGATTCTGATCACTGAGGCCAGAAACAGAGCTCATGTACCCAGAGTTACCTTGAGAATCTGATTGAAAGAGGTCCTTCTATCAAGGCTGAGGCAGGAGGATCCCAAGTTCACAGCCAGCCTCAGCAGTTTAGCGAGGCCCTAAGCAACTTAGTGAGACCCTGTCTCTAAATAAAATACAAAATAGGGCTGGGGGCATGGCTCAGTGGTTAAGACCCCTGGGTTCAATTCCCGGTACCAAAGTAAATAAATAAACAAACAAACAAATAAAATAAATGAATAAAAAGTCCTATTATCAAATAGTAAGATATGTTTTCAAAATCCCCTGTGTCCATATTTTTATGACATTTTGTAAGGAAAACTCTTGGGCCATTTTCCAGAGAAAAAGCTCCCATGTCTCCAGTCCATTGGGAAGAGATGCAAAAGGCCAATGGAAAACTGGAAGATGCAGTAGCAGGTAAGCCTGTTCCAACTGTGTGTGTGTATGTATGTGTGTATGTGTTTGTGTGTGTGTGTGTGGTGGGGGGAGGCGTCACCTTTCAACTCTGATCTGCGGGTTCCCTGGGCTGTTTTAAATGTGACCTTGTCTGACCGCATCTGAGAAGCTTGACTTTGATTTCAGATTAGGTTTCTCAGAAAGGTTCAGGAATCAAAGTGCCCACGGAGTCTGGACAAAGATCTGATCTGACAGCTTCTGTGGACCAGGCAAGAGGCTGGCCCTAATCAGCGCACCGAGACGGTCAACGTCCACCGCCTCATTAGCGGTTCCAGAAGTCATTACCGCTGGATCCTAAGCTGCTGGCTCAGGTTTTCAAGACACATTACTCCCCAATATAATGGTCCGGCTTTTTGGAGGGAAATGAATTTAAGAATGAAGAACAAAATGTGAACCTGCGATAAAAATAGATTTCAACTTCCTTTCCCTCAATTCAATATTTCTCATTTCCCCCCGCTAACTGGGTGATTTCCTTAGCTTACATTACCAAAGTGCCCTTTTATGCCTCATAGATAAATAGCTCCATGTCAAACAAGGAGCCTCATGTTAATTCAGCCATGGTCACCAAGCAGGCTCCTGGTTAAACCATCCAAAGGCATGTTTTTTTAGTAAATCAAACCATTATAAAAGTTTCAATGGGAGCGAGTAGAGAAGTTTAAAATGTGGGTGTCAATACGTTTAGGTTTTTCACTTTAGAAGGTGGAAACATGCATTTGATCTTTCATCTTCTGAATGCTATGATTTGGAGTAGTTATTCGGGAAAAATCTTAATAGTATTCAGTATGGAAGAAAAAAGTCCAATTCACTGGGTGAGGTGGTGCATGCCTGTAATCCCAGCCGCTCGGGAGGCTGAGGCAGGAGGATCCTTGAGTTCAAAGCCAGCCTCAGCAACTTAGTGAGGTCCTAAGCAACTCAGGGAGATCCTGTCTCTAAATAAAATACAAAATAGGGCTGGGGATGGGGCTCAGTGGTCAAGTGCCCCAGAGTTCAATCCCTGGTACCCCCCAAAAATAAAAAAAAGATAGAAAAAAATCTACTTTGGCTACTCAGTGGAAATTGGATATGAATATAGCATGGGTGGAAAGAAGAAGAACCACTCAGAAAGCTACTGAAATTGTCCTGGCAAGAGACAATGGTGGCTTGGATTAGGCTGCACTGTCTGGGTGGGGAAGGGTGGCAAACTAAAACAGTGTGTGTTTGTGTGTGTGTGTCTATCTATCTATCTATCTATCTATCTATCTATCTATCTATATTTTTTTGGTGTATACATGATATTGCCCAATGAATCCACTGTGGGGTAGAGGTTGGGGGGCAAAGTCAAGGATGACTTTCAGTTTTCTGTTTTGGATGATTAGATAGACAATAATAACATCTACCACCCTGTTAAGAGATGGGGAGTACCGGGAAGAACCGCATGGGGAGTCAAGAATATATTCATTGGTAGGAAATGGGTTGGACATCAGGAATATGGCATCGTAGGTGGTAACATTTGCTTGATCAGAGTGAAGAAACATAGTTCTATTAAATCAAATGAACAGGCATGAACTTAAAGCAAGGGTATCCTTAGGGATAGTCATTCTTCCATACAAACAGTCCGAACAAGCTGTCTCTTGCAATGAGGAGGGTGATGGAAGATGATGGAAATACTGATTAAGTAACCTGCTATGGTCAGCAGAGGATGCAGCTTAAAAGAAGGCCACCACACCAGGGTGGCAGAATCAGCAGAGGCTTAACTGTCTCAAACACGTTATGTGCCAGGAAGTGCCCTAAGACTTGATGTGTATTATCTCACTTAATCATTTCAATAACCAGTGGCGCTCAATACCAGAGATAGGTGCTATTGTTGGAGACAAGTAGTGCTTTCACAATGGTGTCCCCACAAGGGCTTTGAATCCTACTTCTCACAAGCGGGTCTATTTCTGTTGGGAACAATAACCACACATTGGACAAGAGTTTAATCATCAACAATCTACCTGATAGTAATTCATCTGATGTGTGTCACTGATGCCGCCACCATATATATTGCTAATGAAATGGGGTTGGATGAAGGAATTTCTACATAGCATGCCTTAAAGATTTTTTTTTTTTTTGGAGGGGGAGTACTGGGAATTGAACTCAGGGCACTCAACCACTGAGTCCCCATTCCCAGCCCTAGTTTGTATTTGATTTGGAGAAGGGTCTCACTGAGTTGCTTATGGACTCCTTAAGTTGCTGAGGCTGGCTTTGAATTCTCAATCTTCGGCTTCCAGGGTCATTGGGGGTACAGGCATGCACCACCGCCTCTGGCAATATCTTTTTAATATCTAGACTAGCTGCATCCTACCCATTCAAATGTGCATTTTTTTTCCTTCCTTGAGGACTTGAATGGAAGCGCCTTGGGTGTGGGGGAGGGGAGAATGTAATACTTTGCATGAGTCACCACACATATTCCTTGCCTGAAATCATTAAGATCTGAAAGTGATTAGGAACCACTCAAGGTATCTAATCTGACAGCAAACACTTCATTTAATGCTTTCTAAATGACCAATGAAGAAAAGCAGCTGTTGATGGAAATGTTCAAAAATAACAGGTTTATTCATGGGTCTGGGATGACTTCGTAAAGGAGCTGTCATTTCGATAATCAAATAAACACAGGTTTTAGCTCTTACGTTCTCAGGGAAATTTCCATCTGATCACTTCTAGTCCTTTTCCAGGCAAAGAGGACTTTCACATCAGCGTGCGTCACTGGGCTGTAATAGCTATATTTAGTGCATCACCTACTCCGTGTTATTTATTGGCTACGTATCGGAGAGCTCTTGGTCTTGGGAACATTTAATTCCCTAAATTTTCAGCTGAAATAGCCTCTTGCTTTGCCAGTAGGATTCTAACATTTTTTTTCCTCCTGGGAAACAACCCAACTTATTTAAGAGATTGATTTCCCCCACAACTTGGAGCAAGACTGGTGAACAATGTAGAATCACAAAATCAAGTATCCCAAATGCTGGGGTTTTCTGGCTTTGTTCTTTTTAATTAATTTTTGTATTTGTTTTAATTAGTTATACATGACAGTAGAATGCATTTATGCACTTTGATAGATCATATATAGATGGGATATGATTTCTCATTTTCCTGAGTGTACATGTTGCAGAATCCTATTGGTCACACAGTCACATTTTCAGGTATTCAGAGGGGATGCTAGGATGAGGAGCTTTGTTCAGATCTGGGGTTAACACCTTCCATAAGGACAGACTAAGAGTTTGAAGTCTTACATTTCAACTCATCTGGTGGAAATGAAATTCGAGATGTGGGCAGTGTGTTCACAACCTCTCTCCTAGGGCTTGCTCTCTCTTGAGTGGATACAGAACCAAGAGATTTGGGTCCTGTGTCCTGTTCTGGTTCCTTTTATTGGTTCTTTAACTTACACTGGGAAGCATAATTTCTTCTCTTTCTTTCTTTCTTTTTTTTTTTGGTGGGGGAGATTGAATTCAAGGGCACTCAACCACTGAGCCCCATCCCCAGCCCTATTTTGCATTTTATTTAGAGACAGGGTCTCCCTGAGTGGCTTAGGGCCTCACTAAGTTGCTGAGGCTGGCTTTGAACTCATGATCCTCCTGCCTCAGCCTCCAGAGCTGCTGGGATGACAGGCGTGGGCCACCATACTCGGCAACAATTTCTTAATCATTAAGAAGCCAGCAAATAACCCCGTGTGTCTGGGTGAGAAGACCTGGAGACTTAAAGAGAACAAGATCCCCAAGGATACTGCTGAGGCCTGGGACCTCACCATGAAGATGCAGTCACACACAGAGTTGGTAAGTCCACCAAATGGACCAAGAAGGAGGAGGAAGGGCAGGTGGGGGTCAGGGATGCATAGGCTCTGGTTAGAAGGAAGCTTCTGGGTGGGGTTACAAGATGCTGGGGCTTAGAGGAAGTCCTGGTGAGGGCGGGGTGCCAACCAGGACCATCAGAGCCAGAGCAGATGCCTCCTGATACCTACAGGGTTAATGGATGATCCTGGGGGTGGGGGTGGGGCGGCAGCCTTTGCTTATTTAGTCTCTAGGCACAGGTGATTCACAATCAGGATGGATGAGATGGAGACTCTGTATATTGCAAATGTGTCACAGGGGATGCTGATAAAGGATATATATATATATGTGTGTATGTATGTATTTGTACCAGGGTGCATAACCACTGAGCCCCATCCCCAGCCCTGTTTTGTATTTTAGAGACAGGGTCTCACTGAGTGGCTTAGGGCCTCGCTTTTGCTGAGGCTGGCTTTGAACTCGAGATCCTCCTGCCTCAGCCTCCCCAGCCGCTGGGATCACAGGCGTGCATCATCACGTTCATCAAGTAGTACATATTTCCAAACCCAGAGCTGGTTGACAGCAGGTTAGAAATGACAAGGACTGAAAGGCCAGGAGGAACGCTGTACCCTGGAGCCCTGCCAAGTTAAGTCAGGACTCTCCTGGGGTCTTTTTCTAACCAGGTGGTAGCATCACCCCAAGGCAGGTGGGTCAAATCCTTTTTGCAGACAGGAAATGGTCTTTCTGGTCTTTTCAAGGTCTTTTGCCTGTGATTTCACAGAATTTGAAAATAACATCTAAAATCACTTTCCTTTAAATAATATTCGGTTGTACATTTTCATCACAAGAAAGCTCTTATTGAAACAAAGTCAGAGCTCACCTGAAAAGTGTACTATTGGAGATGTCATGTGTATGCTCAAGGGACAGGCCTGGCTGTGCCAATCACAGTGACAAATGAAGGTGCATGTTGCATACGGGTCACACCATTAGGAAAGGGGAACAGATCCTGCCTGCTGCTATTATTCCACGGGGGAAAGAAAATCCAAGTCAAGGATGCAGACTCAGGGACCAAAGTCTCACACACAGCTCCACGGAAGGCTCAGGAAACCACGTGGGCTCGCCAGTAGGAAAGACAGAAGGGGCCACTCACGCACGTGTCCTTCCTGCTTCCTAGGCTGTGGCCAGTCAGCAAATATGGATGGAAATCAATGATCACGTGAGAGCTGTAGCCACAGACACATCGTAAACCAAATGTCCTGTTTCCATAAGGAAAGATCCACCTAGAATCGGACTCACAGCACTCATGCTGAACGAATCCGGCACAAGCTATTTAGATTCAAAAAAGCTATGCTAAGCTATTCTTTTCCTTGGAGCAAAATGACCTTTTATTGAGTTTTGACTGTAAGCAGAAACTGTGCTGAAGTCCACTGGCTTCTCTCAATTCCAGAAGTGTCCTTATGACCCAGGTATCATCAGTATTCCTTCTTATAGATAAGAAGACTGAGAATCGGGCTGGGGATGTGGCTCAAGCGGTAGTGCGCTCGCCTGGCATGCGTGCGGCCCGGGTTCGATCCTCAGCACCACGTACAAAGAAAGATGTTGTGTCTGCCGATAATTAAAAAAATAAACATTAAAATTCTCTCTCTTTAAAAAGAAAAAAAAAAGAGAGACATTAAAAAAAAAAAAAAGAAGACTGAGAATCAAAGAGTGATATCACTTGCCCTGGGTCACCAATCCAGGTCACAGCAGAGTCAGGCTTTCTAGAAAGCACAGAGGTGTCTAGAACCATCTGATCATCCTAAGGCCATCCAAGAGAAGTGACCCGATTAAATCAGCAGGTTGCTCAAGTCTGCCTACTCATGACAAAGTGGCAACAGGACCCTGGGGCTATTTCAGAGTTCTCTGCTTCCTCTACCTCCCAGGAGGAATGAGGATAAGCCAGATTTGATGGTTCACACCTGTCATCCCAGTGGCTTAGGGGGCTGAGGCAGGAGGATCTTGAGTTCAAAGGCCAGCCTCAGCCACTTAGTGAGAACCCAGCTTGTAAAGGTATATTCTAAAAAAAAATTGTCTACAGAGTCTAAGATGAGAACTCATTTTCTTGGGGGGTGATTGAAGCAGGGCCTTAGCACATGGTAGGCAAGCATGTACCCACCAAGCTACAACCCCAGCTCACTGAGGAGTCTACTAGAGACTTCAACAGGCACAGCAGGAATAAGTCACACAAAATCCCATCCTTATGAATGAGTGAAGTGCTGTCTTTTCTAAAGGGCACAGAGAGGTCCACGGGACAGACACACATGCTGAAGATCCTGTTTCTGGTGCTCTTTTTCCTCCTACAGATGATACCAATACGGGGACCTCTCATCAACAAACAGAAAACTAAGGTACCTCATCCAAATGCCATGCATCTTCTCTATTCTATATTTTTCTTTCTCAACTTGAGCCATTTCTCTTTACTATTTTGTGATATCAGTTCTTCAAAGGTCCAGAGACACAGACTCGGCATCAGAGATAAGAATCAGCAACTGTGATCACGTCACCCTATACATTCTACATAGTCACTCGTTTCCTTGCTGTGCCCAGGTGCTGTGGGAGTGGTCACAGTCCTGGGTCAAAAAAAGCATAGCTCCAGCCAGATGTGGTGGCACACGCCTGTGATTCCAGAGGCTGGGGAGGCTGAGGCAGGAGGATCTCGAGTTCAAAGTTAGCCTCAGCAACTTAGCAAGGCCCTAAGCAACTCAGTGAGACCCTGTCTCTAAATAAAATATGGCTCAGTGGTAGAGCACTTGCCTGGCATGAATGAGAATCTGAGTTCTATCCCCAGCACCAAAAAAAAAAAAAAAAAGGCTTTTTATAGGACTTCTCACAAAACAAGAATGGCTTTGAACAGAGCCACCAAGAACCAAAAATATTGAGGAGGAACAGGGAGCAAGCTTCACCAGGAAACAAGGGCTCTGACTTGAGAGCATAAAGCCAGGGTTGACAGTCCTGATGGCTGTTTGTGTCAGGGACCACCCTGGCACTCATGACCACGGAAAGAAGCTGAGAAGAATGAGAGTGGCAGGGAATAGCCTAGAAAAAAAAGGGGATGTGGGAGTTACTGTCATTCCAGCCAGATGGGACACTTGGCCATCCCCACTGGCCCCCCAACATCCAGACTTCACAATTCTACAAAGATCTACGAAAAGGAACTAAGACTCGCATGTCAACTTTTGGAGCACATGTGAAGGCTGCTGTCAATATAAGAGCCAAATAGGTGGCCCTGCCTAACAGGGTCAATGGCAGGACCAGGAACATAAGGGGACACAGCAAGAGGCGTCCCTGCCCTCCACTTCCCATTATTACCCCCATTCCCTGCAGAGAATTAGGGGACACAGGGCTCTCCAGCTGTCCCTTCACAATGTAACAACTTCATAGTAGAAGGGGAAATGTATTTTAGCATTAGATACAGCAGTACCTGAAATTAGTTACATAAGCTGTGGAAACCCAATCAGGGTTCCTTTTGCTCTGCAAGGGTCTGATTATTATAGTTTTTCTCCCTATCAAGAAAGCTGGGAGTGGTGGTGCACACCTGGAATCCCAGAGGCTCGGGAGGCTGAGGCAGGAGGATTGTGAGTTCAAAGCCAGCCTCAGCAACTTAGCAAGGCCCTAAGCAACTCAGTGAGACCCCGCCTCTAAATAAAAAGAAAAAAAGGTGGGGGGTGAGAAAGGGGATCAGTGATTAAGCACCACTGGATTCACTCCCCAGTATTAAAGAAGAAGAAGAAGGAGAAAGAAACAGGGAGGGGGATGGGAATAGGAAAGACAGTGGAATGAATGGGACAGAACTTTCCTATGCTCATATATGAACACATGACCAGGGAAACTCCACATCATGTCCAACCACAAGAATGGGAAGTTAGACTCCATGTGTGTATTCTATGTCAAGATGCACCTGACTGTCATGTATAACTAAAAGGAACAAATAAAACAATTTAAAAAGAGAGAAACAAAAGCTAAGAAAATCTGCAAATGTGGTACCTGATGAGTTCTACTGGGCATATCCAGGGCACCCCTGGGAACATGATGCCCGCCCCATCACCAGGCCCTGCCATCCCCCAAGTGTTCTTGGAGTCCCCTTTCTTAAGCACTTGACCTATTTCTGCAGGACTTACTTATTTTTTCCCTTTCAACCTGACGGCACTAGAATAACGATGTTGGCGTTTTTCAGGGAAGACATGGAAACCATTTCAGGAGCCCTCCCTCCTGCTGGTGCGGGAGTGTCTCTGAAAATCGTGTCTGGAGGACAGGGAGGGGCAGGGGCGAGACGCCCCCAGGATCCTGACTCTCAGCTGTTCCCAAGGTGAGTGAGGAAATGTCTGAATACATCGCTGATGGGGAAGCTATGGCGGTGGGGGACAGCGACCAAAGGTTTTGGTATTTTCAGGTGATCAAAGTTCTGGGCTGAAGGGCCCAAGGCCACCTGGAGATGTCATTCTGCAGGCGATGACAGTGCTGGAGCAGTCTCACTTGATGTTCTATGCTATTGCCCAGGGCGATCAGGGACAGATCTGGGGAGCTTAGGACATCATCAGGAATGTTTCTGCCCACAGTCCCTGCGGCCTGTCTGTGCTACGTGCAGTTTGTCTCATGTTCCCAACACACATCCACCCTCTAAATCTCATCCGTTTCTCAATAAGCTACATATATGTCCATCAAACATTTTAAAGACACCAGGACAGCCAGGCACAGTTGCATAGATCTGTAATCCCAGCCACTCAGGAGGCTAAGGCAGGAGGATTACAAGTTTGAGGATAGTCTAAGAAATCTAGAGAGACTTTATCTTAAAAATAAAGAATCAAAAAAAAAAAAAAGGACTGGGCGGCTCATGCCTGTCATCCCAGCTGTTGGGGAGGCTGAGGCAGGAGGATTGAGAGTTCAAACCTAGCCTCAGCAATTTAGCAAGACTCTGTCTCAAAATAAATAAATAAATAAATATATGAATAATGATGATGATAATAATAATAATAATAAAGGGCTGGGATGTGGTTCAGTGGTAAAGCGCCTCTGGGTTCAATCTCCAGTACCTAAATAAGTAAAGTTAATTTAATTTGATTTAATAAAAGCCACCAGGACAGAGTGCACTCCACTGTCTGAATTCTTGCCTTTTCTCATAAGCTTAGTGCTAGGGTAGCATCTTTATAGACTAGCTGCCCAGTACATCATGGAATCTGCCCTTTGTATCTCTTTGGAGTTGGGGTTCCTGGATCCAACCAACCTCATATTAAAAACATGCAAGAGCCAGGTGCCGTGGCGCACACTTGTAATTCCAGTGGCTTGGGAGGCTGAGGCAGGAGGATTGCAGGTCCAAAGCCAATATCTGCAAAAGCGAGGCGCTAAGCAACTCAGTGAGACCCTGTCTCTAAATAAAATACAAAATAGGGCTGGGGATGGGGCTCAGTGGTCAAGTGCCCCTGAGTTCAATGAATCCCCACCTTCCCCTCCTCGAAAATAAAACATTCAGGAAAAACCAAAAACTGCATCTGTACCTAACATGCAAGATTTTTTCTTGTTATTATTTCCTAAAAGATAGAATATAACAATCATTTATGAAACATTTATACTTTATTAGGCATTATAAGTAGTCTGGAGAAGATATAAAATTTCGGAAGGAGATGCATGAACTATATGCATGCACTACACCACTCTCTGTAAAGGACTGGGCATTTGCATCTGCAGATTTGGGTATCTGTCTGGGATCCTGGAACCAATTCCCTATGGTTACCAAGGGGGCAGTGTGCTGAAAAGTTTGCAACCTTTTTTGCGGGGGAGGGGAGTCAACTTATATAATCACTTGGCTTTGGTTGGATATTAATGCCACCTAGAAACTGAGATGAGAATAAATATCTGAGTGGAATCCAGGGAAATGTATCTCAGCCAGAGGGGAAATTAGCTGTTCGCCCTCCAATCTTTCATTGATGGGCTGCTAGTTCAGAGAGCACACAGTCACTGTTAATATGCATGATTCAAAATCTTCCTGTCTTTTCTTGTTCCCTCCTCCTGCCCATCTTTGGGCAAAGAAATGACTCACAAGTGCCACCATGAAAGGATGAATACAACATAGATATTGGCTAACATGCAAATGGCAGGCAACAGCAAGGCTGGGCATTAGGAAGGACTACAATTATACTTGATGGTTTTCTGAAAATTGAAATTATTTCTGTACTACTCTAAGATTTATTCAGATGGGAGTCCAGGGACTGAGGTAGAGAAATGTGATGGTTATGAACATGGTTTTGGGACTAGTCAGAACTGGTTTGGCTAGTGCCACATATTCCTCCGTTTTCTTATGCAAGATGCTTAGCTGGGTGCAGTGGTGCACATCTGTAACCCCACCAGCTCGGGAGGCTGAGACAGGAGGATCGAGAGTTCAAAGCCAGCCTCATCAACTCAGTGAGGCCCTAAGCCATTCAGCATCTTCTTTCAAATGTCTCCTTCTTAACAGAGACTTCCCCAAACCTTCTTAAAATAATAGTTCCTACCCCCTCTCTTCCCTACTATGCCCTATCCATTTTTCTGCCCTAGTTTAGTTTGCCTATAGCACTTATTTCTTCCTTTCATGAAATATATTTAATTCCTCTTATTTTGTTATTTATAGGTCTCCCCTTATTCTAGAACATAAGCTTGATGAATTCAAGTTTTTCTGTGTGTGTGTTTATTCAATTGACGGTGCCCAGTGTATGGAAACGCTCAACTAATGTAATTCACAAACAAATGCATCCAATAATAGTCTAATAGAACCTAAAGCCACTTATCCCACCATAATACATAAGGACAAAGTAAAGATTCCGCCCAATGCACCATTTATCCTAAAGACCAGGTAAGTAACTATGGGACTCTCTAGTCTCCTGTGTCCGTTCAATCCCAAACTAAGAGAGTACTCTTATGGCTTAAAATTTAATTCATAACTGCACAGCTATGTAGATCACAGGTGACATTTAGGAGGAAGGTCATCTGAGAATGTAACATCAGACAAACAAATAAGTCACAGAAGCTGGGAACTCGAGATACTATGCCACTATGGAAAAGCCAGGAGAGCACTGAAAGTTCAGCTCTGAGCCATGGATATTGCCAGGACCCCGATGCCACATAGTGTCTTCCAGATGGAAAAACACAATAGACAGACTGAAGACAGACTGCAAAGAAATGACCTAGACAAGACAGAGTTCTAGCTAGGCTCAGTGGTGCACGCCTGTGATGCCAGTGGCTCGGGAGGCTGAGGCAGGAGGATCATGAGTTCAAAGCCAGCCTCAGCAACAGTGAGGCCCTAAGCAACTCAGTGAGACCCTGTCTCTAAATAAAATACAAAATAGGGCTGGGGATGGGGCTCAGTGGTTGGGTGCCCCTGAGTTCAATCCCCAGTTGGGGGTGGGGGGAAGCAATGTCCCCCTACATTCATGCCATTCTTTAAAAGCTGATCACTGGTGCCAAAATGCAGACTGTCTGCCCATCACCTGGGGCACACGGGCACACCCTGACTTCTTCCTGCTTCCCAGGTGAGTGGTGCTGCTAGATGTTCAGACTCACAGCCTGGAAAGACGATTGCACACCAACTTCTGGCTCATCCTTGGAAACCTCGTTTGGATCTGGGAGCCCTGCATGCCTGCCTGGGAGCTCATACAATGTTTCGCAGGGATGTGATCTCTTCAGAGAGAAGAGCTTCTAATGGCTCTGTTGTCATTACACAGAGTTGGCAACTGTCCCTTTAACTCTGACTTTCGAATGGGACACCTGCCTCTCCTCGACAGAGGCTACAATTTTGGCCCAAGTTCAGTTGAGCTAATCCTTTGAGATCAGGGGTTAGGCTGTGCCTGGTAAGCTGGCCAGGAACATCCCTGGTCACTACCTCTAGATCCCAGGAGCACTCCTGCACAATATGTCATCACCAAAACTGTCCCCAGGCATTGCTATAGGTCTACAGGAGGATGAAAATCACCGCTCATTGAGAACCACTGAACTATCCCTAAGGTTCTCAGGAGTGACTTAGTTTTAAGTCACAGCTTCTTTATGTTGGGAGTTTCAAAGAGCCTTCTGTGAATCAATGCAGCCAGGTCAGGGGCTCAGGGTTAACAGGTGCGGAGGCTTCCAGGGGGGTTATGGAGAAGGTGTGTGTCCACCGGGAAATCAGTTCCCACACACAGCAATAAAGATCCTGGTCACAATGAACAAACGTGTTCTTTGGGACAGCACTTTGTCCCTGACGTCATGTCTGTGACCTCCACCCAGGGGTTCCAGATATGTCAGGTCTGACTCAAAGACAGCCAAGGACAAGGAGAGAGGGACCTCAAGGGTAAGTCCTGCAAATAGCAATGCAGGGATTGAGGGTTTTTATTTATTTATTTATTTATTTAATTTTTGTTAGGCTCCAGGAAAACTAACATCACACATTTTTGGAAAAAGTCTTTAGTTTTCAAAGGAATCTGGAGTTTGGGTAGCAATGTGTTGAAAAAAAAAATATGAGGGGGAGCTCTTCATATGATCTGATATTTACTGGAATTTAATAGTAAGACTTGAAGTGAAAGCCAGGAATTGGCATTATTCCCAGAGACATTTTATTTCAGCTGCCTGGGTGGGAGGAGAGACAGGGAGGAAAGGAGAAGACCAGGAGAGAGAAAATCATGGGGAAAAAAAAAATCAATGAAAAAGTAGGAAGAGATCTTTTTCTCTTGTGCTGTGACTGCAACAGCTACTCCTCTTATTATCATTACAGTGCAAATCTGGGATTAAAAACAGCTTCCTAAAATACGTCAGAATTATTTTTGGGGGCGTACTAGGAATTGAACCCAGAGGTGCTCTACCATGGAGCCACATCCCCAGCCCTTTTTATTTTTTGAGATAGGGTATCTAAGTTGCTTAGGCCTTTGCTAAATTGCTGAGGCTGGCCTCAACCTCATGATCCTCCTGCCTCAGCTTCCCAAGCTGCTGGGATTACAGGCCTGCACCACCATACCTGGCTCAAGTCAGAAATTTAGAAATACTATAATAAAACCAGCTCTGTTCTTCACTCCCTTGGGAAAGAAAACACATACTCTCTTTGTGTGTGTGTGTGTGTGTGTGTGTGTATTTTTAAATTTTAACAAATAACTTAATTTGAAAAATTTCCAACTTAAAGAATATTGCAAAAACATCACAAAGGTCTCCCTTATCCCTTCCGAATGGGACACCTGCCTCTCCTCACCAGAGGCTCCAATTTTACCAACCTTGCTCCTCCTGCCTCTATATTCATTATTTAGTCTTTTTCTGAACAATTGGAGAGCAAATCATAAACCTAATATCCCATCATCTCCAAAACCTTGGTCTGCAAACACCTTCTCCTACATGAATATCATATAACTAAGTCAAGGTATAGAAGGATCCTATGTCTTTTTTTTTTTTTTAATGATTTCCTCCAATCAGTTTTTTATTTTTTTTTTATTTCTAGATTAGTGATAAGAAGCTCAGCTCCTGAGTAGCTGGGCTCATTTATTCATTCATTCGTTTAACATTTATGGTCTGCCCACATAAAGTATATCATGCCCCTTAACTGTGGGCATGGTATGCCAGAGGAAATTAAGGTTTGGAGCAGTTAAATAAATCATTTGGCCAGCAAGGTTGTCACTTAACCCTTGATGGGATCTGTCTACATTTCCTCCCTTTTGTCTTCGCTAAGAAAAAGAAATAAAATCCCTCCTGGTTTTTTTCTGTTATCCTTCTGTTCACCTTAGCAAGTTCCCCAACCATAAGCAGGTCTTTTCATTCGCTGGCCACGTGGGCCAACAAACAGAGCAGGAGTTAGGAGGATGAAGGGGAAGGGGAGGAAGCGGAGTCAGCCCAGGAGTCTCAGGGGCTGATGGTTTACCAGTGGGAGTGAACTGGACTTCACATTGCTAAGAGTTTGAATCCTTCCGTTCCTGTGAGCTCAGGAAAAAGTCTGGGTGACATTTTGATGCACGGAGTGGCAGGTTTTATTTGAAATCTGAGCGTTATTAGTGTGAGGCCATTTTCAATAAATTTTAATTTCATTATTTTTTGTTAATTTGTTTGTAGTGCTACAGCACCTTGCTCCTCTCCCTGAAGAATCTGACCACCGCCACCACCATCTGCAAAAATCTCCTAAGTGGCTCTAATCAAATCTGATCTGTCCACCTAATTACCTAGATACCTACTGGGAAGCATTCAGATTTATTCTCTTGATTTTTTTTCTGTTTCTCTTCATATATTAAAATGTCAGAAATAACAACCCAAAGGGTGCTTAATAAATACTGGATGAGTTTCTCTTGAAATCTTTTAAGACCTCTGATAACTTGCACTTTCCTTGGTTTAATTTTTTATTTTTTGGGTACCAGGGATTAGTATTTCATTTAGAGACAAGGTCTTCCTGAGTTGCTTAGGGCCTCGATTTTGCTGAGGCTGGATTTGAATTCATGATCCTCCTGCCTCAGCCTCCTGAGCTACTGGGATTGCAGGTGTGTGTCACTGTGCTCCACCCTTCAGTTTATCTTTAAGAGCAAGGATTTTCTCACAATTTGCTTGGGTTACCCCATGAGCAAAGTCTACAAATGACTCCAGAATGTTTGAAGTCATTACAATCTGGCACGACCAAAAAAAAAAAAAAATCTTTAATTGTGGCTTCAAAGTCATAAAATTCTGTGTTCAAATCAATCGCAATGTGATCTAGGGTCAACTAATTTCTCTGATAGTGTTGACTTCAACAAGTATAGGGGAGTCAATTAGACAACGTAGGTGAATTGCTTAGCATAATCTCTTGCCCAAAGCCAAAGATCCACAATTTAAGTGATCGTTATATGAAAAACTCAAAGTCCTCCCTATAATTCTGGAGGACACACACTAAGTGGGTGGAAATCAGTTCTTTTGTGGATTACTGCTGCAACTATCAAACTTTGGGAGCTACTTCAGAAGAAAGTGGCTTAGGGAGAATCATTTGAATTATTTTTCTTTTTGGTGCTTACTCAACATGAGAAGGAGCTTCATAGACCAGAAAGAGCTTCAGACCGCCTGACTGCAGGATTATAGTTTAGTTCAGGAATGGGCAGGGGGGCAGTCAAACAAACAAACAAACAAACAGCTCTATCTGGCCACTAGAAAAAAGAATTGATGACATCACTCATTTGTGGCTAATGCTGTTCCATAAATTTAGATTTCTGGGGTCCTCAACATGAGGTGACTGAATGAACCCATAAGGGTTTTCTGAACACCGAAGAGGATGAGGATCGCAAAGTTAACAGATGACAAGCTCTCTGGGCTTGGTGGCTCATGCCTGTAATCCCAGTGACTCTGGAGGCTGAGGCAGGAGGATTGAGAGTTCAAAGCCAGCTTCAGCCACTTAGAGAGGCCCTAAGCAACTCAGGGAGACCCTGTCTCTAAATAAACTACAAAACATGGCTGGGGATGGGGCTCAGGGGTTAAGCACCCCTGGTTCAATCCTTGCTACTGTCCCCCAGCCAAAAAAGAAAAAAGCAAAAATAGATGAGAAGCTCCGTGCTGGAGGAGACACTGCCTCAACTCTGAATCTTCTGATGGGTCCTTAAAACAGAACCCTACAAAGCTAATTTGCTCCATGTCACCTGCTGGGTTTAGCAACCAGGAAGTGCTGCCTTCCTAAAACTCCTCCTGCGAGGAGAGAACCGTCTCTGGGAACTGCAGAGGTATGGTGGCCACCTGATACTCTTCCCTTCTGCCTTCTGCTGAAAGCACCCATGCTGCCGTGCCCTTTTGACCCACTGCACACATAAACCTGCTTTCTCCTTAAGTGAACTTACTGCCACTGTGAACTTGAACTGTGAGATACACGAGAGAGAGTTTGTTTTAACAGCTGCTTTGACAATGAAGCCTTGCATCTCCTCCTCTGGGGACAGCTGGTCCCTACAGCCTGTCTTTCAGCTGATCTCTGATTTCCCTCCTGGCCAGCTGTCAGGGAACACCCACCCATGTCTTACAAAACGAAGGCCCAAACACAAGGTCCAGTCGCTGATGGCTGGATGAGAGGGCATCCTACACAGCGACCTCTTAAATGCTGACGCAGGGGATTTCCCCCCCATTTATTTTTGTCAGCTTTGTTTTAGTGGCTAGTGCATGGTTAACTGCTGAGATATACCTCTGCCTGAGGTCACCCTGTCCAATATGGTAGCCATCAGCTTGAGGGGGCTGCTTAAAATGAAGAGTAATGACATTAAATAAAATTGTAGAGGTGTAGTGTTTCCTTCTCACTCGGGCACATTTGAAGGGCTTGGCATTAGCAACCTGAGGGTAGTGGCTTCCATGTTGAGAAGCAAAGCCACAGAACAGGCCCATCTCACGGGAGTTTATTGGACTGCGTGGGCCAAGGTGTGATCTCTTTCTTATGAGACAGCGGATGCAGATCTTGGTAAGAATGACAGGTTTCTGGGGTTGGATTTTGTGTTATCTTCCTTACTACCCAATGAACCTCCTTATCTTGGCTGCCCATTTTATATTTCAGAAAGTTCTGGAAAGGGAAGTTGGGGTCTTTAAAAAAACACCCTTGAAAATGAGCACACTTGAGAGAAAGCACCAAGATGCAAAGAGGGTGGTGGAGAAACCCACACATTCCAGATCTTTTTATTAGAACCCATCAAATAACAAAGGGAAAATGTACCCTCAGGCCACAGCTTCCACAGCTGCATGGAACCTGAGGACCCCAGCAAGGAGGAGGCAAAGTCAAGTTCACCCCTAGCCCTGGCTCTCGGACCCCTGAACTCACATTGTGATTCCTTTTCTTTTTGGTACTGAGGATTGAACTCAGGGGTGCTTAACTACTAAGCCACATCCCCAGCCCTTTTTATATTTTATTTTGAGATAAGGGTCTTGCTCAGTTGCTCAGGGCCTCACTAAGTTGCTGAGGCTGGCCTCAAATTTGTGATCCTCCTGCCTCAGCCTCCTGAGCTACTGGAGGCTAATTTATATTTTTGAACAAGCATCACCAGCGATCATGAGGCTGTATATTCTTAATAGCAATTTTTATTTTTATGGTGGTGGTGGGGCTGTGAGGGGAAAAAAAGTGTAAGTGCTTGAATCACACGAGTTTAGTTTTCTTCAATTAATACTAAATATTCCTTTTTTTCCATTAGAAGCTCTGACTTGTTTGGGTGCTATATCCTTAGCACCCAAAAAAAGTGCTTGGCCCACAGTAGGCACTTTAAAAGCATTTGTTGAAAAATGAATATCTTTATTTTTAAAGGAATGATGGGAGAGTTTTATTCCTGCATCCCATCCCCCACAGAATAAATCTTCCGGATGCTTTGCTGTAACCTCCAGGGTTCCCTCCCTGCTCATGAGGCTGAACCTCCCCCTCCACATTCCAAAGTGGCCATTCCTTTCAATTCCAGAAGGACAGCTCCAGGACAGGAATTGGGGAGAAGACACACTCCTTGGGGTCCAAGCACCTACTACCCTTTCTCCCTGCCCCAACTTTGGACTTTTAAGACTCATGAAAACAGAAATCAGTCCAGCTACCAGGAAGCAGCTGTCCAAAAGCAAGAACAGAGTCCAGTAGGCACACAATCACCGTAGGGACAAGAAAGACGGTTTCAAGACTGCTAAGTTTTGTCTCCAGTGAAATCCATGCAGGCACGTGTTTGGAGTGTTCTAAACACACTGGAGGGGAGGGCTTTATAAAGTCTTAAACTACACTAAATACAGAGAAATGCTGTAGTTCTATAGGTCATATTGTTTTGGCATTTTTCTTTTGGGGTGTATGGGGAGGAGGGAACTGGGGATTAAACTCAGGAATGCCTGACCACTGAGCCACATCCCCAGCCCTATTTGTGTTTTATTTAGAGACAGGGTCTCACTGAGTTGCTTAGGGCCTCCCTAAGTTGGTGAGGCTGGCTTTGAACTCATGATCCTCCTGCCTCAGCCTTCTGATTTAAAAAAAAAAAAAAATCTTATCATTTATACTCCACACTGATAGAGCCAAATAATGGACTCTTTTTGTATTATTCAAAGTGCTGGGGCTGAGGCTCAGTGGTAGAGCATTTGCCTCTCACATGTGAGGCACTGGGTTCGATCATCAGCACCACATAAAAATAAATAAATAAAATAATGGTATTGTGTCCATCTACAACTAAAAATTAGTTTTGAAAAAGTGCTAGCAAGCAAGATGTTTAAAACATGTCTTCATTTTTGTAGAAATATATTTACAAAAAACACATGCTTAGTGTGACATCCTTTCATGGTGACAGGCTTGATATCATTTCCTTTAATCTGACTCAAATTATATCTTTAACATGTACGAGAGGGATGTTTTCTTATTCCCTAAACTTGAACAAAAGTTTTCATAACTGCTCATTTGGGGAATTTATCCACTGCTGTACTAAATTGGAATTTTCTATTGGAGTCAAATGGACAATGTCAAAATTATTTAATATTGTTAAAGTTAGGTGATGTTTAAATTTTACTGAATATCAACAGAAGCCTCAAGCATGGTGGTGTACACCTATAATCCTAGCAGCTCAGAAGGCTGAGGTGGGAGGATCGAGAGTTCAAAGCCAGCCTCAGCAACTCAGTGACACCCTAAGCAACTCAGGAAGACCCTGTCTCTAAATTAAACATACAAATGACTGGGGATGTGGTTCAGTGGTTAAGGAACCTGGGTTCAATCCCTTTTCCCAAAAAAAAAAAAAAGTTCATTCTGAAATCTGGCCTTTTTTCTCCCACTGAAATAGGATTAATAGATTAATACAGTCAAGGTATTGACATGAGGTCTTCTCACTAACACAGATCATCACATAATCTAGAGACTTCCTTACAGCCCCTCCCCAGGGGATAGCAAGATGGTTGATGTGATGTGTACACTGGGCAAGACACAGCAAATGCTCAGTAGAATTTAGCTATTATCATCGTTTGCTTTTAGAATGCTTTTTGGTACCTTATGAAAAATATTCTAATGCTCTTAAGAACTCCTTTATTTTAGTCCTTTCATCTCCAAGGATCAGAGTCAACTATAGGGCAATATGGAGGCTCAGGAGGGGAACGAGTTACCCATAGGCCTTGGGGTCATTTTTATGGTTTACACATAAATATATGTTTTTGCAAAAGGTAGGCTCTCTTGAGACTTCCCAGTTTATTGGGATAGTATTTTTTTTAAATAAGAAATGCTTTCTGAAGTATATTGTAGGTAAACAAGAAACAAAATTGACAAATTTTATAAAGCCTTTGGCAGTTATATGAACAAAGAATAAGGTGTGATCAAATTTATGCACATTGTTTTGTTTTTTCCTGTACCTAGCTTCTCTTATGTGTTCAGAACAATTTCTCCTAACTACTTTTTTTTTTTTTTTTGATCTTCTGGCTATGTTTCATCATTATCTACAAATTCAACAAATGGAGCATTCATATTTCATAGTGGAAACTCAATGAATCAGGACAACAGTATTGGAAAAGAAAAAATACCCAACAAATTGTTAAGCCTCATATATTTTTTGTTTATGTAACTAAGTATCATTTCCAATTCAGAAATATTTTTGAAAGTATCTCTTTAAAAATACACACTTGAAACTATCCAATTACATAAAGCTTGACTCTTGGCTACACGGATTGGAGGGGAAAGGGTGCAGTGGTACAGGTTGGAAGGAATTTACAAAATTAAAATGTATCTTTTTAAAACCGGAAGAAACATATACATTCATTTCTAATTCACACAGCCTACTTGCCTTTACAGTCTGCTCATAAACACTGATTTTTTTAAACATGGTATATAAAATTAAATAACATGGAAAATAAATATGCTTTATTATATAAACATAGAAATCTGTACTGCTCAAAATATTCAGAAAATACTAGGTGTGGCTGCTTAAAACTGTCCAGGAAATACGGTCGTGCTATTTACAATCTTTATTTTCTTCTAGAGACAGGTGTCATGAGGTGATAAAACACTGATGCAAAACATTTTTCTCTTCCTACCTATGGGAAGCTGCAAACTTGAACATGAAAATGAGGTAGACACAATTCATCAGTTGGCCAGGCAGAAACAAAAGCACGATCCTTCACGAGCTCATAAATTCTCATTATGAGGGTTGACAAGCAGTATTCTAAAGCACCTGAAGCAAGGCTCAGAGAACACACACTTTTAGGTTGGTCACGAAAAACCCCAACAAGCCATGTCTCCTAAGGAGAACCACCATCTCCAAGTTGATTGGCAGGAAGATACACAGGGCCAAGCAGAGAAATGCCATAGAACCATCTGGAGCCATAGCACCACCCAGCAGAACTTGCTGCGTGAGTTATCTGGATGGGTGAGCTTGCTCTAGATGGCTCTTGAGTCTTAGCTGATTTCTACTTTGGCTGGAGAGCATCAAGCTCTCTTTACAATCTGCCGTTCTAATCATGGGGTATGTGCATTCATGACACCACGTCTACCTCTTGGCTTCAGGAGTACACTCAAAGGCACAGTGGTTGGAGAACCTTATTTCAAAAACGAACATAGCCAAGGGAGAGTCCAAGGAGACACACACGCGCGTACACACACACACACACACACACACACACACACAATATTTTGGTTCTGGGAATTGAACCCAGAAATGCTTCCTCAGCCCTTTTTATTTTTTATTTAGAGACAGGGTCTCACTAGGTTGCCTAGGGCCTCGCTAAGTTGCTGAGGCTGGCTTTGAACTTGCAACCCTCCTGCCTCAGCCTCAAGGGTCACTGGGATTATAGGCTGGCATCACCATGCCCATCTTCCAAGGACATATTTTCAAAAGGACAGAAAAGGCTAAATCATGATTCTTAAATCTGCAATGATGTGAGTCAGAGCCAACCATCTGTCTAAAGTGGACCCTTGAACTTTCAAGTTCACAGAAGCTTCATTTTGGAGACTCTGGAAGCCAAGATAACAGTGATTTGGGCTTTCTCGCCTAGATATTGCTCTTTAGTAGCAAGTGCTGGAGTAGGCTATCTCCACTGCGACCTTGGAGAAGGCTTCCTTTGACCTTGGGGGAAGCCACCTCACTCAGTGTAGCTGGTTCTTGGCATGAGAGCGTCTATGTGTGGAAGTCCTTGGGAAGAGAAAAAAACCTGCAGGAACCTTTCCTACCCCCAAACTCTAATAAATCTAAGTTGCCTTCTGTTAAAAGCAATATATTAGTGCCTCAAATGTACTTTTTATTGTGAATTCCACTGTTGGTGACAATGATCAAGCACCGTAGGAGTGACTTTATGGCTATGAACACATTCATTGAGGTATGCTTAATTCAGAACCACTAAGATGTTGTATACCAAAGCATCCACCACCATGGAAATAGACAGAAGAGGAAAATTTTTTAAAAAAATAAAAAAAAAAAGAATCTGAAAGACTATCCTCTCACACATCTAGTTAGGAAGAGTAATATATTACAAATGTATCTTTTTCCAGAAAATACTTTTGATTTAATTTAAAAAAAAATCACAACTTAAAAGCCTTGCAGAAGTGGCCTTGCCCTTAAGACGTTAGAGGTGTTGAAAGAGACATTCAGATAATGATCACTGTACAAAGGGAGTGTTAGACATCACACAGCCCGCACACAGTTTACAACTCCACCGACTTGTTCTGCAAGTGCCACAGCACTGGGGTCTGACTCTCTCTCCCTCTTTCTTCCTCCTTGGCATTTCAGAAAATCGTACACAGGCCCAAGAAGAACTATATTAAATAAACGTCATGTCTTCAGTTAAGATAATCAGCAGTTCATATTTTACAATTTAAGCATGTAAGCTCTTAAAATATCTATGGGGGTGGGTGGTGATCCTGTGCAGAGAAGGAAAAAAAAAAAGCCATACTAAGAATACATTCAAGTAAGAGAATTCTGTGGAAATTAATATATATGTACATAAGTGTGGATGTACACAGGTGTGTTTACGTACGTAGGTGTGTACATGGACATACACATGCATAGAACCCTGGCAAGATGTCATTTTCCCAAGGAATACTTCATAGAAAAATACAGGACAATCTAAGGAATTAGAGCATGGGAAATACAAATTTCTGTTTTTCTTTTTTTTTCACCCAGTTACAGGAATATGCAACAAGGAGGCTTATGTTTTTTGGTGAAATTTAGTGGCATACTTTTTTTTTTTTGGCACCAGGGATTGAATTCAGGGGAGCTCTACCACGGAGCCACATCCCCAGCCCTTTTTGTTATTTTATTTTATTTTGAAATAAGGTCTTTCTAAGTTGCTCAGGGCCTTGCTAAGTTGCTGAGGCTGGCCTCAAGCTCATGATCCTCCTGCCCCAGCCTCCAGAGCCATAGGATTATAGGCAATGGGCCACCATGCCTTGTGACATATTTCTTTTTGGAGGGCTAGGAGGCTTTTTGAAATGTGACTCTGGTGTTGGTGTTACTACTGGTAGAGATGAAAACGGAGTAAGTTCGAGAGGGAACATTTCATGGAAAATATCATGAAGTCCGTGAAAAGGGAAGCTGGACATGTGGGGATGTTGCCAACACCCTGAGGTCATCTCTCGTGCTCTTCAGAGCATGCACCTGGGGAGGGTGCCATTACTGGACACAGACGTGCTCCCAGGGAACTGTCCATGTGACTCAGGGTGACATTTCTTAAACTCTGGAATACAGCTCAGCGATACAGTACCAGTCGAGATAACCCTTCTCAATTCTTCTAGATTTCTACCTAACAAAAGTACAGTGGTCACAGAGCTATTTCTGCAGACACAACCTCAGACATTGAAAACCTTGGTTTCTAGAAGCATCCACAGGTATCAACCATGTCAATTCAATGAATGTGCTTTTCAGCTGGTTTCAGGGTTATTCTTTTCCTCAGAATCATAGTGAACAAAAAAGGCCTTCTGGATAGGACCTGATACAATACTAAGTTCGACTTCAGTGCAATTAACGTATTGACCAGAACGTTTGCCCTAGCTCTATGAACCAGTCAATGGCTCCATAGCTCAGGGCACAAGCTAGCCAAGCCAAGGTGATGTTGGACACAGTTGAGCCTTCTGTTTGCCAAGAGCTGCCCTAGAAGTTTGCATTGTGTCCACGGTGGCAAACCTGCCTCACCATGTCACCTGCTGGCTGAGCAGTGAGCAGAGACCAGACCCCAAAAAAAAAAAATAGTCTCCAACAGGCTTTCTGTCTGGGCAGAAGAACATTCCAGACACCTTGAAAGGCCCCAGGTCACTGATTCCACTGGGGGTCATTCATCTTTTCATAATGACTTCAGTCTATTTGGTGGGCCCAGGCTTTGTGACGACTGTGGTTGAGTTGTACCCCGAATGACAGGGAAGCAAACTATTAGTCATTGAAGAAAAAAAAATGCAGAGGCCTCAATAAGCAGAAATGGTCCCCCAGCGTCAACGCTACGGTAGCTTAGAAAGGAGAGAGTGTCTGCTAACGAGCTGTCACTATCTAGGGACATGGTTCTTCTAGCAAAGGAAGCTACTTCTTGGCACCAGGTCCTGTATGAGGTACACGGATTCTTGTGATGTCACCTCTGGCCATGTCGCAAAAATGTTAATGCTACTGTCAGTGACTAGGAGAGAATGACACACTATTCCCCAGGACGGCCTCTAGGACACCCTCGCCAGGGGACACTGATGTCGCAGGGACCGCACCAGAACACCCTGGGATTGGAGAGTTTGGGGAACAAACAGGAATAGTTAGGGCCGTACCGAGCTCCAAGCGCCAGTACTCCAGGCGGCGTCTTGGGGACAGGCGTGTGTGTTACACTGCTCACGATCTGGAGGCTTGTCAAGGATTTCACAGCTCAGATCTGGGAAGCGTTCGCCGTTGGACCGCTGACAGGCCACCAGCCGCGTCCGGCTCCCTCCACCACATGGCTTTGTGCACTGCAGAGAGGACAGCAGACATTGCGGTGATTTTGTCTGAATGGCCAGCGACAGATTTTCTTTCCCATAAGGAACCTGTCTTAGCCAAACTCGATGACAGCATTGGACAAGGTAACTCTGACAGCTAGAGCCAGGCGTCACTGCAGCGATACTATCTTACAGTGGACCCAAGTCCTCCTCCCTGGGTGGTAGGGGTTGCTCACTGAGGGATTCCCCATACCTAAGAGGGTTTTGTATCCATTATCTCCTCAGGTGCAGAGTATGACATTTGTCCCGCTTAATATTTGGGGCCACTGAGGTTAAGGAGTCAATTAACTCGATCAAAGTTAATTTATGCACAAATAGCTGGGGTAAAATTCAAAATCTAAAAACATAAACAAAGCTGGGTGCAGTGGTGCACATCTGTAATCCCAGTGGCTCAGGAGGTTGAGGCAGGAGGATCACAAGTTCAAAGCCAGGCTCAGCAAAAGCGAGGCCCTAAGCAACTCAGTGAGACCCTGTCTCTAAATAAAATACAAAATAGGGCTGGGGATGGGGCTCAGTGGTTGAGTGCCCCTGAGTTCAATCCCTGGTACCCAGGAAAAAACAAAAAATAACAAAAACAAAAAACCCCAAACTATTCAATATTAAATAAAGGAAATAATGACCTAGCCAGTTTTATTTTCTGGCAAGCATGTTATTTTATTTTTTAAAAATAGTGCCTGGAACCCAGGGCCCCACACATGCTAGGCAAGTGCTCCACCTCTGAGCTACTTCCTTAGTCAGACTCCAGCTTCTGGCAACTTCTTTTTATTTTTAGGTACCTGGGATTGAACTCAGGGTCCCTTAACCACTGAGCTACACCCCCAGCCCTTTTTATTTTTTATTTTGAGACAGAGTCTCACTAAATTGCTGAGGCTGGCTTTGAACTCACCATCCTCCTGCCTCAGCCTCCCGGGTTGCTGGGATTACAGGCGTGCAGCACCGTGCTCAGCTATTTTCTGGCAACTTCTAAGGTGTCACCAACCTCTGATGTTTTTCTGACTCTAATCTCTTTAGACCTTTATGATGCTAATGTATTTTTCTCTCTCTCTCTCTCTCTCTCTCTCTCTCTCTCTCTCTCTCTCTGAATCTTAGGACAAGGATGACTTGCCCCTGGGATGAATAAGCAGTGTGGTGGGAGATGTGGCTCAGACTCCTGGCGGGACTCAAACTTCTGAGGCAGGAACAAGTCGCATTTCTTGGACAGTACTGCTGTGCTCACATCCAGGGACCCGGACAGTCAGTTCCCCTGCTGTGTGAGGGCCAGATCTCCCTAGAATCTGGAAGGATCACTCTGTGCTGACAGCGCACGTCCCACAAATGCCTGCACTTGGCTGGTGTGGGTCCAATTACAGAAGCTTAATCGCGGGTCCCAGAGGGCAGGGATTTCGCAAGGAGTTTTGGGAAACCCACAATCCACCAGGCTCCGAGCCTCCCTCCCCCTCCCTTCCCTTCGAGGAAGCTCTCCAGGATGACATAACTGTCGATGACAGTCAGCCAAAGCCCCTGCTCTGCCTGCCACTACCAGGTGGCGCGAATGGAACCAGGGGAGGTGGGCGCCACTGCCCTCAGCCAGAGCACGCATCAAGGGGCCCGCAAGCTGGTTTCTCATTCCTCCTCTTGGCACCGGGGTCTCCCAGGTGCTAACTGACATTTTTCATTTCATAAATTTTACAGTCCAGACAGAACGGCTCGATGAGCTTTAAGTACATGCTCTTCCTGTGGATTTAGCAGGAGAGAGCTGTATTCTTGGTTAAACGCAAAACCAGAAGCATCTCAACTCCACCATTAAGTACAACAGGGACTCAAGCTCCCTTTCATAATAGTACCACGAAGGATCATGAAGATTTTTAACATTAATGATGTCAATTATTATTTTTGGGGGGATACCAGGGATTGAACTCAGGGGCACTCAACCACTGAGCCACTTCCCCAACTCTGTTTTTTATTTTATTTAGAGTCAGGGTCTTACTGAGTTGCTTAGGGCCTCGCCATTGCTGAGGCTGGCTTTGAACACATGATCCTCCTGCCTCAGCCTCCCGAGCTGCTGGGATTACAGGCGGGCACCACCGTGCCCGGCTAAAAGCATCAATTTTTAAAAAACCATCAAAGATTAGTTAATAAACAACTTAAACCAATATTTATCAACATTTTCTCCTAATCTGCCTTCTGTAAGTATTCAAGCTGTCTCTTATTGGTTATAAGCAAATTGTTTAAATAAGAACAGCACGAAGCCAGGTTTCTAATGAATCCCAAATTCAGAAGTTTCTATTCAATCTGGTTCTTGTTCCTTATAATACAAACAGTGACATGATTCCTTCAGAGGGACAGGGACGGGTGGTTTGTCCTCACCTCTCCCCAGTTGCCGTAAGCCCACTGGGGACAAGGACCGGATTCGCAGGCCCTCTGCTCGTCGGGTTTGATTCTCTCCACACAGTCGTTTGCAGTGTATCCATTTTCATCCTGACACACCACGACACGCCGCTGGGCCCCTCCGGCACAGGTACTGGAACACTAACACACCGATGACAAGTTAACCCTCAGCATCACCTCTGCTGGAGAGACAAAGCAGCAACTGGCTGCAACTCAGACAATGTGACAGAAACTGTTCCTGAGCATCCGCAACCAGGACAAGGCAGCTGGGGACCTCTTTTTTTTTTTGTAACTGGGATTGAACTCAGGGTCACTTAACCACTGAGCCACATCCCCAGCCCTTTTTTATATTTTATTTAGAGACAGGGTCTCACTGAGTTGCTTAGGGCCTCGCTAAATTGTTGAGGCTGGCTTTGAACTTGTGATCCTCCTGCCTCAGCCTCCCACGCTCATGAGACTTCTAAATTAGTCCCATTTATTGTCCCCCTTAATTTCTCTGCAGGGTGGGGTGGAGTGGGTGAGGGGGAGGGTCAATGGACATCATAGTTTATTTGGAGATTCTTCTTTTTTGGGCGCTGCTGGGGAGTGAACCCAGGGCCTTGTGCATGCCAGGCAAGCGCTCCACCAACTGAGCTATCTCTCCAGCCCCTTTGGAGATTCTTTTCAAAATTTGGAGAGCTTATTTGGAACCAACATTGGACGTCCCTTTCAACACAGAGGTCAAATTACTGGCTTACTGAATTGCCACTTGTTGAAATGATGCTTCCCCAGGACCTCACTCAGTTACTGCAGGAGGCAGCCTGCTGTGTCATTGAGACAGGACTCCCTAGCAGGCTGACGTTCCCTCCGCCCCCTTGACTTCAATGGCTTCATGGGAACAAGATAGATATGTTTTGCTCATTTAATTTTTTTACTTCCCCAATGAACCTAGTTGAATTCGTCTTGAGGAGCCTGTCTTGGGGCACTTCAGACTAATTCGCTGATGGCTGGGGTTGGCATCCCCCCCATTTCCCACACAAGCTTCTCAGCTCTCCCGCGTAGCGGTACCTGGAATGTTTTGTGTTCCCATGATTTCCTTATCCTTTTAACCCAGAGTGTTTGCCTGCATCCTTTACTCTGCCCCTTCAGTTATAAAATGGATTTGCCTCCAAAATAACCATCTGGCCCTGGGAGCTATGTCATTTTTACAAATTATCAAGTTGCACATGGCATTTGCAATCTTTTTTTTTTTTTGGGGGGGGGCGGGTACCGGAGATTGAACCCCAGAGCACTCAGCCACTGAGCCCCATCCCCAGCCCTGTTTTGTATTTTATTTAGAGACAGGGTCTCACTGAGTTTCTTAGGGCCTCACTTTTGCTGAGGCTGGCCTTGAACTTGGGATCCTCCTGCCTGAGCTGTTGGGATTCCAGGTGTGCACCACTGCCCCCAGATCATCTCATTTAAGTCATACTACCAAAGAGAGCAGGACTTAATGGTACCCTCATTTTACAATTGAGGACACTGAGGCTCACAGGTGAGGGGACCTCCTCAGCCCCCTCAAATTTGAAAGTGCAAGTTTTTGGTCAAATGGAGACATCTGCGGTCCACCCGCACTGCTAACCTTTAGGGAATGAGATGCTGCCCTACCCCAAGCAGCACTTAGATTATCTAACAGGAGTATTTCCTCTTTAATCTAATACCAGTGAAACAGCAACTATGCCACTATAGACTGTATTCATCTGGAAAATGGCAGAAAGAAAAGCCACTTTGTTTAAGAACTCCCTTTTCATGTTCATAGCAGCCAATTCACAATAGCTGAGCTATGGGACCAATCTAGGTGCTCTTCAACAGATGAATGGATAAAGAAAATGTGGTCTATATACACAATGGAATATTACTGAGCCTTAAAGAAGAATGGAATTTTGGTGTTTACCAGTAAATGGATGGAACTAGAGGCCATCATGCTAAGTGAAATAAACCAGTCCCAAAAAACCAAAGGACAAATGTTCTCTCTGATGAGCAGATGCTAATACACAATAATGGTGGGGAATAGAAGAAGTTCACTGCATTAGACAAAGGGGAATAAAGAGGGGGATGGGAATAGGAAAGACAGTGGAGTGCATGGACAGAACTTTCCTGTGTTCATATATGAGAACACATGACCCATGAAACTCCACATCATGTCCAACCACAAGAATGGGAAGTTAGACTCCATGTCTGTGTGTTAGGTCAAAATGCACTCTACTGTCATGCACATCTAAAGGAACAAATTAAAAAAAAAAAAAAAAAGAACTCCCTTTTAGAAAAGTCTCTCTGCTCTTTCCCTCCAGGTCTGAGCTGCCTGACTCATTCTGTCTTTCACAATACTGCCCAGCAGTGACACCCGCTCCTCCATGCATTCCTCGCCCCTTTGAAGAGTGAGTCCTCCAAGAGCATCTTTTCGGGGACAATACTGAGTGGCTCTAACTACATTGCCTTCACCCAGAGCCCGTGAAATCACATACCAGTACCTAAAGAAGAGCAGACAGGTGCAGAGGCATTTCTAGAACTTTCCCTCCCCAAACTCGACCTCATGGGAGAGAAGCAAGCGGGGGG
>NW_025999941.1:17380005-17427680 GCF_001458135.2 Marmota marmota marmota
GGGGGGGGGGGTCTTCTGTGATACTCACGGCTCCCCAGGGGCCCGTCCTCCACTGGTTTCCACCTAGCACGTGTGTGCGGCTGGGGTTGGGGCTCCGGGGCCGGTAGTCCACGTTCTGGAAGGGGTGCTGAGGGAGGCCCTTGTCCGGGGTCCGCTGAGGGCACGGGGACATGGCGCAGTCCTGTTCGGTCTCTGGGATGTAGTCGGGGTCGCACTCGCTCTGGTCAATCCCGTGGTCACTGTAGTTGACACATACCACCTGCCGGGTTGCCCTACCTTGCCCACACGTCACAGAGCACTATGTCGAATGTTCAGAAAGAAAAAGGGGTGGTCACTGGGGGGCGCTGTGGAGGCCTCGCATGTTCATTTCTGCACACAGCTACTACTTTCCCGGTTGCTCAGGCCCCAAAAGGCTTGGAATGGACCTTGACTCCTCTCTTCCTCCTGTCCCATAACTCAGTGTTCAAGGTATGTCCCTGATCCAGCCACTTGTCACGATGGCCACAGCGACAGTGGCCTGACTTGGAGATCTGGCCTTCCCTGGGGTGTTGCGATGGCCTTTCAACCAGGCTCAGGACCTGATGCTCTCCACCCGAGTCTGCTGTCTGCAGGTCCCAAAACATGACTCTTTAGGACAAAAGTCCCATCATGGGTCCTTCCAGTGACTTCCCAGGTCACTCACAATAATAACCAAAGTCCCTCCGCTGACCATAGGCTCTTTCTGGGGACACCACTGGCTACCTGATGAGTGCCTCTCAGTCACCCTCACTATGCCCCAGCCTCAAGGGTGCTTGTGCACACTCCAAGCAATCGGCTCGGGGCCTCACCCCGCTGTGCCTCCTGCTGCGCCAAACAGACCCCTTGCGGCTGCCTCTCCTCACTCAGGTCCTGCTCATGGCTCTCTCTAGGCCATGCACTGCTCGACTGTGTCTAGCTCTCATCAGGACCTGCTGCTGTAGCAGACATTGCTTTATTTGTTCGCTGACAGGTTTCTCCACTGGGATATTCTTGCATAAGGCAAGGACTCTGTTATTCTTGATTCGCTGCTCTTTCACGAATAGCTAATGAATAAACACCAGGATCTGACAGACAGATGCCCGGACTGAAGGGCAGACACTGTTTATTGAGGACCTACTTTCTGTAAAGCATTTACCATCTATAATCTCAAATAACCCTCACAGCCATTTTGCAAAGTAGGTGTTCTTTTTGTTTTTGAGAGAGGAAGAAAAATGAGAATTGAAATTGCCTAGGATGATACAACTGGCAAATCATAAGGTTTGGGATTTTAGAGAGTTCTATTTGACTCCTCTAATTTTATGTTCATATTTTGATATTTACTACTATAACCTTCATTTCTTATGTTTCCTTTTCACCTATGCCAAGCTTTTCCCTGGACTCCATGAGTTTTTCAGGGCAGAAAGCAATAGTTTCCTGTAGACAAAGGTTCATCTAGTTTTATAAAAACCCACAGAAATGTACATATGCACAATGGAATATTACTCAGCCATAAAGAAGAGTGAAATTATAGCATTTGCAGGTAAATGGATGGGGCTGGAGACTATCATGCTAAGTGAAATAAGCCAGTCCCCCAAACCAAAAGCTGAATGTTCCCTCTGATATGTGGATGCTGACTCACCACGGGGCAGGGAAGGAGGAGTGGAAGTTTACTGGATTGGAGAGGGAAGAATGGGGAGAAGGGAAGGGGATGGGAATGGGAAAGACAGTGGAGTGAATGGGACAGAACTTTCCCATGTTCCTATATGAATCCATGACCAGGGAAACCCCACATCATGTTCAACCACAAGAATGGGAAGTTAGACTCCATGTATGTGTGATAGGTCAAAATACACTCTACTGTCATGTATATCTAAAAGGAACAAAGAAAAAGTTAAAAAAAAAAAAAACCCACAGATGGTGGTTGGTGTGCACAGGGCACTGGGGGAGGATACTCACTTCCCACTCTTGGCAGGGAACTAGACCCACTTGACTTTGAGGAACCACATGCACCCTGTGGACCCACTACAAGCTGACATGTCTCCACGAAGACTGGGGTTTCCAGCCAGCCCAGCAGGAGGCTCTGCAAACCCGTGATAATCAATCTACATCTTTTTTAAAACGTGCATGGTTTGTACCCCTGACCAGCTGTATGTGTGGGTGGAATAACTCCATCACAAACTCTGCCTCCCTCTAAAATCTCACCACTGACACTGGGACCCCGGCCCTTCCCCCCTCTGCCCATCCCCCACCCCTGCCCATCCCCCACCCGTTCCCAATTCCTCAGAAGTCATGGCTTACAGGGCTCCAGTCCAGGGCTTTCCACCTCCCACAGGGGGTCA
This sequence comes from Marmota marmota marmota, assembly GCF_001458135.2. Classification (NCBI taxonomy): domain Eukaryota; kingdom Metazoa; phylum Chordata; class Mammalia; order Rodentia; family Sciuridae; genus Marmota; species Marmota marmota. Next base: position 17,382,342 of record NW_025999941.1, read on the forward strand.
CGGAGCACTCCTCCTTGGCCACTGGTTTGGGCAGGGCAGCACATGCGCTGTCCTCAGCCACCAAGCCGTCCTCGTCCCGGCAGCTGACATACCTCATCCGGGTCCCTTTGCCACAGGTGGCTGAGCACTGGGTGGGAGGGAAACAGTGCAGACAGGGGACTGAGGGAGGGTCTTACAGGCATGGGCCACCCCCTGTCGTCCATCAGAGAACACCTGTCCCCTCGGCCCTCCCTGCTCCGCCCCATCTATTTCTTACTGGGGTCCAAGATCCAAATCGCCACTGGGTTCTTGGAACATTGTGTGTGCTTCTCCTTGTTTCTGGGACCACTGGGGAAGGGTGACAGGATGGGAATTCACAGTCCTAGACGCGCAAGGGGAGAAAACCTGCTTATTTCAAGTCATCACACATTTAGAGAGTGGATGAGAACACGCGGGGCAAGCGGTCCTGACCCGCCACACAGAGGGGGCAATGAGGGAAGTGAGCCAGTCCCCAAACCAAAGGCTGAATGCTCCCTTGGATGTGCAGAGGCTGACTCACAATGTAGGGAGGAGAGTAGAAGGTCACTGGCTGAGACAAGGGGGGTGAAGAGGACGGAAGGGAGATGGGATTAGGAAAGACAGTGGAGTGAATGGGACAGAACTTTCCTGTGTTCATATATGAACACATGACCAGGGAAACTCCACATCATGTCCAACCACAAGAACGGGAAGTTAGACTCCATGTATGTAGATATGTGCAATTACACTCTACTGCCCTGGGTATCTAAAAGGAACAATGACAAAAAAGTGTTCCCTTAACCCTTGGCCTTGGGGACTATATCTCGTCCCTGGTCCCTTCCTGTTTGGCTCTTTCTGTTTCTGCCTTGAGCCAAGCAAACCCAGATCAGATTCCTGTGTGTGTCCACGTCTCCTCATAGTCCTGGCTGGATTCCGTCAGTGCAGAATGTGATACCATGGGAATCCCTTTTCAGATGTCTGGATTCAGGGCCAGGTCTACTTAATGATTTTAAAATGATTCTATTATAGATCCACTTGCTCATCTAAAAAGAGACGTCAGTCAATCCAGAGTCGGGAAGGTGCTGAGCAGCACAGTGGGCTTCCCCCACACAGGTACCAGAGGCAAACAACCCGAGGGCACGGACAAGAGTGACTACTGAAATAATTAGGAAGCGATAAGCCTAGGTATTTATCAGCTTTGTCTTTAATCCATCTACTTAAATAAAAGTCTGTATTTCTCATGTTAAAATAATGGCTACATTTAATCTCCAGCTCACCAAGTTCCTGTGACATTGACCAGGCTCTGGTGAGGGGGTCAAGCTAGCTTCAGCACACACTGCCTGAAATCATGACGTTAGTTACTGAATTCTTTAAAGAAATCATTAAAAATTAAATCTAAGTTCAAGTAAAAGGAAGTCAACCAATATTTGCCACCTGATTAGAATAAAGTCAGAGTCAGGTGTGGTGGCGCATTCCTGTCATCCCAGTGGCTTGGGAGGCTGAGGCAGGAGGATTGCTAGTTCAAAGCCAGCCTCAGCAACTCAGTGAGGTCCTAAGCAACTGTCTCTAAATAAGATATAAATGGGGCTGGGTTTGGAGGCTCAGTGGTTGAGTGTCCCTGGGTTCAATCCCTGGTACCAAAAATAAATAAAAATAAAATCAGATTTATATATATATATATTCCAAATAATCAGAAAATTAAGTAAAGCAATGAAACAAAATATCAGACTGTAAACACAACATATAAGTAAATCCAGGTGATTTAACCAAGTGATGGTCTGACTGCTGTCCTCACGGAGGAGAAGGTTCCGATTCTGTTTGAACCCCTGGGATGTCATGGCGTCTCAATGCCCAACGTCGGTCACTGAGTTGGATAAGCGGGACTCACCTGGGTGTCTGTTGGTCTGGTGGCTGCATTACAGTCGCTGTCGTCTACTGCTGACCCATAGGTCCCAATGATGCACTTCACTGCCCGCAGCTGGTACCCCTGTCCACAGGTGACACTGCACTGGGGGAGGAAAATGAGACACAACATTCAGAAATCTTCCCTTTTCCTACTGTTCCAAGTGTCTGCCCGAAAAAAGCATTTCCATCGTAGGAGGCCAGAGGGGCCGATGCCCAAAGCACTTAGCTGCTAGCTCTGCACCAATCAGTAGCTTCATTTGCCCGTGATTATGATTACACTATAATGATTGGACCATTCATCAAAATGCATCAGTGTATTTACTGATCAACTATTATGTGACACATGGAATTATTGTTGCCTCCTAATGGAATTATATATGTAGAGGTTTGATACAGTTTGGATATGAAGTGTCTTCTGAAGACCCATGTGTGACAGCTTGGTCCCCAAGGCAGTAATGCTCAACGGTGTGGCTTCTGGGAAGCGACTACATCATGTGGGCCTGACCTCATCAGGGAACTAACCCATGAGAGCCACATGGACAACTGGGAGGTGGCGGAAGTGCAGGCTGGTGAGGCACAGCTGGAGGAAGAAGGTCACTGGACTTGGGGACCATATCTTGTCCCTGGTCCCTGCCTGTCCAACTCTTTCTGCCTCCAACTGCCTTGAGAATCTCCTCCCCTGCACCTCTCACCACTTGGGTTCTGCCTGCCACAGGCCCAAACTAATGGTGCCATGGGACCACAGACTGGCACCTTGGGCCAAGATGAACCCTTCCTCCTCTAAGTCGTTTCCGTTAGGTAGTTGGTCACAGCTCAGTGACTCAGGGTTCAGTCCCCCGGCTGTGAGCCCCAAGGGGAGGGAAGAGCCCCCTTTCACATGCGACCTAGACAGCACTCTAGTTCAGACAGGTACTTCGCAGAGCTCTGCGGCCTTCCTTGGCTTCTGAAAGAACATTCTGAGGAAATAATAGGAGTTCGCGTCACTATTTTTGAACAGCACGATGCTCTTATAATAGATCACAAGATGTTAGAAACCACCTAAAAATGCAATGATTGAAAGTTAGCTAAAAAGACACCACTGTATCCAGGTAGGAAAGGAAATAAATAAAAGGGCAAAATAAATATAATGGATAAACAGATTTTGAAAAGCAGTCTAACAGCAGGAGTGAGGTCAGAGACATGGCAGAGTAAGTAAGAAGTTCCAAAATTTAGTCTCTCCACTAAAGCAACCACCAAGCTGGTAACAATGGGCAGAATCAACATTTTTGGAACTCTGGCATCTCAGAAAATCTTACGGCCACTCGGAGAGCACCGACCAATTTCAATAAGACAGTGTGATGGCATCTTTGCTCACCCACCTACCATATTGCACATTGCTCTCCAATTTTGGGAACATTTTCCAAGACAGGCCACACATTAGGCCACCCAAGAGGGCTCAAGACATTTAATAAGAAGGTAACACAAAGCATGTTCTCTGACCACAAGGGAATCAACAGAGGCAAATCGGCCAAGTTCACAGATGCATGGACATTAACATGTTTTCAAACAACCCACAGGCCAAAGAAGAAATCACAAGGGACACAGGAAAGTACTTGGGATGGATGAAAACGAAACAGAAATAAGAAAATTTATGAGATTCAGGGAAAGCAGGGCTCATGGGAAATTGATAGTTGCAAATGACTGTGTAAGATAAAGAAAAACAACCTCAAGCCAATGAGCAAAATGTGTAGCTTAAGAAGGAAGAAACAGAAGAGCAAAGTAAGCCCAAAATTAGGAGAAGAAAGGAAATAATAAAGATTAGAAAGTTGGGTGTGGTGACACATGCCTGTAATTTCAGCAACTCAGGAGGCTGAGGCAGGAGGATTGTGAGTTCAAAGCCAGACTCAGCAACTTAGCAAGGCCCTAAGCAACTCAGTGAGACCCTGTCTCTAAATAAAATACAAAATAGGGCTGGGGATGGGTGGGGCTCAGTGGTGCCCCTGGGTTCAATTCCTGGTATCCCACCCCTGCCCACCGAAAAGGACATGGAAAAATTAGAATCCTCGCATATTGCTTTTATAATGTAAAATGGTACAGTGCTATGGAAAACAACTTGGAAATTTAAAAACTAAATACAGAATTGATGATCCAGCAATTGCATTCCCAGGTATATAGATCTCAAAGGAGTTAAATCAGGTACTCAAATAGATACATATTTGTGAATATTCAGGCTAGTAATTCACAGTAGCCAAAGAGTAGAGACAACCTAAATATCCATAAAAAAATAAAGGCATAAACAAATTGTGTTACATCCATAGAATGGAATATTATTCAGGTAAGAATTGGAATGAAATACCAATACATGCTACCACATAGGTGAACTTTGAAAGCAGCATGTAATATGAAGACAGATACAGATGGCACGTACTGTGTAATTCCATTTCTTTTCAGGGGGTGGGGTTCTGGGGATTGAACTTAGGGGCACTCGACCACTGAGCCCCATCCCCAGCCCTATTTTGTATTTTATTTAAAGACAGGGTCTCACTGAGTTGCTTAGGGCCTTGCTAAGTTTCTGAGGCTGGCTTTGAACTCACGATCCTCCTGCCTCAGCCTCCCCAGCTGCTGGGATTACAGGTGTGCGCCACAACACCCAGCATATAATTCCATTTCTATGAAATGTCCAAACAGGCAAACCCGTATGGACAGAATGCAAACTGGTGGCTTCCAGGACCTAAGGGAAGAAGGGTACAGAGAACAACCTACTTGATGTGTCAAGGTTTCTTCTGGTGGGGGCTGATAAAAATGTTTTGGAAGTAAATAGAGGCTGCAAAACATTATGAATACGTTAGAGGTCTCTGATTTTTTTCATTTAAAAATTTTAGTTTTATACTATGGCTTTCACTTTAATTAAAAAAAAAAAAGGCTGGGCACAGTGTCGCATGACTGTAATTCCAGGGGCTCAGGAGGCTGAGGCAGGAAGATCATGAGTTCCAAGCCAGCCTCAGCAATGGCAAGGCCCTTATCAACTCAGTGAGACCCTGTCTCTAAGTAAAATACTAAATAGCTCTGGGGATGTGGCTCAGTAGTCGAGTGCCCCTGAGTTTAATCTCAGGTACCCCCTCACCCTGCCAAAAAATATGGATGGCAGACATTGCAGAAATGAGGCAATGAAGCTGCTGTCATTGATTGCGCGGAAATTTGGAAATAAAGACAGAGGCTAAAGGACAGAAGGGGCCGTGGCTGGTCAGGGTGCAGGGAGAGTCATTCTTCAACATTTTTCAAGAGGTTACATAAGTGACATCCCACAGCTGCTAGCCCTGTGCTGGGAACTCCGAGTCCAGCTTCAACAGAACACGAACATTTGCTTCTATATTAGGGAGGACTGAATTCCAGGGGTGAACGCAAGACCCAGGGAGGCCCCCTCTCTCCTTTAAGACTGGATCAAGTAAAGACTACAGGACCCACAGACCAGGAGGACTTGGGAAAGGTTCCCTCCAAGCCTGATGACTCTGCGCCCTTGATCTAACTCATTAGGCTGGAAGAGCCTGGCTTCTTTCTGGGAGGCCAGCTTTGGAATCCTGACGCTGGGAGCCAAAATAGCCCTTCCACATCCCACCCCAGACCTCCTGCCAAAGGCTCTGGCATGGATCGGATTGTACTCTATAGCAGCCTAGCAGAGGCAGGAGAAGATAACATCAGCCAGACGCAGAGTCTGCTGTGGATTTGTTTCAAGGCGCACGTGCAGTTGAAGCCAAAGGGCGCAAACGAGCGGTGAGGCTGTGGACAGAGCCCTGAACTCTGGCAGGGAAGTGGCGACCCTGGGGAGGGGAGCTGGATGGGGCAGAGGGTCTCACGTGCTTGCTCCAGGGCCACAGAGCTGGGGAGGCCACAGAGCTGGGGAGGCCGCTGATCTGGGGAGGCCACTGGAATGCCCCGCACAAGCCCTCCCCAGATAAGACGGAAAGAATGTAGCCAAGAATCTTATCGGTTAAAATACCTGTCCCCAGGGACCCGCCTGCCAGGATGCACATTCCGGCTGCTGACAAGTTTGCATGGACACTGGCTTGGTCTCAGGGTCACAGAGCCTGTCGTTTACTCGGTCTTCAAACTGACACCAGACCTGGCGATGCTTGTGCCCTTTTCCACAGGTGACCAAGCACTGCAATGAAAAGCAGAGGCAGTCAGGGGCCGGTTCATCCAGGGCTGTGGTTTGGGCCGGCGGCGGGTAGTCACCAGTGAGAAGAGGCATGGCCTGTCCCCATGGCTGTCTAGACAGACAGACAGACACACACACACACACACACACACACACACACACGCACGTACACGTTCTCTCTCTCTCTCTCTCTCTCTCTCTCTCTCTCTCTCTCCTTCTTTTCCTCCTCCTCCTTTCTGTACTTAGTCTCTGAGCCACTTTTAAACAGAGAATAAACTCAACAGAGTGTCAATCCCTGAAATACTGAAAAGAAAGACAGCATTCGTGATTCTCTAGGGGGTTAAGTCCAACCAAACTGTGTTTGAACCCCAATGCAATCAAGTGAGAGGGGCCCCCTGGGATTTCATTTTCTCATCTGTAAAATGGGTTAACAGCCCTGCCTACTGCAAAGTGTTGTGAACACTAAAGGAAAGGCATCCGGGTAAAGGACTTAGCACAAATTTTACCCCAAAACACGTCAAATATCAACGTCATTATTGTTCATGTCAATTTAAGAAACATTTTTTGGGGTCAAGCACTGGGGATTGAACTCAGGGGTGCTTAACCACTGAGCCACATCGCCAGCCCTTTTTCATATTTTATTTAGAAACAGGGTCTCTCTGAGTTGCTTAGGGCCTCCCTAGTTGCTGAGGCTGGCCTTGAACTCGCCATCCTCCTGCTTCAGCCTCCCAAGTCTCTGGGATTACAGGTGTGCGCCACCGTACCCAGCTTCCTTTAGAAATTTTGAAAAATAAAGGACATTCCTATAGTCAAAATCTCACTGCACGAGGGCCAAGTGTGAACCACACTTAGCTGTTTCCCTTCCAATCTTTTTATCTAAGGAATTTTGGACCATTCTGAGTTCTTAGTCTGATCTTCCCCACCCCTAACTGATCAAAGGTCTGTTACCTAATTTGAAATGACACTTCACCTAGAATTAGCCATCTAAGTAAAATTCAAGCCTACTACCACCTTTCATTTTGGGGGGCGGCAGGTACCAGGGATTGAACCTAGGGGTGCTTAATCACTGAGCCGTATCTCCCAGCCCTTTTTATATTTTATTTAGTGACAGGGTCTTGCTGAGTTGCTGAGGCTGGCTGTGAACTTGTGATCCTCCTGCCTCAGCCTCCAGAGCTGCTGGGGTTGCAGGCGTGGGCCACAGCGCCTGGCCTCCTCCTTTCAGTTTTTTTAAACCAGATATGAGACAGTTTACCTGAGACCTCAGACACTAGGTCTACTGGTCCCCTTGCCAGGAGCCCTCACCACCGCCTGTACCACTGCTTCCCTACCATTCCACCGACACTGACCCTCTCCTCTTCAGACCCGCACTTTATTTGATGGTGAAGGTAAATGGTTGAGGCTGCACTTCCGTGGAAGAGGGAAGGACACGGCTGTGGTCACTGTGGCTATAAAGACTCTCCTCCCCACACTCCTGACTTGGCTCCTTCATACGGGAACCTTGATCCCCTTCCTCCTGCGTCCCCTTAGGAAGGTGGAAGGAGTGGGCCTCTTGGTGACTGTCCCTGGGCTGGCTCACCCGGGGCAAAGCTCAGAGCCCTTCTTCTCCTCACTGTCCTGGGTCACAAAGTTCATAAGCTCAGGGATGAGGAAGGCACGGGTCTGGACCTCGGCCTGGTCCTTTTCTCTTTCATCTAAGTTTTCCTCCGGTAAATGGATGCCCGAGTCAGAGGTCCCTCCCTGGGGTGGACGTCTCTTATTTCCAAGATGAGGACTTGAGGCCTGAGCTAGCCGAGCCTCAGGATTACTACAGCCCTGACTCCCACTCAGATACTTAGGGCTCAACAAGGGGGGAGGGTGAGAGCTGGGACTCCAAAGTCACCAACAGAAGCCATCATGGTGGATCCAGACACACCCCGTGACGTCAAGGTCTCTGGTGGACAAGGCCCAGCCAGTACTCAGCCACAGCCTGGGTGGGGAACGGGCCTGCTGCTTTCTCAAGGGGTGGAGGGAGAGGTTCTGTAGGCTCAGCCTTCAACACACCAGGGGGACCCACAGTCAGCTATCCGAGGCCACCTGGGGATCAGCAGCTCCTCCATCTCACCTCTGACCAGTCTCCCGATTTCCACTGTGGACACGGGAACTCATTGCACCTCTGAATGGTGACTTTTTCCTGATGGGCACATTTGCTGTCATCCAGGACGTCATTGCGGGTGTTGACACAAATAGCCCTTCTCCTTTGGCTTCCCCCATCGCAGCTTTTAGAACACTGTAACGAAAAGTCCAATCAGACCACTGTGGAGTCAAGATCCTCTTCTAACCTTAACCACCAACCCACCCGGCTGACTCTACTTTTTCTTTTGGAGAGATTTCTTTTGCATGCTCTCAATTTAATACCTGGGTTTATATTGAAGTCCGCAGTAGCTCATTGGCATAGGAAAATAAAATTGGAAATGGCCCAAGAGGTCTAGAAAAGTGGCTGGTTGATTTGTTTTACCACTTGCAATTGTTATTACCACTTCTGCAATTGTTCTGCCTGGGTCAGACATTACCAATCAATCATGGGATTCTTTCCAGCTGAGCTTGAATGGGTTCAGGCATTAAATATCAATCGCAGTACTCTTTTCTATACAGCCTAAAAGGGGCTTCTTCTTCTCCTTTTTTTTTTTTTTTGTACTAGGGATTGAACCCAGGGATGCTTAACCACTGAGCCACATCCCCAGCCCTTTTTATATTTTATTTAAAGACAGGGTCTCACTGAAGTGCTTAGGGCCTCGTTTTTGCTGAGGCTGGCTTTAAACTCACAAACCTCCTGCCTCAGCCTCCCCAGCTGCTGGGATGACAGGTGTGCACCACCGCTTCCAGCTAAATGGGCTTCTTAATGCAATCCTGCAAGGAGTCACCATCAACTCCTCCAACTGATCCAAGAGGATGCTCTTCTATGAGAACCAACTTACTTCAGTCCAAGCCGAATAGCGCCAGCCGCCTGTGTTACATTCTCCTGAGCATTTCTCCCGGTTGCTTGGTTTGGGGTGACTGTTGCAGTAACTATCATCCACCTTCTCGGTCTTGCCATCTAGCCTGCTGTATTTGGCACAGAAGATGTCTAATGTGCGGTAACCTAAACCACACTGGGCACTGCATTCACTCCTGCTGGCCACGTGCCACCTGTGAAGCAGAATAAAGAGAAACCAATGCATCTGTTAAAACACATGTGCCTCAGCCAATGAGCGGAAGAGGTGAGTTCTTTTTTCTTCCTTAACTCAAATACCCTGGAGCTCAAAGCCCCAGTGAGTTACTGAAATCCAATTTCAAACCAACTATCCATGTATTTTTCATGGCTGTGGGTATGCGCAGAAGTCAAAGAATGATGACCAGAGTCTCTGTCTTTGGGAAGATTCTCTCTGATACAGTCCATCTAAAATTTAAGGAACCAAGAAAGAAAAAATTGTGGTTTTTTTTGGAATTCAACAGAGCAGAAAGAGCCACTTTATATTTAAAAAGTTCATGCAATCTAGCATTTCATTTGGCTTCTTCTAACAGAGAACTTCTCTTGGAAACAAATCACAGGAAGCCTCTGCTGCCTAGGCCCAGGCTAGGAAGTGCTCAATGAACATTCTGTGAGTTACTCAAAGAATGAAGAATTTGCACTGCAACTGTGAAGTTCCAGTATGTTAAACCCTGTGCACTATTATCTGAGAACAAAGACTAAATTCTGCAAAGATGTGATCTATATGTTATAAAAATTAATTATACGCTTATAAATTTAGATTTGAATCTATAAATCTTTGTATCCCCAGTATCTTTAATGAAACTTTGTAGGCACACAGTAAGTGCTCAATAAATACCAGTAAATTGTCAGTTTCTTTCAACACCCTAGAAACAAAGTCAGCAGGGCTTAAATTTTTTAAAAAAAGGAAAATTAATAAAATGAGTCTTTTTTTTTGTACCAGGGATTGAAATCAGGGGCAATCGACCACTGAGCCCCATCTCCAGCCCTATTTTGTATTTTACTTAGAGACAGGGTCTCACTGAGTTGCTTAGGGCCTTACTTTTGCTGAGGCTGGCTTGGAACTCTTACCTCAGCAGGAATAAACTAAATAAAAGAACTTGAAATACAATTTTGTTTATTGGATTTACAAATTCAAAAAAGATGATTTCTTGATAATCTTCACTGGATTTGACTTTTGGAATTTGGCTACTGCTTGGAAATTAGATGGCTTCCTCATCTCCAGTGTTTTAAGAGTTCTTCTATGTACAACTGTTTGGAAAAGGAGTGGGGGGGGTGGCGGGGAGGGGGAGAGGATTATTCCATGATATGCTTGTCATGGAATTTCTCACTGATGCTCAGAAGCAGGTCAGAGGTGCCCATTGGCAAGGACAGTGGGCTAGAGACTTTCCCTTGGAGGGACACAGTATTGAGAGGATTTTGTTCTAACCCAGAACACATTCAGCGGGGCTTGCGGACCAGCGCTTCATCTCATCCCATCACAGTTAACAGGGGCAAACTCTCCCTTCCTGCAGGAAGGAGGGCAAGAGTGTGGACCAACTCAACAGAAGCATCTTGAACTTTCAGCTGCACTTTGATCTTGGCTACCCTCTGGGATGGGTTGTTTTCCATCCAGGATCAAGGAGGCGGGCACCCCAACCAAAGTCATTTCCCTGATGTCCACACGATGCCCAGAATCTCAGCAGAGAGGCTTGCAGAGTCTGTGGGAAGGTCATGTGAAAAATTCTTCCCAAACACTGTCACATGACTTAGATTCTCTTTCTGGACAGTGGTCTAACTTCGGTGTGCTGAGACCATTGAGTTCATTTCATGGGAAATTAAACACAATTATATTTAATGAGTATATTTCAGAAAAGCATCCTCCAATGTCTCGTCAATAAGTGGAAACTGAGGGACAATGTGTGATTGTGTTCATGAAGGGGTGTCTGTGTGAGGATTGTAGGATTAAATGATTTTGAGAACTACCAAATTAAACTGGCTTCCATACTACAGATCTTCTCAGAGCCTCCAGGATATTGATCAGTGTTATGCATGTCCACCTGCGGAAGGACTTGTTTGGTAGGGCTTTTCAAAAACACTGGTTTGAGCTGGGCATGGTGGTGCATGACTGTAATCCTAAAGGCTCAGGAGGCTGAGGCAAGAGGATCCTGAGTTCAAAGCCAGCCTCAGCAACATAGCAAGGCTGTAAGCAACTTAGTGAGACTCTGTCTCTACATAAAATATTGAAAAGGCCTGGGGGATGTGGCTCAGTGATTAAGCAAACCCGGGTTCAATCCCTAGTACCCAAAATAATTAGCACAAATCATGATTATATTGACATCAGGTTGACAGAGTGAAGGTGGCACTAGATGGCTGTGTGACCTTGGGCAATCTGCTTAACTTCTCTTAGTCTCATTTGTAAAATGGTGACGATACCTGTGTTATAGTGGTATTTGAGAAATCAACAGGCTATTAGTTCTATCAATAAGATAATATAAGATTATATACAAGGCAATAAGAAATATAAATACTATCCTATCAATGTGAGACTATTAACAGAATAACATAAGTGTTAAAAATAGTTCTTAGAAAACACATGACCATATCCCATGACTTTCACAGTGATAATTAGAAAGAAGGCTAACCTGAAAGTGCTACCTTTCTCATTTTATTAAGGCTGTATCTCAAGGTATCTATGCACCAATTTAGTTTTTTCTGCCAAACATTAGTGATTAATTCAGTCCAGCAGTTAGTCCACTGATTATTTTTTCTGAAAGGATCTTTAATTATAATTTAACTGAATCGACTGAAGCAAATGGGTTTATATGGACACTTCTGAAAAATAAAAATATTGTCTTAAACTGGGCATGGTGACAAGGTGTAATCCCAGCACTTAGGGAGGCCGAGGCAGGAGGATCATGAGTTCAAAGCCAGCCTCAGCAAAAGTGAGGTGTTTAGTAACTCAGCGAGACCCTGTCTCTAAATAAAATACAAAAAGTAGGGCTGGGGAATGTGGCTCAGTGGTCCAGTGCCCCTGAGCTGGTACCCCCTACTTCACTGAAAAAAAGAATGTTGTTAGTGTGAATGTTCACCTTTTAATGACTAATATTTTATTTTATTTTTTACAATAAATATTTGGTCAATGCTTTTGAGCAAGCCAATGAGCAAGCAGATCAGTAACAATGTGTCAAGAAGAAGTATGTGAGGGTGGAAAAGTCCTGTCTTTGAAGTCAGAGCCTCAGGTCAGGACTGGCTGAGAGACAGCACACCTATCACAATTTCCACTTTGACTCCCATGACAGGCATTACTAATCGATCACAGCACTATTCTCTCCATGCCTCCAAATCTGCACTCCATCCAGCACTATAGGAAGCCTGCACTACTTGAAGGCTTTGGTCCAGTGCTGTGGGAACTTCAAAATGTTCAAGTAGTCACTCTGTGGCTTATGAATGGTGAGACCTTAACACAGCCATATACCACTCTCTGCCCCTAATCTCTGGACTGCAAAAGAGGGATGAAATGGCAGCACACCTTAACTGAGTTCACTTGACATGTAGAATACACAAGGCACCCCCAAATTATTCACTAGGACACTGTTAACCTTGCAGACAAGAGGAAAGCTTCAGGGTTCTCCACCCATTCAATACTTCCTGCCTCCGACTTTGCTTTCATAAATACTTGTTTGAATATAGATAGTTCTAAACAGACTTTCTTCTTGCTCCTCCATGCAACTTTGGCATGCCTAAGAGTTCATGTTCTGGGTGGAATGTGCCCTGGGTGGATGCAGAACATCATGGGCATAGAGGGATAAAGTCCCCCTACTCTTTGTTTTGAAGACTTTTAATTATTACTTTAAAAATTTAATTATTATTAATATTATTGGTACTGGGGATTGAACCTAGAGACACTTATCAGTGAGCCCCATCCCCAGCCCTTTTTATATTTTATTTAGACACAGGGTCTCCCTAGGTTGCCTAGGGCCTTGCTAAGTTGCTGAGGCTGGTCTTGAACTCTTGATCCTCCTGCTTCAGCCTCCGGAGCCACTGGGATGACAGGCGTGTGCCTGGTGAGTTTCCCCACCTCTTGCTGACTTTGAATGCCTCATCAGTGAGTTCTGAAGATCAAGGTGGAATGTTTTCTGGCAAAGGCCACACTCTACTGACTCTTTAATTCTTAGGAGAACAAGAAATCCACCAATATGTGTCTTAGATGATAGGATCTAACAGATGGAGAACTGGCTAGAGCTCATCTCACAAAACATTAGGAAGAAGGATTAAAGCTGAACACCCCCTCCTTCTGATCCACACGCCCAGACCTCCTTCCAGACTCCCCACAAGACCCTCTCCACTCAGCAGCAAAGAGCAGGGCCCACCTCAAGTCACAGTCTGTGCCGCAGGCTTCCGTGATGGGTGCTGGCTGGGGCAGCCGATCGCATCTCTGATCCGACACGGTAAGCTGGTCAGATTCCCTGCTGCAAACAGGTTTCCGTTTCCGCTCCCCTGAGCAAAGAGGACAAAAAAATTATTCAGAGCACACAGTCCTACTTAGACTAAGGTCTGGAAAGCATTTTCTACGGGAACACCAGCTTATAAATATTTTCAGTTTTATTGGCCAGCACGATCTCTGTTGCACGTCTCAACATGACAGGGCAGAAAATACAGCTGTCACAGATGATCCATAAACACATGGGTATGGCTGTGTTCCAATAAAACTTTATTTATAAAAGCAGGTGGCAGGCTGGAATTGGCCCTGTGGCTGTAGTTTGCTGACCTTAATTTAGCAAAAGAAAAAAAAAATCAAGAGTATGTGACTACTGAAACCATGTCTCTGAAAAATTAAAGTGGCAAATGGATCTTGCTTGGCTATGCGCCTATGTGCCAAGCTCTTTAGATAAGAGAACCTAGCATAACCCGAATTTGCCAAAACAACACCAAGATTTCATGTAGCTCCAGTCAGAATGGCAGTCAGCAAGAATACAAATAATAAGTGCTGGAGAGGATGCTGGGGGAAAGGGACACTTTCACACTGTGGGTGGATCGTAAATGGGTACAACTGTTGTGGAAATCCGTTATGGAGGTTTCTCAGAAGACTAGGCAAGGAACCACCACAGGACCCAAATGTATCACCCGTCTGTATTTATCCTGAAGAATTAAAGTCATCTTCCCACAGTGACACATGCACAGCCAGGTTTACAGCAGCACAATCCACAACAGGCAGACTATGGAATCAGCCTGGGTGTCCACCAGTGGATGAATGGATAAAGAAAATGCAGTCTATATACACAGGGGAGTTTTATTTTTGGCCATAAATAAAAATGAAATATGTCAATTGCAATAAAATGGATGGAACTAGAGATCATTATGTAAAGGGAAATAAACCAAACTCAGAAGGTCAAGGGTTGTTTGTTTCTCTCATATATAGAAGTGCAGGCCTGTAATCCCAGGTGCTGGGGAGGCTGAGGCAGGAGGATTGTGAGTTCAAAGCCAGCCTCAGCAAAAGGGAGGCCCTAAGCAACTCAGTGAGACCCTGTCTCTAAATAAAATGCAAAATAGGGCTTGGGATAGGGCTCAGTGGTCAAGTGCCCCTGAGTTCAAACCTGGTACCAAAAATCATCCTCATCCTCCTCCTCCTCCTCCTCCTCCTCCCCCTCCCCCTCCCCCTCCCCCTCCCTTCTCCTCGTCCTCTCCTCCTCCTCTCCTCCCTTCCTCCTCCACCTTCTCCCCACATCTTCCTCCCCTCCCTACCTTCTCCCCTCCTCTCCATCCTCCCCATCCTCCTCTCCATCCTCCTCTCCATCCTCCTCNGTATATATATATATATATATATATATATATATATATATATATATATATACAATGGAATATTACTCAACCTTGAAGAAGAATGAAATGATAGTATTTGCCAGTAAATGGATGGAACTGGAGATCATCATGCTAAGCAAAACAAGCCAATCCAAAAAAAAAACCAAAGTCCACATGTTCTCTCTGATACACGCAATTGGAAGTAGGGAGGGAAGAATAGAAGGTCACTGGATGAGACAAAAGGGAATGAAGGGAAGGGAGGGGGATGAGAATGGGAAAGACAGTGGAGTGAATGGGACAGAACTTTCCTGGGTGTTCATATATGAACACACGACCAGGGAAACTCCACATCATGCACAACCTCTAGAATGGGAAGTTAGACTCTATGTATGCATAATAGGTCAGAATATAGTCTACTGCCATGTATACCTAAAAAGATCAAATAAAAAATAGTAAACAAAAGAAAAGGAAAATGAGATCCCACCCTAACAGGCAGAGAGTCCACAGATCAGGGGCTTTGCAGCCCCATAGGCAAGAGCACATTCCTGATTCGCCCAATGCCAGCTGTGTGTCCTTAGGCAATCCACTTTCCCTCTCTGACTCCATTTCTTTAAAATGGAGATTAAAACATCTACTCCTAATGGTGACTATGGAAACCAAGTGGAATAGAGAAAACTAAGAGAAACAGAATACAGGGGTCCTGGTGAGCCTGGGGCTCCCTGTAGAAGCCCCACAGTCACAGGACCACAGATGGAAGCAAATGTATTTCATTTGATTTGAAAATGCGTAGCCGTGCGTGGAGAAGGTCTTCAATCCCCTCCCACACAGGCACACTTGATGTATGCCTTCATTACTTGAGCCTGCTGAGTCTTTGTGAGGTCACCTCTGTTTGACAAATGGTGTTATCTGCAAATACACAATGTGATGCTCAGTGCCACCTTTCCAATGAGGCCCAGGGTGGCGGCCAGCCTCACACGTGGCCCTGCGGATCCTTTTTTCCAGGCAGTCACCCTGTCTCGCCCCCCTCCCACACCCAACAGGAATGACTGGGAAAACCAGGGATTGAACCCAGGGGTGCTCAACCACTGAGCCCCATCCCCAACCCTTCTTGTGTTTTATTTAGAGACAGGGTCTCACTGAGTTGCTTAGGGCCTTGCTAAATTGCTGAGGCTGGCTTCAAACTAGCAATCCTCCTGCCTCAGCCTCCCAAGCTAATGGGGTTAGAGGCCTGTGCACCATGCCTGGCCTCTCTCTTCCTTTGATCTCTAGTTTTAGGGGAGGCTAGCTGCCAGGTGATGGGATGCCCAGACTGAGGTTCCAGCAAACACCCTGGGGAAGCTCAGAGAACTGAGTCCTTCTGCCAACCAGAGGAGCGTGAGCCAGCCAGGAGCGGATCCTCCAGCTCCAGGGGAGACTTTGGATGAGACCACAGCCCTAAGTGTCATCACCTCACACTAGCCTTCAAGCCAGAAACACCCCGTTACACTGCTCCCACATTCCCGATGTGAGAAACAGAGACATTTCCTACCCTGTGATGTCGCACTGTGTCTTGAGATAACTCGTCACACAGTAGCAGTCCCAGACACCTGCCTGGACCATTCTTTTCCAAACTGCAAATGTCATTCAGGGTCAGCACAGATTCCATCTCTTTTCCCATCCTCTTTTTTCTCCATGACCTTTTCATTCTGCACGACTATCGGAGGCCCCCAGGGGCCAGGGTGTGGGCACTGTGGGTGTGGGCACCCACTACTACTGTGCTTCTTAAGGGGAAATAGCAGGTGCTCACTAAACACTTATTTTTATTTTTTTAAAGTGAATGTTCTCCAAATCTTGCAAAAGATAAAAGAATCAGTGAAGCTGAAGAAGTGGAATTGGAAAACTGCTTGGATCAAGTGCCAAAACACTGGCCAGATGAGGAGCTGGCCGAATTGAAGCAAAGATGAAAACTAAGATAATGAAACTCAGAGAATCAGACAGTCGAACGGTGGTTACAGGGGGCTGGAAGGAGGGGGAATGGGGAGAGGGTTCAAAGATGATAAATGTTGCAGATCTGATGTACTGCACGGTGATAATGAGTCCAGAGGGTCGGTCATCAGTGTCATTTCTAGCTGGATGTGCACATGCACAAACACAGGTAAGGAAATGGTCACTATGCTAAAACATGTACATTACTCTGTTTTGGCGATTATTTCACAATGTAGAGTTATATCAAAATGGCAAGCAAGGCGCGGTGGCCCACGCTTGTCATCCCAGCAGCTTGGAGGCTGAGGCAGGAGGATCGTGAGTTCAAAGCCAGCCTCGGCAACTTAGAGAGGCCCTAAGCAACTCAGTGAGACCCTGTCTCTAAATATAATATAAAAAGGGCTGGGGATGGGGCTCAGTGGTCGAGTGCCCCTCGGTATAATCCCCAGTACCAAAAACTAAAATAAAACAAAATAAAATAAAAATTAAAAGGCTCATGGAGTCACACTCTAAGAGAAGAAGGCACTACTGTCTTGTCATACAAACTGACTGCAAAACTTACAGAAATGTATGTTCTGATGGCTTTTGATCTCCAATCTAAAAAACTCGGAATGACTCCAATTAAAATGTAATTTGTTGAATATGAGCTAAAAAGAATCTTATTTGCATACTTTCAGATTTACTTCTCAAGATAAAATTCCAACCATATCTTTTCCTTCTATTTGTGGTAAAACCTTGGTTTCATTTTTAGGGAGCTGGCCTTCTACTTCCCAGTCATCCACTGCTTCAGGGCCATTTAACCTGGAAGGTCATCATGGATTCCCACGCACGGTCCCCTCACCACACCTCCGTGACATCGACTCTGCTATTCCTGACTTAAGGGAGAAACAGGCCTGACTTGGTATTAAATTAACTTCCCGAGGCCAGGTGGCTTCTGAAAATCTCTCTCTAGAATTTGGGAACCACTAACATTTTCCAAGAAGGGTCTCGGCAAATGTTCAATGAATGAATTTATGCATCCTTTCCTTGGTTTACAAGTGGAAATCAAATTTGTTTAGGTCTGCAGCTTTTAAAAAATTTAAATAGTGGGTCTTGCAAGACAGCCTATGCCTTGGAGTAAAGAAATCGTTTAAAAAATTGCTTTTGTAAACCCAAGAAAGATCCCTACCCTTAGTAGGTGTGCTACTGATGAAGTGGTGTTGCACACCTGTCATCCCAGCTGCTGGGGAGGCTGAGGCAGGAGGATCATGAGTTCAAAGCCAGCCTCAGCAGCAGTGACGCCCTCAGCAACTCAGGGAGACCCTGTCTCTAAATAAAATACAAAATAGGGCTGGGGATGGGGCTCAGTGGTTGAGGGCCCCTGGGTTCAATCCCTGGTACCCCCCCCAAAAATAATAAAGAGCGAGTGACGGATTGAACCTGACACTGGTGACAGGGAGAACAGAGTGCTTCCAGCCCAGTGACTGTCCCTAGTCGGTGTAACCCTCGGGCAGCCCTGTCTCGCTGCAGCCCCTGCAGTGTGAGGCCCACCTGCCATGCAGGATGCCGGAGCTCCAGTGGGTCACTGACTGGACGAGTGGTTTCCATGGCACCTCAGGTGTCCTGGGGCTGCTCCCTCAAGCGGGTCACTTACACGGTGACGGCATGATGTGCTGTCAACCAAATCACCTAATTCTTTCAAGCTAAGTTACGTGCTGGCTATGCCGCTGATGCTTCACTGGAGACGGGGAAGTGGAATGTCACATGTCAGCCCCGCCAAGGAAGCCACAGTGGAGCCTTGTCCATGCTCACCGCACGGCGGTGCCGGCGAAGGTTAACCAGGCTTCTTCTCCTAATTACGCCCACCTGGGGGGTGCCATCCTGCACCCTGTTTTTCTTATTTCAGTTCACAGGGAAGGGAGAAGAGGCCAGGAGCTGGAATGCTGGGATTTGCTCTGGTAAACGGCTCCATCCCAGGTACACGTAAAGCCATCCGGCGAAAGAAAATTTCTGTTTTATCTTTCACTGAATCAGTTTCTGTTTTCCCACTGCCACAGCTAGCCAAGGGCCTGTCATCCCAGCAACTTGGGAGGCTGAGGCAGGAGGATCGCAAGTTTGAGGCCAGCCTCAGCAACTTAGCGAGGCCCTAAGCAACTCAGTGAGACCCTGTCTCAAAATAAAACATAAAAAAGAGCTGGGGATGTGGCTCAGTGGGTAAGCACCTCTGGGTTCAATTTCTGGTACTCCCCACCCCCCCCCCCCAAAAAAAAGAAGACAAAAAGAAATGAGCACTTTCCCCAAGGGATAGGCTCAGAACACAGTGAGGCCCTACAACTTGGCTTTCACCCCGTGGCAGGGAGGGGTCTATGTGCAAGGACCACCTTTGACTGGGAGGCTTTCTGCTTCGGTACCTTGTGAAACAAATAGTTTCCTGAAAATCAGAGCCTCCTGCTCCACCTCCCGCTAATGCGATTAGGAGAGCTGATTTCCTGGGGGCTTTCCTCCCCGTTGCACCCATCAGAACCCGATTGCCACAAAGGCGCTGTCTTCTGGAAACTGCTCCCTCATCAAAACACACAGGAAGCGCCTGGCTGGACTGATTTGATAAAACCACCAGGGATCAGGGTGAAGATCGCTTAGCAACAGAAGAGCCTAGAGACGGGCACATGCTTAACCCAGCGCGGGCTGCGGTCCCCTTCCTGCCATATCTCCTCTAAGCCAAGGGTAAATTTCCACACCCCAGCCTCGATGACATCAAATTGTTCCTGCCTTCTAAGACACCTCTGTGAGGTTCAAAGGCTCTGAGGTCTCCGCTTTCACACTCGATGGACTGTGTCTCCAAATCTGTGCTTGGGCACTTTGGTGTCCAGAGAGACTGTTCTTAGGCCAACAAGGGACATCCTCCTACTATTCCATTAAAGAGCCACGAGTGGCTAGGACTGCCTGTTCCAGATGACAGATCTTCTTTAATTTTGTTTTCATCCTTTGCAAGGAGATTAAGATCCTCTGGTGATGAATAAGAGGTTCTCTGGAGGCCCACCCCAAATTCCAACACCTGACACGGGCTGATTGAGTTGAACGGAATTGAGGCTGCTTAATTGGAGAGCGATCATTTTCCCAAACAGGAGGAGGAGAGAAGAGAATCCTCTTCCTTTGGAGGAGAGGAAAGAAACAGCTCAACATGGCTTTCAGCTAGCAGGAATTCAATTTCCCCAGGAAGCTGAGTGCAGCGCTGCTTGATTTAATTAGGAAGTAGGGAAGGTCACAGTCACAGGCACAAATTTATAACCAAGTACATGGAGAAAAATCTTTGACCCATTTTGCACCGTGGGGAAATGAGAAATCCTTGAAAATATCATTTGAAAATGGTTTCCAAGAACTTTGTCCATTGTCTTATTTGATTTCTTGCTGTAACTGTGGTGCCAGGGATTGAACCTAGGGCCTTGTGCCTGTTAAGCACATGTTCTACCATAGAGCTATACCCCTCACCCTGGTAATTTTCTTTTTGTTTTAAATTAATTAATTATTTTGGCTCTGGGGATTGAACCCCAGGGGCACTTTTAAGCACTGAGTCACATCCCCAACCCTTTTTTATTTTTAATTTAGAGGCAGGGTCTCCTTGAGTTGCTTAGGGCCTCACTAAGTTGCTCAGACTGGCCTCAAACTCACAATCCTCCTGCCTCAGCCTCCTGGGACTCTGGGATTACAGGTGTGTACCCCTGCATCTGGCTCGTTCATTTTCCTATAATGTTGCCAGATGTTGGGTATTTAGGGTGGCAAAAACCTGAGGCAGCGATAGGGCGCTTAATTACAAGGAAGACTTTTTTATGGTCTTTAGAAGAAGAAATGAATCTAATATCTCCAAGGTAGCTCCGTTCCCCATGAAGCTCACGGTAGGAGCGATGCCTGTTGAACAATTCAGCAATCATTTACTGAGCACCTATCATGTACAGGCTTTGTCTCGGGAGCAAAGATGCAAAGACACAGTCCTGACCTAAAACACTGGTAGTCACATGCACAAATAAGTTCCAAATCTCAATCTCAGTGGAGAACAACACCTTCCTTTCCATTGATCATGTCAAAACCAGAGAGTTTTTGACTCCTTTTGACTCCAAGACATCTTCGGCTATTTTTTTCCCATGTACCTCCATATTTAATCCATCAACAAATCACAGTCAGCTAGGGGCGGTGGCACACTCCTGTAATTGCAGTGGCTCTGGAGGCTGAGGCAGGAGGATTGCAAGTTCCAAGCCAGCCTCAGCAACTTAGTGAGGCCCTAAGCAACTCAGTGAGACCCTGTCTCTAAATAAAGTACAAAAACGGGCTGGGGAATGTGGCTCAGTCATTAAGCACCCAGGGTTCAATCTCTGGGATCAAAAAAAAGAAGAAAAAAGTCATGATGGTTTGAACTCTAAAATGTCCCCAGGACCTAACCACATAGGTCCATCTCCACATTCCTGCTTGGGGGAGAGCCATGAACATCTCTCTCTCGGAGTTTTGCAGCAGCTCCCTAAGCCAGGCCACCCCTCTACCCTACGTGCCTGCCCCATCATCTACGAGCACGGTAATGGCCAGAGTTCTCCTTACAGCCTAAGTGTGATTACATCCATCGTCCCTTGATGCAACACCCCCGGGAGCTCCCCAGGTCTCTCAGAGTCCAAGCCCAAGTCCTCACAAGGGCCTTGGGTGAATGATCTAGTCCTGTTACCTGCTTCCCCACCTCGGACCCCCCTCCCTGCCCACCACCTGCAGTCACACTGGTCCCTGTCTGCTCTGCACAGACCTAGGCACGCGCCTGCCTCAAAGACTTCACAAGGGCTGTTCCCCCCACTGGAATGTCTTTCTTTGCCCAAGATGGCGCATTCTGTCTTCCTCCACTCCAAACATTTCAGTCCCATCCTTGATTTTCTTTTTCTTTTTTCCTTTTACTTTGAACCCAGGGCCTCATGCAGGCCAGGCAGAAGCTCTGCTACTGAGCCACACTCCTGCCCTCCCACCCAGCCTTCAGATCCCAACTTTCCTTATCACGCTCTGATTTCTAATCCCACGTATCACCTTCATACTATTATATACTATAAATACTTACATCTTTGTTTGTTTATTAACTTATTCTTTATTGTCTACCTTCTTCCATGGAAATACAGGTTCTAAGAAACAGATTTTATTTTATTTTTTTGTCTCTCTTGTTCACTGTGCCTAAAATAACTCGGGTGCTTATTAAATCAGCGAATGAATGGAGATCCATAGCAGAAAACACTATCAGGGAATCAGGCACGAATATCATGCTTGATTAGGGAGCTCGGCGGAAGGGTCTCTGTCTATCAATGCGCGGGTTCATGGAGACATCTCAAAACACAGACGTAGGTTTTAATTTGATTCAACAAATACTCATTAACTAGCTCAGTGCGTTCAAGTGCTTGGCCTGAGCTTCTAGAGAGGCTGAATTCACATGGATAAATAAATTCCTGCCTGAACACCATTGGAAAGAAAGTATATTAATTGCTTTTAAAAATTGGCTTTTCAGCAAGATTGCCTGCCTGATTTCTTCCCTAGGTACAAGGCATGGATAGGAAGAGGCCAGCGCAAGGTGACCAGTGGAATCCCTTTCCAGTCTTTCTGCTCTCCCATAGGTCCTTCTTTTAAAAGGCAACTGGGTAAATTTATAACAATTTATGGAAGTTTATAGAATAATTAATTGAAGTAAGACTGGTGGGGAAAAACAGGTAAAAATTAACATAGTGCCTTTGGCATGTTGTGCCTTTAATGCAAGAAATAGAAATAAGTTAATGGAGTGGTTAAATATAAGGAAAAATGTGAATTAAGCTCAGGTTGCTGAGGCAGGAGGATCACAAGTTCCAAGCCAGCCTCAGCAATTTAGCAAGGCCCTAAGCAACTCAGTGAGACCCTGTCTCTAAATAAAATATAAAAAAGGGCTGGGGATGTGGCTCAGTGGTTAAGCACCTCTGGGTTCAATTCCCAGTACAGGAAAAAAAAATGTGAATTAATCCAGAGAGAAGGATGAAGAATCTGTAAAGCAACAAAGTTAGCTATTCTAGTAATGACTTCAGAAAAAATATGTGCCACTACAGAATCTTCTGGAATCACCAGGCATAATAAAATATTGAATAGCCTCCCCCCAACAATGTTCTGCACTTGGAAGGAGCTGATAAAAAAAATTAAGTCAAGTAATACCTCTAATAAAATATTTGCAAGTCAGTTACCCACAGGAAAGATTTTTCAAAAGCCTCAACGAGACCAATGATTTTTATGCTAAACTTCCAGGGTAAGTCCTTTCAGAATTTGACCTGAAGCCTATCTATTTTGTAAAATCCAGAGTCAATCCCTTGATATTGAACGGGGCAACCACTTAACCCCTGAATCAATATTCTGAGGGGGTTATGTACGAGCGTGAAGTAAAATAATGAATTTCGAGATCAACTGCTTTTATGAAAACCCATCGGAAGACGTCAGAGAGGAGGGAGGAGTTTGTGCCAACTGCCCCAGAAAACCGGAATGTCTGAAGAAAACGGCAGGGGCACCCCGACTTACCCAAGTAGTTGTCATCTTCCGATTTCCCTGAGAAACTGTGCTGTCGCACATCAATATTGGTAGCACCAGCTGGAATTCGGACCACAGTATTGTAACCTGAAAAGAATTTAACAAAAATTCAGTGGTTCACTTTCTCTAAGAACAGAAGCCAAGGTGGGCCACAAGGAAATGTGATTCTCACTATTAGGTACTTTACGGCCAGATGGATGAAAATGGACTGTAACCAGATTGATTTTACGCTTGACAGTAATACTTTCACATGATATGTACAATTCAACTTAAAAAAAAGAAAACTTTTCCTTCTCACAATCTTTAGAAGCAGATTCTTACCATAGTGTACGGTATTGAATGTTCCTGCCACCGTTTTGCATGAAGAATTATCGCCACCACAAACCCCACATTTATCTCTCCGGGCTTTTGAGTTCAAAACATGATCACATCCAGCTTGCTTTAAAAAAAGAAAGAAAGAAAGAAAGAAAACATTAGAAATAAATGGTGAAGCATGAATGAGATAATAAAATGGCAATGAATGCGTTTCTTTCAATGATGCAAATTGAAAACCACAAGGAAGAGATGGCCCTTGAAACTTTCCAGGGTTGAGAACTCAAATCATCTATGGCTTTGCCATTTAAAATTTGGTCCAGCAGCCATGAACATCCTTGATGTTGTTAGGAATGCTGACTCTCAGGAGTCACTCAGATCTACTGAATCAGAGTTGGGATTTTAACAAGACTTCATCTGCAGAGAAAAGTTTGAGAAGCACCGAAGAATAAGTAGAGTGGGGCTGGGTGCAGAGACACACACCTGTGATCACCAAGCAGCTCAGGAGGCTGAGGTAGGAGGATCGTGAGTTCAAAGCCAGCCTCCGTAACTTAGCAAGGCCCTGAGCAACTCAGGGAGACCCTGTCTCTAAATAAAATACAAAATAGGGCTGGGAATGGGGCTCAGTGGTCAAGTGCCCCTGGGTTCAATCCCTGGAACAACAACAACAAAAAAGAAAAAACACACACACCCCCAACAAAGAATAAGCAGAGTAAATGAGAAAAAGAAGGAGTGGGGTGGTGAGAGGCTATATTTAATTAAGGAGCTCCGGCTCTACCTTAGGGAGGAGCTGCTGACACTCCCTGCTGCTGGACCGTTTAGCAACAAGAACATTTGTTGACATTTTCCAAATTGTTTTTCAAGAGAAGTTGGGAATTTTGGATATTATGCAAAATCCCCCATGTTTAAATCCTGGGCTGAGCTTGCAGGGGAAAGCATGACTGACAGGTGGCAGCTTGAGACCTTGGCTCCATCCCTGGCCTCTGGAATCTGCAACATGGATCAGTACAGACTGAGCCCTGAGGCCAACCCTGGCAACAACCTGCAGAACTGGGGAGGAGAGGCCACAGGCTTGTCCCTTTTGTCCCTTTGTGTGAGCCACTCTTTGAGAAAGAGCTCAAGGTGTTGCTATGGATTGGACGGAACAGGGGACCTGCCCTGCAGGTGCAGGCTGGGAAGGGGTGAGGCTCTTAGGGGCTCTGTGCATCAAATCCTTGTCCCCGAGGAACTGTCATCTGCATCTGGACCACACTCAGGGAGAAACACATCACCTGAATGAACCTGGCACAGTTAGCACTAGTTTCTGGTCAGCGAGAACTGCGAAGAGGTACCAAGCTCTCCGAAAGTCACAGAGACGTTGCTGTCTGCCAGAAGTGTCTCAATTTACCTTCCAAGAATAATTAACAGGCACGTCTCAGGTGGAAGCAATTATGGTTAAAATCACAAAGAGGAATCTGAGCGAGGCCAGCTCTTCTCCTGACATTTTTCTGGAACACAGTTATCTACTGTAGGAAATGCTGTCAGAGAGCATTTGGGTTTAACCTTGGACTCAGGTCACACTAAAGGAGCGTAAATTAGCATAATAAACCTTCAGGGAGATCTGGGGGCCCCCATAGAGGCTAAAAATGTCAGGAAAAACCCAGGGCAGTGGTTCTTAAATTTTGACAGAGCATGGGTCAGAATCAGATGATACTGGCCGCTGCTCATGCTGGTCCAGGGACCACACTTTGAGAAGCCCTGCTCAGGACTGCATGCTGTTCTATCAAGAAAGCCATAAACCACAATCCACAGCACCATGAAGAGAAGGCCATCTGGGACTCACCCTGCAAAGGCCTTGGACACAGATGTCATTGGTGTCCTGGCCACAAGGCGTTCCATCGACCACTCTGTCCCGGAGCTGGTAGTAGGCGGTGTTCCCGGCCACTCTGCAGAATAGCTTGCAGCGGTCCTTCATCAGAACTGCAGGGGAGACGTCATTCCATGGGACATGTGTGTGCCTGGACCAGGGCCAGCCCGCCATCCCGGGGCCCTGGCCCGCAGGCACTTACTTCCGCTGTACTTGGGGACCCAGCGCACATTAGGGTGCAGACCGTTGATGTTAAAATGCTTCCCGTCAAAGTGCGCACACTGCTCATCGCGGAAGTCTCGCTTCTGCTTGAGGCAGGGCTCCGTGTTGCAGGACTTGAACTTCATTCTGCGCCCCACGCAGTACTTACCACCATTTTTGGGCCTGAGAAAATATAAACATGCACATATGCGCACTGTGTTATAATGGGTTTCTCTGTACATCTCTATCCCATTCATGACTTCCTGTGATGGAGAGAAACAAACTGGCGGTGGCAGATGACCCAGGGAAGCCCAGGGGCTCCGGATTCTGGGTTTGCATTCTGCTCTCTATTAAAGATGCCGGCATTAATTTCACATAGACCATGGAGGCCCATCTGGGCAACTCTGGCAAGCCTCGGCATTGACATCTGTGAAATGGGCTGTTGCCACCTTGCAAGGCTATTGGTCAGCATAAGAGGGTACAAAATACAAAACACAAAGCCTGGATTTATGAACTGTGGTGTTTGGGGGGAGTCCTCTTTCTCCTGAACATTTGCAGTCCTTTGATTTTAAAAACACTAATGGCGAGAGAGTGCCACCCAGCAGGTGGATTGCTCACCGACTGCCACCTGGACCTTCAGATGCAGTCACGGGAGGCCAAAGGATGCACCCTTCCACCTCCACTCCTCCGGCACCTCCCTTCCTGTTTCCTGGCCACTGTTGGTTTAGTTGGTTTGTTTTACAATAAAATGGAAGAAAGGGCACGTGTCCCCTTGTGGACTGACTGGAATCAAGAGGAGGACATACTGGCTTCATTATCTTTGTGGGACCGTGAAGCCATGGACAGCACCACAGTGCAGATTTACCCTTGGCCTGCAGTCCTACACCAGGTGTGACCTGGAGGGGACACCACACCACACAGCGACCAGCAGTCAGCAGCTGGCCAAATTCACCACGGAAAAGGGGGAGATCATGGAATCGCAGGATGCTGGGGCCACCCACCAGGGCCGGAACAGCTACCCTGGGACACCCCAGAACTGAAAAATTTCACCTTTTTTTTTTTAAACAATGAATTTGTGAGAGTGATCCTGACTGTAAGAGTGCTTTGTTTTGCTTTGTTTTCTCAAATAGGGTTTCTAGGATATGGGAAATAGCTCCACAGACATAAAACATGGAATGAGATGCAGCCAGAGTGCTGGAGCAGAACCTGGATTCCAGTCTCGCCCTGTCCTCACTGTGTAGCTCTAGACTAAGTACCCAACCTCTCTGAACCTCGACTTATCCCTTCCTTTGAAATGAATGTTGCTAATGGATGATGGAAAATGTTAGCTACTGTGACATTATGTGTCAACATTGCCCAGTCTAATCTGAGTTTAGCCAGCAGTCGGTTTGAGTACCAACTCTGGACATGGAAAGGCAACTCAATGCTCCTGAAGAGTGGCCAGGACTCAGGAAGGGGCCCTGGGGGATGCCTGGCCTCATACTGCTATAAATGTGCTCCTTAGATCAAAGATTGTAAAGTAAGGAGAGAGCATAGTTAAAAGCTTGGAGTCTTGGGGCTCCATCTTTATGTGAAAGAAATGTGAGGCTTCTGGATGAATCTGAGGAGCTTATCAGGAGTCGGATGAATATTTGCCATTATTTATCATGAAAAAGCGAAATCTAAGAATACAAACTGCAATGTCACTCAGCAGTGTCTATGTCTGACTGTTTCCCTGTTCAATACAACTAAGTCCATGTGCTTTGAATCTGTACTATGCACTTGACTTTCATTTATTGCCCAAGGGAAGGCAATAAATGTACTTTGAAACCAGAAGACAGGAGGTTCAGAGAAGTTAAGTACTTTGCCCGAGGTCACACAGCCAATAGAGGAGCAGAGTCAGGACTAGAATCCAAGTTGTCCAGGATTTTGCTCTGTGCTCTTTCTGCTCTGCTCCCCAGAAACTGTGAGTCTTGGCTTTTTGGTTTTATAGCCACTTAGAGATGCAGGCTTGGTTTCCTGGATACCAGACCCTTTCCACCTCATGCATAAAACATCACGAATTACACATGAATAACTCATTAGGCCCATGTACCTGCTCAGGTAAAACCTGTTCTAAATGTACTAAAGAGGACCCCCTTCAAGTTTTCCTGAGGTAGGAACTATATGGAAAGTCTCTTAATGTTCCAACTGACTGTGGTAGAATGATTATTAATTGCCCCAAAGTATCTCGTATTTCTTTCCCCTTTGAAAACAACATTTTTAAGCAGATTTTTTTGTTGTTGTTCTCTTATGTACCATCTTGGCTGATCCTTGAAATTTATTAATAGTTTCCAACTTTGCATATTTGGAGTATGAGGAAATAGCAAGCTATGATTTATTTCTATTAAAACATTTTAAGATAAACAACATGTAAGAACCACTATCTGTAAGAGGAAGCCCTGCTAGGGGCTATTTCCATGGGTTCTAGAAACAGAGGGTCTGAATTCCAGCTCTGCATTAACAACATACCATCTCAGGCCAACGGGTTCACCCCACTAAGCCTCAGCTTTTCAGTCCGTAAAAGGGAGAAAACACCCACCATCTACTCCATGGGGCTGTAGGGAATGTTAACTTCATCATTACATTCAAAGCACTTGAACATGGCTTTGCATACTGTAAGTGTTTAATAAACACTTAGCTATTACAGGGTATGGCAAAATATGGTCCATGAACCAAATCTGGCCTGCCACATGGCTCATGGTTTCAGACTGATTATCATTTTAAAGAAATTGGAGCATCACAATAGCTAAGCTGTGGAACCAACCTAGGTGCTCTTCAACAGATGAATGGATAAATAAAATGTGGTCTATATACACAATGAAATATTACTCAGCCTTAAAGAAGAATGAAATTTGCTGGTAAATGGATGGAACTGGAGACTATCATGCTAAGTGAAATAAGCCACTCCCAAAAAACCAAAGGCTGAATGTTTTTTTCTGATACGCAGATGCTAACTCACAGTAAGTGGGCAGGGCTAGGGAAAACAGAGGTACTTTAGGTAGAGGGGAGTGAGCCCTTTTCTAATATTTTATTTAGAGACAAGGTCTTGCTGCATTGCTCAGGGCCTCACTAAGTTGCTGAGGCAGCTTTGAACTTGTGATCCTCCTCCCTCAGCCTCCCAAGCCACTGGAATTACAGGCTTGCGCCACCACACCCAGCCTTCATATGACTTTAATGAATGTAAATGTGCCCTTCTGAACCATATGGCATTTCTTCTTAGACAATGTGGTTTCTGCTGAATTTGCATGGTACTGTGAGCTAGGGAAAGCTTCAGCCAGCTGAACTAAATCTTTCATCACGGAAAAATTAAACTTATAATTTAATAATTTAACTGGATAGAAGGGTAATGTTTCCATGTAGGCAAAACCCCCAAATTATAGGAAATTTAGCTTTAAAAATAATATCCACCACATTTTCTAACTATTAAGATCCTTTAAAGATATTGCATGCCAGAGATAGGTGGGAAGGACTGAAGGAAATTGCTAGAGTCATTGTTATCTTGTACAGCCAAGTTGGATCTTTCCTCTGGCACATTACACAACCATGACCTGTAAACAGAGAGGAAGTTTGGGATGATGTGTGGCCAAAGTTAAGAAGGGATTTTTGCAAAGATCATCACAGGTGTATTCTACCTTTAAGTAAGATTTCATCAGCAGTTGCTATATCTAGCAGGAAATATGTAGTTCATGATCCCTTTTCTCATATCTGAGTTTATTATAATTTCCATCAGTCTTTTAATTTAAAAGTAAAATAGTAGCATGAAAAAGGAAAGTTCTTTGCTTTACCTAGAGAATTGGCACGACTTTTTTTTTTCTATTTTGACAGACTGGAGCAATTCTATTACCTGTTTTGTTTCAGCTACCAGGAAGCTCAAGGCCAAATTTTGAACACAAAGTAATAACCAAAGGGCCCAGCAGCCTGATGATACATCTTCTAGCTCCAACGCTTGGTCTTATTTTGATGTTCTAACTTTTACATTTTCTGGTGGGCCCAGTTTAGATTTTACTCTTTCACGTGTTTCTTATGGGTTAGGAGACCCACATAATTAATTGTCCAATCCAGGACACTTTTCACAGGAGTGAAAATAAGAGCTATTAATAATTTCCCCAGGGGAACAGACATAAAGTGGGATTAACCTTACAAACCAAGACATGTGGGCATCTTATTATGTACAGGGTGGATCAAATGGAGAGTTAAAAAGTCAGGCATGGTGGTGCACCTGTGATCCCAGCTGCTCGGGAGGCTGAGGCAGGAGGAGCCCAAGTTCAAATCTAGCCTCAGCGACTTAGCGAGGCCTTAAGCAATTTAGTGAGACCCTGTCTCTAAATAAAATGTAAAAAAAGGGCTGAAGACATGGCTCAGCGGTTAAGCAGCCCTAAGTTCAATCCCCTATACCATTAATGAACAAACAAACAAAAAAGCAAGCAAGCATTTTAAGACAAATATCAGGCCTCCACCTGTAGTAACATATACCAGTTCAACCCAAAACTTGGGGAAAGCTACTATTCTTACCTTTTTTTTTTTCTTTTTGCTGTACCGTGGATTGAACTGAGGGCCACTCGACCACTGAGCCCCATCCCCAGCCCTATTTTGTATTTTATTTAGAGACAGGGTCTCACTGAGTTGCTTAGGGTCTTGCTTTTGTGGAGGCTGGCTTTGAACTCACAATCCTGCTGCCTCAGCCTCTGGAGCTGCACCTGCACTATGTATCTTCTATGACGTTTTTGATTTCGGGGCAGAGGGAGAATTCTAAAAATATGGCATAAAATTTCCAGAGACTAACTAAATACATTCTTAAATCACATCGATACTGTTAAAATGCTAAATAGAACAATCCAGTGTCCCTAGGAGACACATGTATCGGACCCTAAAAATGGAGCTTACCATGTATTCTAAAGGCTCATCCAACTGAGAAAAAGAGGATTCCCAGGGAGGAGGGACTGTTCCCCTCAAGATCCTTGTGAAACACGAAACCATGGGTCCTGATAACGGAGCCAGAAGAAACCACTTCCACCTTGTACAAAGTGAGCCCTCTGCTCTGAAGTTCTCTGAAAAAGCTTTTGCCCTGAGATTGGGATGGGATTTTCTCTGCTTTGTGTCCCTTTCACTTTTCCAATGCACCCCCCCCCCAAGTATTCAGAAGCAGTCTCCTTTCCTCAATTAACAGGAGCACCCTAAAGAGCAAATAACTCGGAGGAGTTTCAATGGCACGATGTGGCTCTGACCCTCAAGGAGGTGGATTGTACTTTTCCCCCCAAGTCTCTCCCAGCACACAGCAAGGACAAAGGCCTCTAATTGAGGTCTTTAATGATAGGCTCTTAACTTCTGAATGGGAGGATCTTTGTTTCACTTTGAAGCTCAGACTCCTTTTGGTGAGAGCTTCACACTGGGGTGATTTTCTTTGTCTGCCCTTTCCAATTAGGGAGTGATTTATCTCTCTTCACTTTCCTCATTTCTTCAAGAATGGCTTTAAGACTTTAAAAAAAAAATCCCAACACAAAACCAAACCAAAAGGTCACTTCTTTTGGAATGGAATATTCTGGAATCAGAGTTTAAGAAGCACTTATAAAGCATCTACTATTCGAAATATAGCAATACAGCACTTAGTATAATTTGGTTTCAAGGTAGGCACCTGATGAAT
Source organism: Marmota marmota marmota (assembly GCF_001458135.2). Taxonomy (NCBI): domain Eukaryota; kingdom Metazoa; phylum Chordata; class Mammalia; order Rodentia; family Sciuridae; genus Marmota; species Marmota marmota. The sequence continues at coordinate 17,413,687 of NW_025999941.1, forward strand.
TTTAATTCGTTAAAAATAATCACTGGATTTGCTGCTAACAGCAAAGGTCTTGTTGATGTTCATTGTTTGTTTTGTAGTTGTAGATGGACAGGATGCCTTTATTTTATTTGTTTATTTTTATGTGGTGCTGAGGATTGAACCCAGGGCCTCATACACGCTAGGCAAGTGCTCTACACCCTGAGTGACAGCCACAGCCCAACAGCAAATGTTGATCAAAAGACTTGATTTTAAACTTCAACAATACAGGCAGCTAGGATATATAGTTAGGTTTAAAAAAGTAACACGAGCCTCACTTTAAATTATGGGATACTGATTTCATATAATACACACAAGATCCGCAATCTATTTGAAAAGTCTGAATTGACACACATCAAATTATTTTTTGGCATATATAAAAAAAAGAAAAACATTATTTTTCAGCAGAAAGTTCTTAAGGGGGTAAGAAAAATGGTGTCAAAAACTTTCAAGTCATACCTTTTTGAATTTTTCTGAACATGAACACTATTTCTCCTACTATAAAAATGCAAAGTATGTGCTATGAGATATATGCTATGTAGAAAGTCTAATGTTTATTCATTTTTACCTATAGCTACAATGTTAGTGTTATGAACCAGTTTTGGGGCTTTTTTCTTCCTTGGAGACCATTTTGTGTGTGTGTGTGTGTGTATGTGTGTGTGTGTGTGTTGCTGGGGATTGAATCCAGGGCCTTGCGCATGCAAGGCAAGCGCTCTACTAACTGAGCTCTATCCCTAACCCAAGACTAATATTAAGCAGACAAGATACACATACTGCACTGTGAGCAAAAATAAATTGATCATTATTTATTATTTGTACCATAGAATATTTACTTAGACCATTGCTTATAAACCAGTGGATTATAGCTCTGTTATTTCTTGTAAATAAAATGCAGATTTTTCTTATACAAAAAACATATTGTCAACATTAGATTTGAGCAGCACCCAGCACAATTGTACCACTTTTACTCTAAAATAAACATTTTTTTTTTTTTTTTGTACTGGGGATGAAACCCAGGGACACTCGACCACTGAGCCACATCCCCAGTCCTTTATATATTCTATTTTGAGACAGGGTCTCGCTGAGTTGCTTAGGGCCTCACTAAGTTGCTGAGGCTGGCTTTGAACTTGCCATCCTTCTGCCTCAGCCTCCAGAGCTGCTGGGATGACAGGTGTGCATGATGATGCCCAGATAGGATAAACTTTTATAGTCTGCTAGCTCTTCATTCTTTTTTTACTTCTCTCCACAACTGAGTTTGCTATCACTAATCAAAAGTGTTAAAAAAATAAATAAATGAGTACTTCAAGGCAGACTTGTTTTACATGATCCCAAAGTAGATGGGCTGGGTGCAGTGGTGCATGCCTTCAGTCCCAGCTACACAGAAGGCTGAGGCAGGAGGATCCCTTGAGCCCTGGAGCTGGGGACCAGACTGGGCAACAGAGGGAGACTTTGAATCAATCAATCCATTGATCAATTGATCAATCAATCAATCAAAGTCATTGATTTATACATCTAAAGCTACCCCTACACTGTGAAGACTCCTTGGGTTCCCAGTCTATATAGATGCAATGACAAATCCAAGAAGTGACATGTAAACCATTACTTCCGACATAAAGATATGATTTACTGTCTACTCCCCTGACAAACACATAGTAAATGCTGGAAAAAACCACAAGATCCATGGCCTTATTGGAACATATAAGTGCTAGCGAGGCTAGGCTGGCAGAGGCTGCAGGGTCACATCTTGAGAACTGAAAGGCAGGTCAACTCCCCACCTGGACACAGTCAGGCTATGGGATAGGAACCCCAGGAGTCTCACCTATAAATTTAGACTGATTCAAAAGGTAATCCCCTGCAGTGGAACATGCCTGTAATCCCAGCAGCTAAGGAGGCTGAGGCAGGAGGATTGCAAGTTCAAGGCCAGCCTCAGCAACTTAGTGAGGCCCTAAGCAACTCATTTATAGCAACATATATATATATATATATATATACTTATATTTATAGAGACCCTATCTCTATAAATAAAATATAAAAAAGGGCTGGGGATGTAGCTCAGTGGTTAAGCACCCCTGGGTACCAAATAATAATAATAATAATTATTATTATAATAATTATTATTATTACTATTATTCCCTGACCTGTGGCTCCAGGATATCTGGGGTCTGCTGCTCACAGCCATAAAGGATCCTGGGAGCCTTTGTGGCATCTCAGTGTTATTTAACTGAACTCTGGATGAATATGCCTTGTGTATGTTTTAAAAAGTTCCTTGTGCAAGTAAGTGTGCCCTCCATGAGCAAGCTGGCCATGCTCCAGGTGGCACTGAGACCCACCTGACTGCCCAAACCGGGAAGCAGACCCACCATCCCAGGACTGCCAATTGCTTGGGAGACCAACCTAACACTGAAGGACCTGGGGGGCTAAATAAGGAGAAGATCGAGAGGTGCCTGGAATTACCTGCTGACTATTTTGGACCATGTTCCTGTCAGCCTCCTGCTACCCCGCCCCCACCCCCCACCCTTCCCCCGACCCCCGGCAGTCAACGATAATTCTAGAGCTTACTCTGGTCGGTTGCACTCTCGGATGGCTGTTTTGATCCCTCCTCCGCATGTTCTTGAGCAGGTTCCAAAGTGACTCCAACTTCCCCAGGATCCATCAGTCGCGGGGACCTCCATTTCTTTGGGAACACAAAATCCATACTTGCAGTGCTGTATTTAATAAGGGCGACAGTGAGGGAGGGCTGGTGCCAGGAGTCACTGCAGGACCCTGTCTTCTTAAACATACCGTCCTTCCTCTCTCATCTCTTTATTCTTTATCATAGTTTATGAAATGCTGCGCATGTGCCATCTATGGGGAGCGTGAGCTCTGTGAGGATTTAGCCCTGTAAGGATCTTAATTTTAGGCTGGGTCTTCAGGTATAGCTTGCTTGTGGGGGAAAAAAAGCCAGTTGAGTGAGGGGCTGCAGGCTGGCAGAGCGACTCCAGTGGCCAGCTTTAGACTGCTTAAGTCTCCAGCTTGGAAAAATGCAGAGTGGACATGGGCAGGTGGTGGTAGGCAGGACAGGACAAAGTGAGCTTTGCATATGGACCTCCATTCACAAGGCCTCCGGTAAAATAGCAATGCTTTCCTGTTTTTCTTATCTTTATTTTTTGTACCAGGGATTGAACCCAGGGGTGCTTAACCACTGAGCCCCATTCCCAGCCCTATTTTGTATTATATTTAGAGACAGGGTCTCCCTGAGTTGCTCAGGGCCTCACTAAGTTGTTGAGGCTGGCTTTAAACTCACGATCCTCCTGCCTCAGCCTCCCAAATCTTATTGAGGCTCTAAGCAATTCAGTGAGACCCTGTCCAGCTCCCCTTGGATTTGAAAACCCAATTTTAATTCACCAGGGAAGAGGGAGGGGAAAAAGTAGTTACATGATTTCTATAAACTCACTTCAAGAAAATACTTAGGATCAGGAAGTAACAAAGGGCCCTCACAGGGTCCCCTAAAGTTGATTCCTTTGTTATTGTTGCTGCTGTTACTAAGGCTTCAGCTTCTGCAGCCTGGAGCAGGAGGGAGGCCATGATTTTAAAAGAATCATAAAAAATAAAATAGGGGCTGGGCTGGGGCTCAGCAGCAGGGTGCTTGCCTTGCACACGTGAGGCCCTGGGTTCCGTCCTCAGCACCACAGAAAAATAAACAACAAAAAAAATAAAGATATTACAAAAATAGAATTAAGTTAAACTCCTCAGCAGGACAGGGAGTGGCCCACGTGGACCCTCTGCCATTGTGGGGGTGGCAAGCCCTGACACAAAGGTCACCGAGCAGTGGACAAAGGAAGAGTGGCGGCAGTGGCTGCAGGAGGGTGACACCCCGCCGCTCTCTCAGATCTCTGGAGTGGAGCGGCCTGTGGCTGTGTGACGGATCTCAGGGGGACAGAGCCGCCTCTGGAGGGCGGAGGCAGAGGCTCCAGGCTGGGCAGAGCAGGGCCAGGGCGTCTCCATGGGAAGAGTGTCCCATTCCACTGAAGGCCGTGGCTTGGCTGTTTGGAGGTGCAGCCCAGCCTGTCCCTGGCAGTCCCCGTCTCCTCCTTTGACCTGATCCCCTCCAGCGTCTGAGGACAGCAGACGTCCTTCTCCCTGGGCTGTCTGGCCAAGCTGCGGTGGCCCACGCTACCTGACATCACTGATCCTGTCTCTACTGTCACACTCCCTGGGGTGCCTGTGCACAAAGACAGGCAAGAGGGCAGCTGGGCCTGGAGCCCCCGCCCAGGAGGAGCTAACCAGGCCCAAGAGAGGACGGAGAATTCTAGAAGCACACTAAAGCATTTTGGAAACAAAAATCGAAATAAATCCTAATGGTATTTAACCCAGTATATCTAAAAACATTATTAATTCTACATGCAGTCAGTATAAAAATTACTTTGATTTTTCTATTTTATTGTCAACTATTGCTGTTAATCCCTTACCATGCCAAATCTAGAAATCAGACATTATCATAGGTATGTGTGCCTAGGAAAGACATTATATATATCACATGTTTGAAATGTTATATATGAATGTATAGACATATATGGTATTGCTAATATATGTTTATATATTATATGTGTATGATGTATGTGTGTATAATTATACACACATATGTATGATTATATATGCACATATATGCATAATCATACACCTACCTAATATGTATAACATTATAAATATATATTACATATACATGCATATATTCCATGTATATACATGTTATATACACATATGTATTTTATACACATAATATGCATGTAATATATGAATATATAGATGTAATATACATGTGATATATGTATATTCACACATATATTACAATTATAAATAATAAACATATATATTACAAATATTATGAATGACATACATAAATATTATATGTATACTTATGTGCATACACATATACTATATGTGATATAAGATATGTATGTCATATATGTATATGTGTGTATATGTATATGTATACATGCATATACTATATGCAACACATAACATCATAATAACATATATATTAATAATTATTGATGCTATAATAATCACATACAATATACCATCACATATAATATACCATATATCATCATATTATGTCTATCACTATATAAATAATAAATAATGTTGATATACACTCAGTACCACCCAATATCTCAAACACTTGCAAAGTATCAGGGAACCTAGGGCCTCACACATGTCCTGGGTCTGATGACAGAATAAGAGGCGGCCACTGCAGGAAGCTTTCTCTTGCCCTCTAGGGCCCACAACCTGGCTGTATTTTGCATGTCAGTGCACCCCAGACCAGACTGGCATTTCAAGTGCATGGTAGCCACACGTGGCTACACCCAGGACCAAGCAGCCTGGGGTCAAAGGTCAACAGATCAGTAGGCCTCTGCTGTAGCGGTGGCTCCTAGAAACTGGCTCTGTGGCCCAGGGCAGGGTGGGAGTCTGTGTCCACAGCTGGAAAGGGAGCCCCTCCTGATGACAGGAGGCCTTGGGAACAGCTGAGCACAGGGTGCAGCTTAGGTAGGATTGGGGTGCCGGTGGGCATCCACACTGACCAGGGCCGGGCACTGCTCTGAGCAGGTTGACTATCCCGGTTCCCAAACGCAAAACCCAGAAGGCCCCGAATCCCAGACTTGTTAAGGGTGGGCACGAGGCCACGGTCACGGTTCCCCACTGGGCTTGACGTGGTGGGTGCTGATCAGAACCAAGGGAGACCAGAAATATCGTGGACAACTGTCCTCAATCTGTGTGTCCAAGGTGCACAGGACCTGGGTCCCATCACCAAGGTGCTCACTACGTGCATGTGAATATCCCACAGTCCAAGAAAACTCTGGAATCTGAGCCCCTTCAGACCTCCAGCCCTTTAGATAAGGGACTAGCATGACCTCCATTTCTTTTTTTTCCCTTAGTTGTAGATGGACACAGTACCTTTATTTTATTTATTTTTATGTGGTACGAGGATGGAACCTAGGGCCTCACACATGCTAAGTGTTCTACCACTGAGCTACAACCCCAGCCCCTAATACCTTCATTTCTTTTTTCTTCTCTCTCTCTCTCTCTCTCTCTCTCTCTCTCTCTTTTGGCAGGGGGGTACTGGGGATTGAACCCAGGGGCACTTAACCACTGAGCTATATCCTCAGCCCTTTTTTATATTTTATTTAGAAATAGAGTCTCACGGAGTTGCTGAGGCTAGCTTTGAACTCACGATCCTCCTGCCTCAGCCTCCCGAGCTGCTGGGATTACAGGCATGAGCCACATAATAGCTCCATAACTTGTCTAGTTTTTGTATCATATAAAGAGGCAATTTGCTTAAAACACAATAATTGGATTGAACCTGAACAAAATTCTTAACTAACACAAAATCAAGGTGAAATTCAGCCTTCCCATCTTGCTACCAGGAATCCAAAACAGAGAAAGAAACTCAGAGGAATAGGGTGATACAAGCTGGGGATGTTTGGGAAATATGTTTAAACAAAACAAAACAAAAACTGGCTGGGCACAGTGGCAATCACAGTGGAGCAGGCCTGTAATCCCAGCAGCTCAGGAGGCTGAGGCAGGAAGATCACGAGTTCAAAGCCAGCCTCAGCAACTTAGTGAGGCCCTAAGCAACTCAGTGAGACCCTGTCTCTAAATAAAATATAAAAAGGGCTGAGGATGAGGCTCAGTGGTCGAGTGCCCCTGGGTTCAATCCCCAGTATAAAACAAAAAAAACCTCAAACTATTTACCAGGCAAATCCGACAAATCTTAATTCTATATGGGAATTGCCATTACATCATATCAAAGCTTTAAGTGGCTGGTGGATGGAACTAGAGCCAAAAAAAGTCAGCCTTTCTTAAAAGTGTCCCAAACTATTTAGCTGATATTTTATATCCATGCATCTATCTAAGAGGTTGGAAGGTAAATGTGGAGGCCAACTTCAATTCAAGGATTCTCTGGACTCAAAAAACAGGGTTAAAGTGAAATGTTAATGGACTTAACAAGAGAGCACAGCAAATAAAGAGACATTAGTGAGTCATTCATCAAAATAACACTGTGTCAGCAGCCCAAGATGGATTACTACGGAGGGAGCAGGGCAGAGAGAACAGAAAGAAAAAAAATTAACCCAGCGGCAACGGGAGTCGGAATGCTGGCATGCAGACCGGAGACCCACACTGCCAATTCTGTGAAATCAACACTAAACAAGAAAAATCACAAGGCACTCCTATGCCAGCCTGGGTACCTTCTCCAGCATTTGCAAAATGCATGATCTTAAGAGTACCTGTACATCCCCACACCTTCAGTAAAAGCTGTTAGACTTGGCCACTCTCCTAGAATACGATTAAAATGGACCTATTGTGCTGGTACGGTGATGCACACTTGTCAGCCTGGCGGCTCAGGAGGCTGAGGCAGGAGGATGGCGAGTTCAAAGCCAGTCTCCGCAACTTAGCGAGGCCCTAAGCCACTCAGTGAGACCCTGTCTCTAAATAAAATACAAAATAAGGCTGGGGATGGGGCTCAGTGGTTAAGTGCCCCTGAGTTTAATCTCTGGTACAAAAAAAAAAAAATGGGGAAGTGGGAGTAAAACCCTGTTATCAATTAAGATCCCTTTGAAGGAGCCATTCTGGGTCCTAATAATTCTACAAAGTAAAAGGAAAGAAGATAAATGAGAATGAAGAGTTATAAACGTGAGTAAGATAGCTAACGGGTAGAAGAACTACCTACATATAAAGACGACAAATCTCAGAAATAGAATCCAGCGACTGGATCACTGTCAATGCTAAATGCATTCATCCTTACAGAATTACAAAATAAAAAGAAAAAAAAAAGAATCAGGATTTATCTCTCAAACTTTGTGCCACCAAATTTTGGGGGGGAGGGATGATGATATCACTAACTCATGACTCTGATTTTTCGATGCACACAGGACAGGAGGGTAAGTTAATCATACCCCTAGGTGCGTGGGACACAGCTGTCCCCGGGCCACACAAGGAGTGGATTTCGTTTAGTTATTAACAAAATCACTGGGAACCATGACAAGTAGTAGCTCATGAGAATCTGGACTTGGATATGTACCAAGTGACATCATCTCTCCTTAAAGGGAACAGCAGAGGCTGGCAAGAGCCTGGTGTCACAGGAGAGGACAGAATCCGTTCTCTGCACCTCCTGATTCTGAGATGCTCCGTCAAGTTTGCAGTGCCGCTCTCAAAACAGAAAGCAAACAACCCAAAAAACACTCCTGCACACGGCATTAGAATTTCAGAATGGCTCAAACGAGAGAAGTGTTCAATTGGGAGACTGTCCCCACATGCAGGCAATAATGATCTCTGGTGTCAGGATCATGCCATCATGTGAGTCTCACATTTTCAAAAGCTCCCTGAACCTTTCTCTGCAGCCCCAGGGTGGGGAGAGGCAATGGGGGGTACTTGCCTTTCCAGGCTCACACTCAGTCCCGTCGGCCCAGGGCGTGTGCTGAGTCCGGCAGCCTTTGTGAGCCCCATCCACGTTATTGCACCAGAGCCGTCTACACTGCACCTGCTCGATTCAGTTGAATGAAGAGACAGTGGAATTAAGACAGAATCTTTCAATGAATGCTTTGCCAAAGGTATAGGGGAACTTGGAAAGGGATTTTTTTTTCTTCATTAAATGATGAAATAGTCCCAGGGTGATAACGAGCAGCCCTGAGCAGCCCTGTCTGCCTGGGAGGATAGACTGTAGCATAAAAGGGGACCCACCATGCATTTGAGATATACAGATGAAGAGACTGAGGTTCAGAGAGACAAAGGAGCATGTGGGAATTGTGTGATGTGAGTTTGGTTGTTGAGTTAGGGAGTGATCAGATATGATTTGTGTTTCAGTTTGGCCTGACTCAAAGTGCATTCATGCATGTGTGTGTGTATGTCTCTGTGTGTGTGCTTCTACTAGGGCCATGTATTATCATGATCATATTATGAATCGTTTCTAAGGCTTTTAGGGGTTGTTAGAGGATAGAAGGTATTAGATAGTGTACAATATTTCAGACCTACACAAAGTATTAAAAAGTAACATAAAGCACTTCACAGAAGAAGAAATATGAATGGTCAAAAAATGCTCAACATCTCTAGAAATTAGAGAAATGCAAATCAAAACTACACAGAGATTCCATCTCCCTCCAGTCAGAATGGCAATCATCAAGAATATAAGCAACAAAAAATGTCGGCGAGGATGTAGAGAAAAGATTCATTCATCCATTGCTGATGGGACTGCAAATTGGTGCAATCACTCTGGAAAGCAGTATGGAGATTCCTCAGAAAACTGGGAATGAAACCACCTTTGACCCAGCTATCCCACTCCTTGGCATATACCCAAAGGACTTTTAAAAATCAGCATACTACAGTGATGCAGCCACATCAATGTTTATAACAGCTCAATTCACAATAGCTAAACTATGGAACCGACCTAGGCATCCTTCAACAAATGAATGAATAAAGAAAATGTGGTATATACACATAATGGAATATTACTCAAACTTAAAGAAGAATGGAATTGTGGCATTTGCTGGTAGACGAATGGAACTGGAGATTATCATGCTAAGTGAAATAAGCCAGTCCCAAAAAAACAAAGATAAAATGTTCTCTCTGATATGCAGAGATAAGGAAGGGAGGGAGAATAGAAGTTCACTGGGTTAGACAAAGGAGAATGAAGGGCAGGGAGGGGGATGGGTATGGGAAAGACAGTGGAGTGAATGGGACAGAACTTTCCTGTGTTCATATATGAGCACACAACCAGGGACAACCACAAGAATGGGATCCTAATTAGAATAAGATATACTCCATGTATGTATAATATGTCAAGATATACTCTACTATCATGTACATCAAGAAAGAACAAATAAAAATGAGCAAAAGGAAAAAAAAATAACATAATGGATACCTATGTACCCATTGCCCTGTTAAGGAAAGAAGAGTTCACAGGTAAGCTAAAACCTTTTGTACCCATCCTGGGTCTCTTCCTTGCTCCCTCTCTGCAGAGGTGACCCACTCTGATTGATGATGACTTCATTGGTCCCAAAGTTTTTACACAACAGCATAAAAATCTAGCAGTTACACAGCATTTAAGCTTCATGCAAACTGATTTTGATACATTCTGAAACATTGTTCTTCCTCTGAATACTATGTTTTAAAGATTTATTTTAGCAGGGCTGGGGTTGTGGCTCAGCGGTACAGCACTCACCTAGCATGTACAAGGCCCTGGGTTCAATCCTCAGCACCACATAAAATAAATAAATAAATAAATAAATAATGGTATTGACAACACAACTAGAAAATAAAAAAATTTAAAAGAAAGATTTATTTTAGCTATTTCAATGCATACTTTAAAAAAAAAGATTTCTCTAATTTATATTTTTCCTAATTATTAAAATAAACCAAAATCAATCAGGCTTATGGTAGAAAAATTAAGAAAGAACTAAATATATACTCTGAAAAATAGGGAAAAAAAGTCCCTCGAGCTCTCCACCCATTCCCTGTCACTTTTCCCCCTCTTTTGAGACTTGAAGACATACTCTATGCAATTATTCATCTTATTCTTTAACTTAAATTACATGAGCAGGAACATGTGTCTTGCGTAGATCATTTTCATCTGCTATGTAATATTCCACTAAATGGAGATACTAAAATATGCTTAACCTTTCTTTTGTTTAACACTTCAATGACTCCTTTTTTTTTTTTTTTGGTACCAGGGATGAACCCAGGGGCACTCAACCACTGAGCCACATCCCCAGCCCTATTTTATGTTTTATTTAGAGACAGGGTCTCCCTGAGTTGCTCAGGGCCTCACTAAGTTGCTGAGGCTGGCTTTGAACTCGTGGTCCTCCTGCCTCAGAGTCAATGACTCTTAATTCGTGCCATCATGGGTAACATATAAATGGGTATTATTAAGGTAGAGTGACTCAAATTTTTAAATTATTTCCATGGAATCACTGTACTTTTTCGCAACTTACTCTGCAACCTCTGAAGGGTCTCCCAGCAACACACACACACAGCCCCAAAGGGACAGAGCGGGACAACCCACAGGAGCACCATTCTCCTCATTTCTACCAGTCACCCCTAGGTGATATCANACTGGGTTCCATCCTCAGCACCACATAAAAATAAATAAATAAAATAAAGGTATAGCTGGGTGCAGTAGTGCACCCCTATCATTCCAGCATCTTGGGAGGCTAAAGGAGGAGGATCTCAAGTTCAAAGCCAGCCTCAGCAACTTAGTGAGGCCCTAAGCAATTCAGTGAGGCCCTATCTCTAAATAAAATACAAAATAGGGCTGGGGATGTGGCTCAGTGGTTAAGTTGCCCCTGGGTTCAATCCATTTTACCAAAAAAAAAAAAAAAAGTATAAAAAAGTTTATAAAAAAGACTTGCAAATCTGCACATTTCCCTATCCATGAGGGTCCTGGAATCAGCCCCCACAGACACACAGGGATGACTGGGCTATTACCCACATTTTGCTGATGAGGAACTGAGCCACAGAGAGGTCTAATGACTTGATGAAGGTCAAAGGGGACCGAGGGGAGGGGGACTGAAATTGGAATTTCTCAAGGAGTCCTTGAGGTTCATGGAGGTGCTTTAGGAGCCTTCAGGGCAGAGAAGATGCTGGGGACTGTCACAGCGGCTACCTAGAAAGCCATGGCTCTTTATGTTCTCAGTTAGTGGTCATCTGGAGCTCTCCCTTTCAGGATGAGGAATGTATTCTTAAAATACGATTGAAAGGTCTTCATTTGAAGATACACCCACTGCTTCTGAAGCTTGGAGATACCTGTGTGTGCCTGTGGGCATCTTGATCTGTGTGAGTGCACTGCCCACAGGTGAATCCAGAAAACACCTGCACGAAAAGCTTGCCGATTGTATAACGTTAGCTCTAAAGTCAGCGTCTGACACACAAATAGACATATGGGGATGTTCTACTAATGGCATCGATTGAGAAAAGTTATTTTCCAAATATAGAGGGTAAGTGATTTGATTATTATAGAAAGAAAAAAATGCAGATTGAAAATCAGACCGATTTCTAGTCAATTCACATTGATGAGCCCACATTCTAACCGGGCTCTGTCTCTACAGAAACAAAAGGGAAGACCCATTTCATTATAGCCAGGTGCTTGGAGGCCTTGATTAGGAAATGACTGTTTTCTGCATATCCTGGCTCACTCTCTTCCCTGAAAGAGGGACATTACAGTCTGCAGGTGCTTCCTGTCTCAATTACAGCTATGCATAGCTCAATGCAGAAGTGAGCTGGACTCGTAAAAATCTTGGGGGCCAGGACAGTGTCGGAGACCCTTCTAGACCAAGATGTGGACCCAGGAATGTTCTTCACATTAACACATCCTGAGGGAAGTGGAAAGGCCCTGTTCCCCCAGTTCCAAGAAGGAAAATCTGTTACTAGATTTTGCATACCAAACTGGAACAGTTTTACTGAAAACACAGAAGCTCTTGTGGTTTATATGTGAGGTATCCCCCAAAAGCTCATGTGTGAAACATGCAAGAAGGTTCAGAGGAGACATGACTGGGTTGTGAGAGCCTTAACCCAACCAGTGAATGGATCCCTGATGGGATTAACTGGGTGGTGGCTGGGGCAGGTGGGTGTGGCTAGAGGAGGGGGCATTGGGGGCGTGGCTTTGGGGTCTCTATTTGTCTCTGGAGAGTGGAGTCTCTCTCTACTTCCTGATCACATGTGAGCTGCTTCCCTCCACCACACTCTTCCTCCATGATGTTCAGCCTCACCTGGAGCCCAGAGAAATGGAGGCTGCTGTCTGTGGACTGAGACCTCGGAAACCCTGAGCCCCCAAATAAACTACTCCTTCCCCACTGTTGTTCTGTCAGGTCTTTTAGTCGCAGCAGTAAAAAGCTGACTAAAACACAAGCTCTGGCTGAAGAGGATTCGGTGCACCGTGTTCCTTTAACTTTGGAAGTCAAGGTCACTTCTCCCAACTAGGTTCAAAGTTCTTTAACCTTGAAACTCTACTGTGACATGGAAAGTGACTCACATACCCTAACATCAAGCAAAAGCTCACAGAAGCCAAGGAATGCAAGTTGTAGGTGACTCCGAATTAAATGACATTATTGAAGTGACACTTACACGTGGCCCAGCTCATGGGCTATGGTGAACGCTGTACTCAGTCCACTATCTTCACTGATAGAGCAGCTTCTGTAGGGATCACAGATGGTTCCCAGTTCAGCAAGACCTATTAGAAAGGGGAAAGAAAAGACCAACAAGGACTTACTTTAAAGAGCAATTGTGACTTAGAACAGAAACGTGTAGCAAACTGTTTTAGCCACAGAGGATATGAATGGAGGACTCACCTAAGGTGTCACATTTGTCATGAGCTCTGCAGATGTCCTGTCTGAAAGCAAAGCAGACTTAGGCCTTGATGACACCAAAGAGCAAAGGTCAACACAAGAAAATACTTCAGAGGGTTCTAGGCATCACAGTACCACATGCTACAGTGGGGGGTAAGTGTGGGGGCTGGGGGGAGGTTCGCTCCCCAAAAACAAACTAATAAGACCCAGGTTTTACAATGCAAACATTTTGGGAGGCACTGATTCAGGATTAACAGCTACATTAAGAAGATTGCTCCTGCTGCCTCTCTAACCAGGACTTCCCCAATACCCAGCATAAGTGATTGTAACTTGCAAAAAAATGTTTTGGTACCAAGGAGTTCTCAGGGGGCTCTTAACCACTGAGCCCCATCCCCAGCCCTATTTTGTATTTTATTTGGAGACAGGGTCTCACTGAGTTGCTTAGGGCCTCGATAAGTTGCTGAGGCTGGCTTTGAACTTGGGATTCTCTTGCCTCAGCCTCCCAAGGTGTTGGGATTACAGGCCTGCACCAACACACCCACAAGTGATTGTAATTTTATATATAATTTGTAAACATTCCTAAAAAAGTGCTAAATGCTTTTCACTTAAAGGAGCACCCCCACCCCCCGCAAAAAAAAAAAAAAAAAAAAAAAAAAAAAAAAAAAA
>NW_025999941.1:17427700-17462522 GCF_001458135.2 Marmota marmota marmota
AAAAAAAAAAAAAAAAAAAAAAAAAAAAAAAAAAGCCCTGGTTTAATCACCAGCACTGTGCAAAATTTAAATAAATAAAAAATTTTTGAAAAATCCAGTGTACGGCACAATGGATGGGAGGTATGTTTAGGCCAGCAACTCTCTGTTACCCTGTGCAATGTCTTAAACACTTTTATTTATTTATTTTTTGGTCCTGGGGATTAAACCTAGGGGCACTTTACCACTGAGCTATATCCCTAGTCCTTTTTAATATTTTATTTTGAGACAGGGTCTCACTATGTTGCTCAGGGCCTCTCTAAGTTGCTGAGGCTGGCTTTGAACTTGTGATCCTGCTGCCTCAGCCTCCTGAGCCACTGGGATTACAGGCGTGAGCCACTACACCCTGCTCTTTTGAGACAAGTGCTACCATGTAAATATAATGCATCCATTAAAAAATAAATAGAAAGAAGACCAACAGAGCAGAGGAAGGAGATCACAGGGAATCGAGAAGGGAAAGGAAAGGGGGAGGGCTGGGAATTGAAATGGAGAAAATTATGTTATATGCATTTATGGCTGTTGAACCCCACTATTATGCATAACTATAATACACTAAAATTTGGGGGGATTTCACATTTTTAAAAAACCCATATTTCACTGGATATGGTGGTGTATGCTTATAATCCCAGCAGCTTAGGAGGCTGAGGAAGGAGGATCGCAAGTTCAAGGCCAGCCTCAGCAACTTTGTGAGGCCCTAAGCAACTTAGCAAGACCCTGTCTGCAAATAAAATATATATTTTTTAAAAAGGGCTGGGGATGTGACTCAGTGCTTAAGTGCCCCTGGGTTCAATCCCCCATGACCCTCCCCCAATCCATATTTCTAGCTTCTTACAAAATCATGGGACTCTGATCCGAGTCACCACAACCTGCTTCATCTGAACAGCAGCTGTCCCCTGTATATAAAGGCATTGACTTTCAGAGCTGCCTAACAAATTGACTCTTAGCTGGCACCTCCACAGGAGTCGTTCTCAAGGAGGGGTAATTCTTCACCTCCTCCCTCCTCCCCAGGAGGATGCTGGACAGTGATTAGAGGCACTGTCACCATTGAGAAGACGAAGTGCCACTGATATGTAGTGAGCCAAGGGCAGACGTGCTACTAAATGTTCTGCAGTAGTCAGGGCACCCCATAAGTGATTATCTGGTCCAAGACATCAATAGCATGTAAGTTGAGAAACATCCTACAAAGGTTGCTCTAGATGACCCCATCCCGTCAGCCTGACCTGAACAGAGAGATTGGAGGAATCAGAAATCCACATACCTGGTTACAAGCACAGCTGTATCATGCTGGATTCCACCTGGATAGTTCTTGGAATGTTGCCACTGGCAAAAATTTTTTAATGTTGTCTGGGCATTAAAAGATATGGAAGGTCCTTCCTAAATACAGAGAAGAATTACGGTTGGTCTCTGCTAGCAATACCAATCAGAGATGCCATTTCGGATACAGATAGAAGAAAGAAGAAAAAAAAAACGTGATTACCTGTTCATTATGAATCACAACTAAGTTCACAATAACAATATTAATTAAATTTCCAATACTTGGGTCTTTATAGATAGAGGCTACCTGCAACCGAGATAAATTTTTCAAAGTTAATTGTGAACTCTCTGTAAGCAATAAGCAATTCACTTCTTAGGTTGGATTCCATCTCTTTTTTATGTTCCATGACATATACACATTCTGTTGTTCTGAGTTTTCATTCATTCAACATGCATTTATTGAAATCTCTTTGTGAATCCACAGATGGCACTTTTAGATAATAATGAATTCAAACAGGTTTAAATGCCAAATGGTATTTTCTCTCGAAACTGTATTGCTGCTTCACAGTTCTCTGTACCCAAACATTTGGATATTAATTTCCAATTACCGTCTCTCCTCCCATCTGAAGTCCTGGATCGCTAACTTAACAAAATCACAATGGCTAACTTACAAAATTACCTCCGCTAATAACTGCGGTTCTTTATGCTTATCACCCATCTGCATTCTCAAGAATCTGAGAAACCTGCTTTTGTTTTATTTTGCTGTAATTAATTATGAGGGCGAGCATTCACGGAGTGCTTATTATGAACTAGATCCTTGCTGAAAAACTCCATAGGCGTTTGCAATCAGTCTGCATAGCAAAACTCTGGGCTGGTTACTATGACAATCTCCGTGCAACCGATGAGGAAACCAAGCCTCAGAGAAATTGAATATACAGTGGTGAGTGGCAAAGCCAGAAATCTCAGTCTAGGCCAGCTGTGTGTATCATCAAGATTCTCATTACATTTCTGAAATCATGGCATAGATATGGACTTGGGGCTGTGGAAGGTTGGTTTTCTTCCTCTGGTCATGAGAGAGCTGGGGCATATGGGACTGAGCAAGGGGAGGGGGTGAGAGAGTGAGGGGTGGCAGGGTTGGGGCAGCATGGGGGAATGGTCCCCAGCCATGGGGTGGGAAGGAGAAAACCTAATGCAACATTCCCAAACATGTTCTTTCACACTCATCTGTGGAATTTATTAAAAATAGGTTCCGGCCAGGTGCAGTGGCACTGGCCTATAATACCAGCAGCTCAGGAGTCCAAGGCAGGAGGATCATGAGTCCAAAGCCAGCCTTAGTAACTTAGTGAGGCCCTAAGCAACTCAGTGAGACCCTGTCTCTAAATAATATATAAAAAGGGCTGGGGATGGGGCTCAGTGGTTAAGCACACCTGGGCTCAGTCCCCAGTACAAAAAAAAAAAGTAGGTTCAGGTAAATTAGGGTTAGTCTATAAAGAGGAATGTCAAGCTAAGGCTAAAAACGAGCTAGACAGATCTATCTGGGCTGCTATGGAACAATCCCTATTAGTTCAAGATAACAGCAATGTGTTAAACTCATGAGATGCTCCTTTTTTGTATAAGGTGAAAAAAAAATTGCTCAGTTGTTTCTCCATATCCAGGGGGGTTGACTCCAGGACTTTCAAGGATACTAAAACCCGAGGATGCTCAGGTTCCCTCACATAAAATGGTATAATTTTTGCATCTAACTTCTGCATATCCCCTAAGCTTTAAAAGCAGCTTCAGATGATTTACAGTTTCTTATAATGTTATATGCTATATAAATAATTGTATTGTTCAGCGTATAATGACAAAAAAAGTCTATATGTGTTCAGTACAGTTCAATTAGTTTTCCAAATGTTTTCAATCCACAGATGCTGAATCTATAGCTACAGAGGGCCAACAGTATATGCACATATTTGCATAAGTCATTAGCTTAGGTACATATCCAGCGTTAGCCTGCCCAATGTGGTGGCCAAACACCCTATGTGGCTACAGAGCACTTTAAAGGTGGCCAGCCCAAATGGAGATGGGCTGTGAGCATAAAACAAGTTGGTGTAAAAAACAAAATCAATAAAATCTCACTAGTAATTTTTGAAATGATAATATTTAGATAAGACAAATTATACTATTAATATTAGTTTCACTTCTTTCTCTTCTAAAAATAATGCCTCTTAAAACATGTGAAATTAAATATGTGGCTTTTATTGGGCAATGGTCAGGGAACTTGCATGGAAAACTTATTTTCTAACAATAGTTTGGGGTTTCATTTGTTTTTTTTTCTTTCTACATTTTTTATAAGAGCATTATGATTATGCATAGTATTTGGGTTCCTTTTGATGAAATGATATATATAGGGAATGATTTTTTTAATCATGCAAATTTAGTGTTTTTAATTCAATCCAATTTCAATGGGAGAAGAAAAATAGATTCCCAGGCTTCGCCCCAGGGCTACTTAATTAGACTACTGAATGTAACAAAAGCTCATGGGTGACTCTGATTCACAGCCAGCAGCACCCAGAAGGACTGAAGAAACACACCTGGCTGAGCAAAATTCAGAAATCAGATCGTGGGTTTAGGGAAGTAGACAAGATAAAGCCACTTGCAACATCTAAGCCACTTGCTAGATTTACCTGACCGTGGTCAAGTGACCTAACTCCTCTGAGACTCAGCGTGCTTATCTGTGAAATGAGTACGTAATTCCAACTAGCGAGATACCAGCAGAGTCAGCAATTAGGCCTCTAGACTAAGAAGCAAAGTCTCTAACACAGAATAAACACTCCACATTAATAACCCTTGTCATCACCATACAAAGGCAACCAATGAGCCATCTCAGGTTCCCTTCGGGCACTTGCCTGAAAGGTTGAAATGCCAGCCCTGAGTAACCCTCCAAAGCCCTGGGGGGAACCCATTCCCCCAGGGTGCATTTCAAGAGCTCTTGAATGACCTTCTTCTGAGCATACTTACAATTGACATTAACGTTAGAACATAGTGTTGCAGGTCTGCTCCGTGGTATGATACCATCCTGTGGTCCGCGACCACCATCACCTCTACAAACCGTGGGTAGGATAAGAAACGTTTGTTTCTTCTGTGCGTCCTCCTTTCCCTCATGCTGTCTGTCTTGTTCCCATAGGCAGAAATCGCCTTGGTGGCCAAGCCACCATTCAACACTGCCAAATCATCAGCCAGGCTAGTGCTCCTCGCTTTCCGTTTTCTTGTCCTGGTTTTCCTCCTGTCTTTACTGTGACTGCTTCTGTGATCTGTAACAAATCGAATAGAGTGCATTACACGACAAGCCACATCCATTCCATATGGAGAATTTAATTTGAAATGTGGCCAGCCCAAATGGAGATGGGCCATGAGCATTAAACAAGTTGGTGTAAAAAACAAAATCAATAAAATCTCACTAGTAATTTTTGAAATGATAATACTTAGATAAGATTTTTTTTTTAATACAAATCCGGGCATGGAGGTGCATGCCTGTAATCCTAGTGGCTTGGGAGGCTGAGGCAGTGAGTTCAAACCCAGCCTTAGCAACTTAGTGAGGCCCTAAGCAACTCAGTGAGACCCTGTCTCTGAATAAAATACAAAATAGGGCTGGGGATGGGGCTCAGTGGTCGAGTGCCCCTGAGTTCAATCCCTGGTACAAAAAAAAAAAAAATTAAATTTGAAATGACTTAAAATGCTGCCTCTGGACTCAGATTTGATATAAAACTTGATTGGCCCTATGTCATATTGTCTTACAGAGAGCAGCCTCTATAGGTACAACTCAGTTTGCAATCTCATTTAAATGACTGAGGGTCTGAGATTAGTTTCCCTGGGAAGCTACAATAAATGTACACTTAAGATATAGAAAATCAGGGGCTGCGGTTGTGGCTCAGTGGTAGAGCGCTTGCCTTGCACATGTGAGACTTTGGGTTTGATCCTCAGCACCACATAAACATAAATAAGTGAAATAAAGGTATTGTGTCCAACTACAACTAAAAATAAATATTAAAAAAAAAAGATACTAGAAAACCAGGCTTGAGTTTAGGCAAACAATGCGCAAGATTCCTTCCACTGGGTACCAGAAGCCTTGCTGGGATTTGAGAGGTTCTCCCTCATTGCCTCATAGTTCTTGGCCCTAACTATATCATTGCCATAGATATAGTTAGGGCCAAGAACACAGCTCCAGGGCTCTAAAGAAGGGAAATGGAGATGTTTCATAGGTAGATCACTTTTGATACTCAATGACATGTTAGATAGAAATCTGACAGGTGGGCAGGCCAGGAGGCAGCGCCAAGGAACTATAGAAAATACCTACTGCTGTATTCTATTACCTTTTTAGATCACTGTAAAACTGGAAATGGAAGAACACAGTCGGTGGAATTCAATGCCCCTGAAGTTTTAATTAGTGGGTTCAGGGCTGAGTTAAGGAAGGAGACTAAAGTCTGAGTGCGTGCAGGGGTCTACAACGTTAGACCAGCTCTGCTCACTGCCGGCTCCTGCCTGGGCCTCTTGGGTTCCCACAGTCCTGCTGTTCAGAGCATGGTCTGTGCACCAGGAGCTCAGGCAGGACCTGGAAGTGGATGGAAATGGGATTTTTCTGTTCTACCCCAGACCTGAGTCTCCACCTTGCAGGATCCCCCAGTGACTTGTATTCATACTGAGTTTTTGAGAAGACCTATCCAATTTTCACACCACCCACCACACACAGTCCACAGAGTGTAGGCACAGAAGTGCCTGTCTGGACCCACTTTGAGTAAAAACAAAATTTCATCAGTTCTCTTGCACATCAGTTCATCAATGTGCTTGAGAGCTTTAATGGCACTAGCTTGGAGTCTAGATTAAGCAACAGAATTGTACAAGGAAGAAACACACTTAGGTGGCTAAGACCTAAGGAGCAGAATTTGTCACCCCAATACCAAAATATACAGACAAAAAAGTAAGTGGTTGACTATTTGAAGGGGCCAAATATTTCACCAAGATAACCAATTGCTAAACCGATCATTTGAGTCTAGCACATACACGTTGCTAAATCAAACATAAACACTTGAGCATTTGGGTGATAATGTGAATAGTGAGATCTGTCCAACCTGTCAAATGGATGATGCGGATCCCAAGTATGGACAAAATGACTGGCCTGAAGCTGGATGTGACATTGGTTTTACTTTCAGTCTCTTTTAAGGATATTTCACATATGTATACCAGTGTCATAGGGCCAATCAGTTGTCATCCAAATTTGAAATCATCAAATGAATATAGAATAGACACTAACTAGGTTTTTTTTTTTTTTTTTTTGTACCAGGGATTGAACCCAGGGGCGCTTAACTATTGAGCCACATCCCAGCCCTTTTTATATTTAGAGACAACAGGATCTCCCTCAGTTGCTCAGGGCCTTGATAAATTGCTGAGGCTGATTCTGAACTCATGATCCTCCTGTATCAGCCTCCTTTTGCCCCCGTGCCCCAAGCCATTGGGATTACAGGGGGGTCACCAGGCCTGGCATCTTCTTTCTTAATACAGGTATTCACACCTATAAATTTTCCTCTAAACACCACTTTATCAGCATCCCACAAGCTTACGCATTTTGTGTCTTCATTTTCATTTATCACCATATATTTGTCTTAGGACCTAGCATGTCATCTGTTCCGGAGGTTGCTCCGTGTAGACTTCAGAAGAATATACATTTTGCTGTCGTTGGATTGGATATATTATAGCTGTCTGCTAGACATACCTGGTGTACAGCCTGTTCAAATTTTCTGCATACATGTTTATAACTACTGTACCTTCCTACTAAACTGACCCTTGCTTGTTTGTTTGTTTTATTTTTGGTATCAGAGGTTGAACCCAGGGGCCCATAACCAAGAGCCATATCCCCAGCCCTTTTTATATTTTATTTAGAGACAGGGTCTCGCTAAGTTACTTAAGACCTCGCTAAGTTGCTGAGGCTGACTTTGAACTTGTAATCCTCCTGCTTCAGGTTCCCAAAACACTGGGATTACAGGTGTGCACCACCATGCCTGGTTAAGCTGTTTTTTTTTTTTTTTTTTAAAGACAATATACCACCAAGTTTGTGAAAGTAATAATCCTTAATATCCTAGGTAAATATTTTGGATTAGTCTGCTCTCTGTTGCTATAATAAAATGGTTGAGGCTACATAATGTCTAACAAAATGAAGTTTGCTAGCTCACAGTTTGTGGGGCTAAAAGTCTGACACTGGACACCCCATTTGTTTGGCCTTCAAAGAGGGCCACGTGGCAGATGGCATCATGGCAGAAGCACAGGAGAGAGGTGTCACAGGGTAAGACAGGAAGCCAGAGAGCAGAAAGCGATCAAGCCCACTCTTTTTTGACAACTTATTCTTGTGAAAACCACCTGAGTTTTCATGAGAACTACCTCACTCTGTTCTGAGAGCAGAGCAACCAACCACCTAACCTCTTCTTCCTAGCCCCTACTATTTAAAGGCTCTGTTGCCTCTCGAACTGCCACATTGGGGACCAAGTCCCAACATGTGAATCTCTGATGCAAGTCCAAACCACAGCATAGTCTGATTTGACAGATTAGATTGATTCAGAAAAGGTACACTTATCATGGGGAAACACACTTGGGAAAATGTTGCATAGAATTCATTCTTTTTGGGGGGTGGGAGGGTCCCAGGAATTGAACCTAAGGGCACTTAGCCACTGAGTCACATCCCCAGCCCTTTTTTAGACTTTATTTAGAGACAGGGTCTCACTGAGTCGCTTAGCACCTCACTAGGTTGCTGAGGCTGGCTTTGAACCTGTGATCCTCTTGCCTCAGCTCCTGAGCCACTGGGATTACAGGTGTGCGCCACTTCGCCTGGCAGAAGCAACATCTTCCAATACATAATACTCCCCAGTCTTTTATCTAATGGATTAGAATCATATTTATTGACCAAATTAGCCCAACTAATTTCTAGCACAGTAACTATTTTTGCAAGTAATTTTAAATTGAGCATTAGAAATGGCATAAAAATAGCTACTATATCTTAGATACCTACTCAAAGTCCTTTCCCCTGAATAGAATCATAATAACAGAGTATAATTTCCACCACGGGACCACAGACTGTTAGGATAAAAAGAAAGTCATCTACCTTTTTCGTTAGTGACCTTTTAGCATAATGGAATCGGGCTAGTGTTTCAGGAATTTACAAGGTCACTTTGCTAATCGTTTTATAAGACCCGACTAAATAATAAAATTTCACCCTTGTGGAAATCACAGCACGAATGGTCTAGGTATCCTTGCTCATCTTTGTTTCCCTCTCTACATAGCTTTACTGTCATGATTACTTTTCAGTAACGGTTTCATTAAAATAAAATTCAGAGTGCATTAAATTCACCTTCTCAAAGTATATCCTAATTCAATGTTTTTAGTACACTCCTAGTTGATCACTGCTATTATTTAATTTTAGAATATTTTCATTGCTCCAGAAAGAAATGCCAGACCTATCAGCAGTCCTGGTCCCCATTCTGCTCCTTCCCCAGCCCTGGCAATGGACAACCTACGTCTCCTAGGATGGACCTATCTGGACAGGTCATCTAAACAGAGCCTTACAACATATGGCTTTTATGTAGCTTCTTTCTCCTGGGATAATGTTTTCATGGTTCATCCATGCTCTAGCATGTATTCCTGTTTCATTGCTTTTTATTGCCAAATAGTCTCCTGAATAGAATATATCATGTTATGTGGGTCCATTAGTCAGTTGATGAATATGCAGGATACTCAATAATCCAACTGGCCAACTGAATAAAGCTGCTATGAATATGTTTGGGGGGGTACTGGGGATTGAACTCAGGGGCTCTTAACCACTGAGCCCCATCCCCAGCCCTTTTATATTTTATTTAGAGACAGGGTCTCACTGAGTTGCTTAGGGCCTCGAACTTGGAATCCTTCTGCCTCAGCCTCCCAAACTCCTGGGATGATAGGTGTGCTCCACCACACTTGGCTAAGCTGCTACAAATATTAATATACTAAGTTCTGGGTAGATATATTTTCATATCTCTTGGAGATGCGCGCGCACGCGCGCGCACACACACACACACACACACACACAACTGAAATAACTGCTGGGTTACATGGTCCCTCTGTTTAAGATTTTGAGAAACTAACAAATGATTTTCCAAAGGTGCTTCCCCATTTTCTTGCCTCCGCTTGAACCTCAAATGTGACATTCCAAAACAGGACATTCTTTTTTTCATGTCTCTTCTTCTTTGAAGAGTCTTCAAAAATTTATCACCTTTTACTTGACTAAACAGCTTACCAAAAAAAATGGCCAAGTTCAAATTCTAAAAGAACACATCGATTCCTCCAGGAATCAAATGCACTCTTAGATTTGCAGAATAACATTTAGCAAGATGAACCTCACGTATGCATGTAAACAAACTTAGGCATATCTAAAAAGCAAAAAAACTCTAAAAGGCAGTGGCGGGCTTGCCGTCCCCACATAGCAGGCACTACTGCTAACACAGAACTCCCAGGACCTGGGTTGGTTTGGCGTTTGGAACTGTTCCAGCTTTGTGGCCATCAAAACCAAAGTAGTGACACTTATGCTACCACCAATAGCCAATATTCTAAGCGCTCCTGTAGTAAAGTGGGTATATGGGACTCAGGGACCTTGGGCACATCGCCGACTCTCACTCACCCTGCTCTCTTTTATAAAAGGAGATCAGTAAGAACAGTACCCACACCAGGCACGGTGGCACATGCCTGTCATCCCAGCAGCTCAGGAGGCCGAGGCAGGAGGATTGCAAGTTCAAAGCCAGCCTCAGCAACTTAGCAAGACCCTAAGCAACTCAGTGAGACCCTGTCTCTAAATAAAATATGAAAATGGCTGGGGATGAGGCTAGTGGTTAAGTACCTCTGGGTTCAATCCCTGGTTAAAAAACAACAACAACAACAACAACAGGACCCATTTCATGGAGTTTCTCCAGGGACTAGATGGAGACGGCGCTTGCATGAGCTGGCACCATACCTAGTGCTGAGAAATGAATGGGTAAATATTGCATCATTATTTTTCTATTTTTACCAGGCACAAAATTATGGCAGGACTTAGATGCAAAAGGAACCTTTTAAGGTAGAATGACTAAGTGTGCCTAAGAACAATTTCCTGGCTCACCGTCCCAATGTCAAGGACATGAATTGTATCCTGAAGTGGGGCACCTGGGCACAGAGTGGGCCCGACTTCACTTCTGACCCCTGGCCTTGGCTACTAAGCTAAGCGGGTAGGGCTTCAATCTGCCACATCACTAAAGGGCCTTTTCTGAGTCATCCCCCCCCCCAAGTTCCCTGGGTTCTTAAATGGGCATATAAGTACTGCTTCCATCTTAAGACTCTCTTGAGAATTAAGAAAGCGTATGTAGAACTTCTTCAAAATGATAAGTTGAATATTTGAAAACTCTCTTAAAATTCTCTTCTCGAGCACCTATTCTGTACAAGGTACTGACCTACATAAATTATTTTAAAAAGTGGCCACAGAATAAAAATAAAACCTAGGTTCAGTCTTTAAAATAAAGTCTTATAAAAATGTAGGATGGAACCAGGTGTGGTGGAATTCCACACCTGGAATCCCAGCTGCCTGGGAGGCTGAGGCAGGAGGATCACAAATTCAAGACCAGCCTCTGCAACTTAGCAAGGCTCTGAGCAACTTAAAACCTGTTTCAAAATAAAAAGGGCTGGGGATGTGGCTCAGGTTAAGTGCCCCTGGGATCAACACCCAGACCAAAAAAAAAAAAAAGTCATTAAAAAAAATTCACAAAGCGTTAACAATAATTGGTGCAAATGTCGGAAATGAGCTTCACTGCACAGGGAGATCTGTCACTGGGGAACGGGACACTGTTCTCGAACGGAACTGCCTGGCCTTGCTATCCAGTGGTTACTCACTGAAGTGTTTCTCACCAGCTGGGCCCACCCTGTGCAGATCCGAATGCTAACCTCCGCAGCTGGGAAATTCATGATTGCTCTTTCATGAGGTTGATCAAAATTTAACTCTACTTCCTTAAGGTAATGAGCCTCCTTGTGACCTCAGGTCTAACTGGCTGGGGAATCACTGGCACAGGACCAGCCAGGGGCCTCGGGAGCACAGCAGAGGTCCCCGTTCTGCTCCACCTGAGCTTGGCAGAGGAGAGGAAAGCTGGGCAGGAGCCACAGCAGTCTCTCCCTCGGACTCCAGAGTCAGACCCAGGCTGCTTCCCTTCACGCCCCTCACAGGGCTCTAGCTGCCATTTTGGAGGCAATTTCCTGTCTCCCATCCTCGGTTTCCTCATCTGTCAAGTGAGGATAATAACAGCAGCTATCTCAAAGGGCCACGGTGGAGACGGTGAGAGAGAACACATGAAGTTCACTTGGTGTAGGGTGTGACTCATAGGAAGATCCATTAACTATTCAACAGGATAATAGTAATTAATATTTATCCTGGTAAATATTTAATACTTATTATTAATAATTAGTGGCCAATAACAATTATTATTATTAATGGTTATTGTTTAGTAGAAGGCAAAATGTCCCCTCTTATGAATTACTATATGTGCATCAGGGAGCCTCAGACAAACCATTCTACTTTACAAACAATCTTCTAAAGTCAGAGAAGGAAGGAAGGAGGGCTCTGCAGAGAGGCTGCCCTGGAACTTCTCATGCTGTGCCAGCCCTTGCAGTTGACAGTGAGAGGAGGTGCCGGCCCAGGGGACAGGGGACAGAAAGCAACCAGCTGCTGTGCTTCTCAGCTGGCTCCAGACACTGACAGCACTTTCCTGCCTTCTAGTGTCCCCCAGATCCGAGATGTGCACTGAGGGGCACAGGCTCAGGGGGACCTAAGGAAGGCATCAGTCAGGGTCCCCTGGGGGGACAAGGGAAGGAGTTGGTCAGGATCAGAGGAAGTTGAGTAAAAAAGCACAATGTAGCAAGAAAAAGAAAGGAAAAATAAATAAATAAATAAATAAAACAGCCACAAAACCAGGATTGTTTCAATCACAAAGAGCAATGTGTTTCTAGAATCTGGGTGGAGAAGGAGCTGGGGGCGGGGGATGGGCAAGCGCACAGGGACCTCTGATGTGTCTGAACTTGAACTCAACAAGATTTAATGTTTTAAAGGGTTCACCATCCGCCAGCTTTAAAAACAGCAGCGACTCCCTGGACGCTATCTGGATTGTGTCCCCAAGTTCATTTTCCTTAACAAACTGTGAGCTGTGTTTAAAACAGTGACAACCCGCAGTCTGCAGCCCGTGGACCAGGAACATGCACAGCGCTAACATTTTATAATAAATAGACACCCCGGCAGTGCCGGGGGAGGTTTTGGTGAAGGAGATTCCTTTTTTAGCTGGCCTGAAACTTTATGGACAATGTTTCTGTGAGAGCAGTTTATGGAACATTTGTCCCATAAGATATTTCCCCAAACACATCCTTTGGGTTTGCTAAACACTCTGCACAGCAGTCACATCTGGAACTTTCTCCATGCACAGGAGTCTTTGCAAAGCTCTGAGACATCTTACAAGAAAGAAACCGGTTTCCATGAGTTTAACCAAATGATTGCCAAAACTTGGGGATCCTTTCCTGATGACTGGGAAGCAGGGGGAGGGATGGAAATAGAAAAGGAAATAGAAAAAGATGAAGGACACTGTGCCAGCGTTTTCTCCTGGGAGAAAACTACCGAAAAGCAACAATGGTGGCCATGACTTTGGGACACAATAGTACTGGCTAAGCTGGGTGCAGTGGTGCCCACCTGTGATCACAGCGGCTCGGGAGGCTGAGGTAGGAGGATCTTGAGTTCAAAGCCAGCCTCAGCAACTTAGTGAGGCCCTGAGCAACTCAGTGAGACCCTGTCTCTAAATAAAATACAAAATAGGGCTGGGGATGAGGCTCAGTGGTTAAGCGCCTCTGGGTTCAATTCCTGTTACTACTACTACTACTAATAATAATAATAATAATAATACTGGCTAAGGTCTGGGAGAGCTTTTCTGAGTAAGGCACTCTTCAAAGCATTAAAGGGAGTAACTCGGTTCTTATTTCTCCTGAAACCCTTATCTGCATATCAGAAATGAGGAAATGGAGGAACACTTGAAATAACTTGAGGAAATATTTTAAAACTATCTTCTTGAAGTAACATAAAATGCAGAATGTACCCGGGCCTGTATTTTACTAAGGAACTGTTTGTTTTGGCTATTAATATCTAAATATTCTCTGGAAAATGTTCTTTTTGACTCATTCCATCACTAGGCAGCAGGGGACACGGGGCTTTTCTTCAGGGTGACAGTACCACCCTGCCCACTGCCCTTAGGGACTGCGTAGCCTCATAGGCCCCTTCGTCCCTTGGCTGGGAAACTTCTCGACTAGTGCTCTCCAGTGGAAATAAAATGCAAGCGACACACTGAAGGTAAGAATTTCTATGGGTCACGTTTTAAAAATACCAAAAGAGACAGATGAAATTAATTATTTTATAATTTTTTTTAGCTGTGGATGAGCACATACCTTTGTTTTATTTATCTATTTTTACGTAGTGCTGAGGATGGAACCTAGGGCCTCCCACGTGCTAGGCGAGTGTTCTGCCACTGAGCCCCAGCCCCAGATGACACTGATTTTAATAATGTGTTCCCTTTAACCCCACAGATCCAGAATGTGGCCATCTCAACATGCAGCACTGGCCACACATCAAGGACACTCTGGAGACTACAGAGGTCAGTGCGTTCTGGGCGCTGCTTGCAGAATGAACGAAGGGTGTGGTGACACTAACAACAAAGAAATTGGGCTCGGGAGTCAGAGGGACCTGGGTTCAAATACCCAGTTGGCATGACCTCGGGCAAGTCACTTGAGTCCTCTGTGCCTCAGGCTCCCCATTTATGGAATGGGTATGACCACAGGGAGGTGGGTCAGGTAAATGACTGAACGCGCACCATGGATCACTGTGAGCACTCCAGAGGGTGCCGGTGGGCACCACTGTCAGGCTGCCCAAAGGAAGTGGCTGCTGGGCTCCCCGCTGGTGACCTTGGCCCCTATTTAGCCTTTCTCAGCAGTCTGTGGCTCTGGGAGGCTATGCAGGGTGGGGTCCCAGGCCCTGTCCACAGCAGAGATGAAGGAGCACAAAGCTCTCCAGGCTCCTCCTGCCGAACACCCACCTCCCTCATGGGCCCCAGGCCAGCTGTCCTGCAGCAGCAACGCCTCTCACCCCGGGGAGAGGCCATGGCAGGGAATGGCCACAGGGGCACCTCCCCAGCCACAGGCCGCCTTGGGTAGCATCCTAAGCCCTCAGAGGAACTGGAGGTCTGAAGGCTTTCTCCACAGCTTTGCAACAGTTTCTTTCTTTTTGAGAGGTGGGGGGGACCAGGGACTGAACTCAGGAGCGCTCGGCCATGGATCCACATCCCCAGCCCTATTTTGTATTTTATTTAGAGACAGGGTCTCACTGAGTTGCTTAGCACCTTGCTTTTGCTGAGGCTGGCTTTGAACTCGTGATCCTCCTGCCTCAGCCTCCCAAGCCACTGGGA
Organism: Marmota marmota marmota; assembly: GCF_001458135.2. NCBI lineage: Eukaryota > Metazoa > Chordata > Mammalia > Rodentia > Sciuridae > Marmota > Marmota marmota. The sequence goes on from NW_025999941.1 coordinate 17,442,499, forward strand.
TTACAGGCGAGCATCATTTCGTCTAGCTGAATAATAAGTCTTAAGCATTTCCTTTCTCTGTACCTCTGTCTTGGACAAACTTTATAGTTCAGTATCTACCATACTCTTTTTTAGGGGGGAGGGAGGTGCTTAACCAGGGTGCTTAAGCACCCAGGGGTGCTTAACCACTGAGCCACATCCCAGCCCGGCCCTTTTTAAAATATTTTATTTAGAGACAGAGTCTTGCTGAGTTCCTTAGGACCTTACTAAGTGGCTGAGATGACCCTGAACGTGTGATCCTCCTGCCTCAGCCTCCCAAGCCACTGGAATTACAGGTGTGTGCTACCATGCCTGGTAAATCTTAACATTCTTAAAAAGTGACATATCATACATACTAGTTCATCACCTGCTTGTTCACTTAACGTGTACATCCATGTTTGTTAACAAATCTATGCCATCATTTTTCAGGCTGCAGAGAAATCCATCATCTGCCCACACTATAATTTATTGATCTATGCCTCACCTCAGGGATACCGGGATTGTTTCTGTTCTCTTGCTATAAAAGTATGGTATTGGCACAATGGAATATTGCTCAGCTATGAGAATAATAAAATTATGGCATTTGTGTGTAAATGGATGAAACTGGAGATTATCATGCTAAGTGAAATAAGCCAATCCCCCAAAAACCAAAGGCTGAGTGTTCTCTCTGATATGTGGATACTAACACACAATAAGGGAGGGAGGATGGAAGGATAGAAGTATTTTGGATGAGACAAAGGGGAATGAAGGGAAGGGAGGGGGATGGGAATGGGAAAGACAGTGGAGTGAATGGGACAGAACTTTCCTATGATCATATATGAACACACGACCAGGGAAACTCCACATCATGTCCAACCACAAGAATGGGAAGCTATGCCATGTATGTGTGATAGGTCAAGATACACCCTAGTGTCATATATAGCTAAAAAGAACAAATAGAAAATTATTTAAAAAAAAAGAGCCTGGTACTGGGCATCATTCATAACTTCTTGGACATAACTGTCCAACGCTCTCTTAGAAACAGCACTGGCAGGCCAAGGGGTACATCCCACAAGACACAAAGAGAGCTGGCCTTGCTGAGGTGGGAAGACGAAAGAGGAATTTTAGTAACAGAAAAACACTGTCCCACAAGCCCAAGCCAACAGGGGGACCTTCCACGGGCTGCCTCCCTCCCCACATCTACCAGGGAGCCCATGAGGGTCACTAACTAGAACAACTCCTAAAGCCACCTGGGGAAAGTTCAGGGTCAGAGACCGAACTGGGGATTTCACCTGGAGGCCAGCAGTGAATCAGCAGCAGGAGGGGGCTTACCAAAGCCACCTCCTCTCCCCAGGGCTCCCACCAGACTGTCACTGGTCTCCTGCAGCCTGGGGCAGGCAGGCTGGCCAGCTCAGTGGAACTGACGAAGACCTACTGTGGAGGGACACTGCAGTCACAAGGGCCTGGCATAGGAAACTGACCCCTCGCCCCTCGTGCTGGACCCAAGGAACTTATCAACAGGATGCAAAGACAAATAAATGCAGTCACGCCCAAGTGGCCCAAGGTACACAGAGACAGCTCATGATAGCAGAGATGATCTGGAAAGGGAGCCACTGGGCCAAGAGTCACTTTCGCTTTCGAGAAATAGAATGTCAACAAGCTGCGCTGGGTACAGAGGAAACAAGCAGGCGGAAAGCACTCTCAACCCTGCCACCATCAAGTCCCTTAGACCTTTTCTGACCTGGTCCCACCAACCTGTAATCTGGGTTAGGCCACAGGCCTTGCCTGGCTCAGATCCCCAGAATCCAGCAACTCCAGGGTGACACCTAGCTCAGCAGAGGACTCTGGGGCACCAGTCCCAAGACTTGGGCCAGAGACAGTTCTGCCACATGGTCCCTAGGTAGGATCACTGCTGGAAATGAGAGAGGGACCCCACAGCGGAGCCTCAGTTTCCTATACTGTCTACAACTAGAGAATTGGATTAGACCTGACTGCTAAGGTTTCCCCCATTGCAAATACTGTATTATCCTATAAGATAAAGAAGGCATCAACATACAAGGTCAAGTCCAGCAGGAGACAGAGATCACAGCCCTATAGCCAACTTCAGCAGAGACACACCCACTGAGCTCTAGTCTGCATCACTTGGAAGACGCAGGAAAGCCACTGATTCTAGTTCCATCCCATTTTTCTGCAAGATACGTTTGTTTCTAAAGAATCTGCATTTGTGTCCCTGCTCTTGGGTGGGAGGACACAGGGCTGAAGCTGCATGACTGGCCTAGGGAGGCGGCCCTTGTCCTCTCTGGCAAGAGGGACCACGCCCACCCCAATCTCCATTCACTCCCTAGACAAGGGCTACCTGGTGTCGGAGATTTCCATGACCTGCAGAGCCGTCCCTCTAATGGTGCTTGTGGATTGTGCCACAGTTCAAAGTGCCTTCCACCTGTTCTGAGCCTCTGTTCTGAGCCGCCTGTATCTGTTCAAAGAAGGGGTGCAGAAGCAGCTGGAAGAGAGAAACCAGAGTGGCAGAGTCCCGCAGCGATCTTTGGAAGAGCCAGTCGAAACTGCTGGGCTCCTGATCCATCTCAGGGGGTGAAGGCAGGGCACACCATATTGGTCACTGGCAAGGAAACCGAACAGCAGCATTGGGGCTGAGAGGTGGCTCAGTGGCAGGGCGTTTCCTAACACAGGGGAGGCACTGGGGTTGATCTCAGCGCCGCATAAAAATAAATATATACAATAAGGGGATTGTGCCCATCTACAACTAAAAAGTTTTTTAAAATATATTTTTAAAAATCAGCATTTGTGACTTGGAAGGCGTTACATACAGCCCAGATGTCAGTAATGATTAGAACACAAATAAGCTTTTGTGGAAAAAAATAAGGCGTCTTCCATTGATAGTTCTCAATCTTTACTTTTTTGTTTTGGTACTAGGGATTGAACTCAGGGCCACTTGATCACTGAACCCCATCCCCAGCCTTATTTTGTATTTTATTTAGAGACAGGGTCTCACTGAGTTGCTTAGGGCCTCACTTTTGCAGAGGCTGACTTTGAACTTGAGATCCTCCTGACTCAGGCTTCTGAGTTGCTGGGATTACAGGCATGAGACACTGAGCCTGGCTCAATATTTACTCTTAAAATTCCTTCTTCTTAGTGTTTTTAACACGACTTGACAATGACTTGTCCTCTCAGAAAATTAAATGTCCACTAACTTGGATAATTGAACCTTGAGTATTTTCTGGAATGTCAGCACTGAGACTTTCTCTTCCCAGCCAACTTCCCTTTTCCACCAGTCACCTACACAGACGAAATGGCTCTTGGAGTAAGAAGATCGTGAAACTCTTACTGAGGACTAGGTGTAAGATCTTGGCGAGGGTACTTCATTGCTCTAAGCCTCAGCTTCTTCCCCAGATACAACTGAAATCAGAATGGCACCTATCTCATAAATTTGTGATAAAGAAGAATGAAACAGCCCGGGTGCAGTGGCCCACGCCTGTAGTGCCAGCAGCTTGGGAGGCTGAGGCAGGAGGATCGGGAGTTCAAAGCCAGACTCAGCAACAGTGAGGCCCTAAGCAACTCAGTGAGACCCTGTCTCTAAATAAAATATAAAATAGGGCTGGGGATGGGGCTCAGTGGTTGAGTGCCCCTGGGTTCAATTCCCCATACCAAAAAAAAAGATGAATGAAACAGTATAAATAATATACTTGCAGCGCCAATAGTAATTTTTTAAAATGTTGGTTTGTAGCCACTTTTGGAAAGAATACATAATGTTCTAAAAGTTAATCGGTAAGAATATTATTTCAGTGTCTTTTGAACATGTTATGAAGAAAGGAGGAGAAGAAACACATTTTTTCTATCACATGCTTCACATACATTTATGGACATATTTAAAATATGTACTTGTGCCAGGTACAGTGGCACACACCTGTAATCTCAGAGGCTTGGGAGGCTGAGGAAGGAGGATCATGAGTTCAAAGCCAGCCTCAGCAACTCAGTGAGGCCCTAAGCCACTCAGTGAGACCCTGTCTCTAAATAAAATACAAAATAGGGCTGGAGACATGGCTCAGTGGTTAAGCACCCTGGATTCNTGCCCTTTTTATTCTTTTTTTTTTTTTTTTGATACAGAGTCTCACTAAGTTGTTTAGGGTTTCCCTAAATTGCTGCAGCTGGCCTCCAACTTGTGATCCTCCTGCCTCAGCCTCCCGTGAAACTGGGATTACAGGAGTGTACCATCGTACCTAGCTCCGCCATACTTTCTTAGTGTATAATTCCATGAAATCTATAATGCATGAAGTGCTGGCAGTAAAATAAGGATCTATGTGTCAAATAAGGGCCTGAGAATTAAGGAACTTTTTGAAAAGACAAGCCACAATCCAGGAGACGATATTTACAAACTACATAAAGGGTCAATATCCAGAATATATAAAGAACTCTCCAAGTTCAATAATAAGAAAACAACATCTTAATTTGTTTAAAAAAATAAGCAGAAAACTTGAACAAACATTTCACCAAAGAAGATATATAAATGGTAAATATAACTACAGAAAGAGATATTAAACATTAATAGTCACGAGGGAAATATAAATTAGAACTACAATGAGACTACACTATGTTCCTATTAGAATGGCTCTAACTAAAAATAAAGCCATGATGTGTGGAGGCTGACTACAATGAGGGCAGGGCAGAAAGTCACTGGATGAGACCAAGGGGAATGAAGGGAAGGGAAAGGGTTTGCAATAGGAAAGACTGAATGAATGGGCAGAACTTTTCCATGTTCATATGTGAACACACGACCAGTGAAACCCCACATCATGTCCAACCACAAGAACGGGAAGTTAGACTCCATGTGTGTATGATATGTCCAAATACACTTGACTGTCACATATATCTAAAAAAAAACATATAAATAGATGAAAGTAAGAAATAAAGAAACCCATAAAATATTGTCAATACCAAGCACTGGTGAGGATGCAAAAGAATTGAAAGTTTATACCCTGCTAATGGTACTGAAAAATGGTACAACCACTTGAAAAGTAGATCAGTAGTCCTTTGTGAAGTTAAATATACACTTAGCATATAACCTAGCAATCTCTCTCCTAGATATTTACCCCACTGCAATAAAAACTTACATTCACACACCAAAAAACCTGTATGCAAATGTTAATAATGGATTTATTTGTAATGGCTGAAAACTGTGCTGCTCACGTGCATACCATAAACTGCAGTATGTCCAACAATGTAATACTACTCAGCAATAAAAAGGATGAATGACTGATACAGGCATCAATGTAGATGAACCTCAAACGCACTCTGCTTAGTTATTCTATGATATTCCAGAAAAGGTCAAACTACAGAGACCAAAAACAGAACGTGAGGGGGACAGGTTGACTACAAAGGACAACAGGAAATATTTTATAATTTGATTGTGAACAGTTTCAAGACTGAACGTATTTGCCAAAACTTGCAGAGCTATACACTAGAATGGGTGAGGTTAGAGCATAAAAATTATACCTTCAGATAAGAATGGAAAGGAAACGCTAGAAAATACTAAGGGGAAATAAAAAGATTTTTAAAAAATCTTAGAAAAAGTCTTGGAATCACAGCAACTTGAACTTTTCCCATATGCTAACTGCATGTTTAAGTGCCTTACTCTGATTCTAATGTGTATGAGAACTGAGGATCGGTGAGAATTGGGAGTCAATTTAAATGAATAATTATATTAATAGTTGCTCCTCATTTTATTTTGCTCCTTCTCAAAGGAGGTTCTCAGTGCCCACAGGCTGTATGTGCACCTATCATCACCTTGTGCATTCATCTGTGATCCTTTTTATGATATTAAGAACATTTTCTATTTATTAACGGTTTGCAGTTATATGGAATGTCCTATGTTGGGAGTGGGGTATGAGGGATTGAACCCAGGGGCTCTCAACCACTGAGCCACAGCCGTATTTTGTATTTTATTTAGAGACAGGGTCTCACTGGTTCCTTGGCACCTTGCCATTGCTGAGGCTGGCTTTGATCACCCTGTCTCAGCCTCCAGAGCCTCTAGGATTACAAGCGTGCACCACCGCGCCCATCCCAGAATATCCTATTTATTAATGATGTACAATTATACAGAATGCCTAGGCAGATGTGTGGTCCAGGCGTAAAGAGACAAATGAGAAAAGTAACCCATAAATGACCACGGCAGTGACTCTCTAACAATCTGATTATCAAAAAGAGCCCAATTCTGATGTATATAAAGTTGCAAATTTGAAATCGCAATTATATGATAAAAATAGCATTTTATAAAGTGAGAGGGCTTATCTCTGCATAGGAAGAGACCCCAGAATTCTTTTACTTCAAAATCATAGCCCATTCAAGAGAAAGCTCTGAAGGGTCCTCACATTGACCCCTGAAACCTCCTGTTGCTGGGCGCAGTGGCGTAAGCCTGTCATCCCAGTGGCTCCAGAGGCTGAGGCAGGAGGATCGCAAGTTCAAAGGCAGCCTCAGCAACTTAGGGAGGCCCTAAGCAACTCAGTGAGACCCTGTCTCTAAATTATTTATTTATTTATTAGAAAATACCAAGAAATACTAGAAAATACTAAGAGGAAATAGAAAAACCAACAAACTTCCTGCCCCTGCAGGCCAGAGAGCCCCCTGCCATTTCCTGAGTCCCTATCACAGATGGATGTGCTGCTCAGCAGGTTTCCAGTGACTGCCCAGAAGGCAACAAATTAGCAAGTATCTGCTTTATCCTTTCCCTCCAACCGGCTGGGTTTCTGAAGCAAAGCAATCAGGACTCCCAGGATCTGATGGGTAGGAGACAGAAGAGACCCTGAGACTGGGTGGCTGTTGAAGCAGGCACCCTCTGGCTGTCTCTGGATCCAGAACCCGGGAGAAAATGCTCCGGGGAGGGAACCAGAGAGTCCATCCAACATCAAAGAGCCTCAGTCTCTAGGCCAAGCGGACTGCCTGCCTGAAGTTTCCAACTGAGAACTGGTTCTTCAGGGTTTCAAAACACAGGTGAGAGCCAGGTACAGTGGAAGGGCCATAATCCCAGAGGCTAAGGCAGGAGGATGGAAAGTTTCAAGTTAGCCTCTGCAATTTAGAGAGACCCTGTCACTAAATAAAATACAAGACAGGGCTGGGGATATGACTCAGTGGTTGAGTGCCCCTGGGTTCAAAACCCGGTATCCCCCAAAAAGGAAAAAAAATCCCCAAACCTAAAACTAGGAGGAAAATGTCAATTTGAACAATAGTAACAATAACAATGAAGCAAAAAGCAACTTAGGAGATGACAACCCAATGCAACATAAAGACCTCATTTAGATCACCCTCTAATCAAACAGGCTGCCAGGAAGTTATCTGGGGGAAAATGAGGAAAACTTTAATATAGAGACTGTTTTTGATATGGAGAAACTGTTAATTTTGCTCATGGTAAGAAATCATACTTCAGTTACGTATTAAAAGACCTGTATTGGGATATTTAGAGATATTTTAGAGATGATATTTGGGTTTGCTTTAAAATATTCCAGAAGATGACACATACCTGTAATCCTAGCAGCTCAGGAGGCTGAGGCAGGAGGATCACAAGTTCAAGGCCAGCCTCAGCAACTTATCGAGGCCCTAAGCAATTGTCTTAAAAAAGACTGGGGATATGGCTCAGTAGTAAAGTACCACTGGGTTCAATCCCTCCTACCCAAAAAATAAACAACTAGATAACTAAATAAAATGATACTAAAAAAAAAAATTATTCCAGAAAATAAAAGAAGGCAAATGTGAAAATATCTTAGTCATTGTTAAATGCAGATGACGTGTTTAGGGTGATTCATTTAACTCCGGCCTCTACTTTGCTTGTGCAAAGAAGACATTCATAATAAAATGTTTTCATAAAAACAAGATGAAAGAAAAAGTTACACTAATAAATGAGAACAAATGAAGGAGAAATTGTTCCTATATTACAAGTTTCTGTTTCATTATCCTTGAATTATATTTTTTGAAAAATGGTACTGTTATTACCAATGTTTGTTAAAGAAAAATAGGAAAGCAATGTTTTTATATAAATGCTGTAAAGATCAAGCTGAGAAAATTAAACCTGAAAATTTAGTTGCTTAAAAAAATATGTTATAATAACTTAGGATGGGTTCCAGAGGTCACTGCTTATATTGTCTTTTTATTAGACATAAAGTTATAGAAGAATATTTTTTAAAATTATAAAATTTCAAAAATTATAAAATTTAAAAAAAATCATAAAACACTGATACGGGTGAAACAGGGGTAAATGAACAAGAAACACCAAACGGATCCAACTATCACTTAAACTTTAGGCTCAGTTCTGGGTCGCCACATCTACTGTTTCCTGGTTTCCACGCTGCGGTCAAGTTCAGTTTCTCATCCGGGAATAACCTGAGCATTTTCTGCGGGGGGGGGGGGGCTTCTGGAGTAGTGCAGGGATCCCTGGGGGCTTCCAGGGCGCTGGCACCTGGTCCTTCATAGGGTGTAAAGCCTGAGGCAAAGGACCTGGGGCTGCAGAAGTTGGGTACCAACAGGGAAGCAACAGGGTTTCCCCTGGGACTGCCACTGCCACAGAGTCATTTACATAACCCCTCCCCCTTGCCTCACGAGGCTGCTGAGTTCTGTCTCTCACTCCATCTGGGCCCAACTGGCCCGGGAGCTAATCTAATCAGCTAATCTATGCTAAATTATTAATGGGATCCAGGAGGTTAATGGGTAACCTCTAGACACTCCAACAGGGGCCTGCGGGAGACACTAAGAGGCATTAGAGTCTTGGTGGGAATTTCAAGTACCAGCAACCCTCCTGAAGCCAAATCAAATTCCAGGCAGGCACTTAAAAAGTCCTGCCATCAGAAGGAACTCAGATGAATGCAATCAGAGCCAGAAAGGGACAGGCCAGAAAAATCCTCTAACAATGGTGTCTGTATGAGATGTGTGACCTTGGATGAGTCAACAGTAAGGACCTCTCTGAGTCTCAGATTCCCCATCTGCAAAATGGAGCCAAGGGAAGAATTAGGGACTACAGCTCAGAAAGCTCTTGGAATAGGGCTGACTACATGATACCTGCTCAATGAAAGTTGGCCATCCATAGGTCATTTAGGGATGGGAAGCTAGATGGGAAGTCCAAGAAGATGCTCTGAAAACTGAAGTTGGAAAGAGTTGTCCAGCAGCTCGGGAGGCTGAGGCAGGAGGACTGTGAGTTCAAAGCCAGCTTCATCAAAAGCAAGGCCCTAAGCAACTCAGTGAGACCCTGTCTCTAAATAAAATACAAAAAAGGGTTGGAGATGGGGCTCAGTGGTTAAGCACCCTGGATTCAATCAGTATAAAAAAATCAGTACAAAAAAAAAGTGTACTTTGGAATATGGATTTGGGAAGTCAAAAAGTGAAGGGCAATGGTCTTAGCAGTATAGGCAGATAAATACATACATACATACATACATACATACATAAATAAATAAATAGTGACAAATGCCTTGACCATTAAACTTGCTGGTGGTGGCAGTCTTGATGCTACACAAGCTCCCGGGCCTACTGTCTATGGGTATGTCCACCCAATCTCAGCTCATCTTGAGCAAGACAGGACTTCAGTGACACTCATCCAGGCTTGGAGGTCAGAACACAGAACTGAATACAGTGAAGCCAGGAGACCTAGGATGCCGCCCTCTTAGTCATCGGTTGATGCTATCTTTAATTAAAGGGTTCACTTTAGAAATAGCAATTCCAAGAGGGAAGAGGACACCAGATACTATCACCAGGGGATGACCTGATCCACACACAAGATGAAGCAAGCAATCATATGAGAAGTATTTGAAGAACTCCCTGTCAGTCTGGAAGGTTTTGTTATTTGCACATACTATGAAGACCCTGAAGAGCTGGTTAATTTGTTGATGTAATTTTTTTTTTTTTTTTATACCAGGGATTGAACCCAGGGGCGCTCAACCACTGAGCCACATCTCCAGCTCCTTTTTATGTTTTATTTTGAAACAGGGTCTTGTTATGTTACTTAGAATCTCGCTAAGTGGTTGAGGCTGGCTTTGAACTCATGATCCTCCTGCCTCAGCCTCCCGAGCTGCTGGGATGACAGGAGTGGGCCACTGAGCCCACCCACCTGAGGGATGATTTTAACGATAAGCTATCATTAAGTAGAAAGCAACCAGGCTCAGGAGACAATGGCGGTTGCTGTAGGACTGTAGATGGAAGAACAGGGACCAGCATCAGCTTTCCAAGGTGTCTGCAATGACAGATCCCTGACAGTGGCCAAACAGATCAGTAGGCAGCCTGTGACAATCTGGTCAGAATGGAAAGAGATCTAGTAGTGGGTACAGGCCCACTCCTTTATTTCCTGAAACCACAGGACATTAGCAAAAGTGAAGTTGGTAGGAAAATTTCAGATAAAACAGAAGATTTTGCAAATTCCATTTGTAAGGCAATTCTTGTAACCCTACACAGGAAGAAGCCCAGAAAAACAAAGTCACTAGAACACACCAAGAAAATACAAGCAATTGCTGATGGGGTATATCACTGTCACAGCTTCAAAAAACTACGAAAGCTGAGTCCTAAAAATTAGCAACTTGCCACAGAAGACTCAGCTCTGCCCACACAGGAATTGGAATCACCACTTCATGCTTTTGAATCCTCACTTTGCCAAGTTTCAGCTGTGCAACCTTTGAAACGTCACTAAACCTCTCTGAAGTTTCCATATCTACATGGGGCCGAGGGTATACCTACCTCACTGGAGGACTGAACAAAAGACAACAATACAGTAGTGCCTTGCAAACTGCAAAAGAGCTACATCTCTGAAGTCTGGCTAATGAACCCATCTCACAGAGTTGGCATCTCCACTTAAACAAGAAGCAAATACCTGAGGTGTCACACGTATGACTTCCTGGAGAGGGCTCCCTCTGGGGGCTACTACGCCTATAAATAATGTGGGGCTTGTTTTGCTCCTCTTCATCGTCTTGTTCGTCCACGGACAATAGCGGTTCAATAAAATAATCCCCATCATGGAACCGAAATGTGCCCAGCTGCAAATGAAGAGAGAAGTTGATTTAGCAGAATTTAGCCAATGGAAGGGAAAACAAAACAAAACAGAACAATTCCAAGTAGAGACAGGCTCATTCTATTCAACCCCTTTCCTTTGTGGGCAGTTCTGCCCATAGAGGACTTGCAGTCCATGTTTACAGTGAAAATACTGCAGCATGTATGGAGAAGATTTTCACCCTCTGCCATCTTGGTACCTTCTTTTCAGAGATTGAACCCAGGGATGCTTAACCACTGTGTCCCATCCCCAGCTCTTTTTTACATTTTATTTAGAGACAGGGTCTCACTGAGTTGTTCAGGACCTCAGTGAGTTGCTGAGGCTGGCTCTGAACTCGTGATCCTCCTGCCTCAGCCTCCTGAGCTGATGGGATTACAGGTGTGTGCCACTGCACTGGGCAGGTGAGTTTTTTAACTGCACTGAGATGGAGCTTATTGTTTGTCAGGTGGAGATAAAGATGCTTTCTGTCAAGGACCATTGTGCAGATTAAATGAGAGAATGCAAATAAAGTGCCTGACACCTTAGAAGGGCTTAGAACTCATTAGTGGTTTCTGGTATGGCAGGATCCACCAGGGCTCCTACCAACCATGCTAAGCATCTTGAGAAAGGCCACTCTTTCTACTCCTAACAAGTTTTGCCAACCGTCCATGATACTTCAAGCTCCCACCACCCAAACCAGACAATACTCCAACCAATACTCCATGTCGTGCCAGTGGGCGGTGTCTAAGAGAAGAAGTCAAACTCTTCTCTTTCTTCGCCGTCCTGTTTCCCACACCAGAAAATAATCAGCAGGCTTCTGCCCTTCCTGGGCACAAGAGAAATGACTGTCCCCAAAGGCCAGCATCTGCCACATGCAGAGCTTGTTAGAAATGCAAATGATTATACACCAACCCAAATCTGATCCACTGCATCAGAATCTCTGGGGCGGGCTCCAGGAATCAGATTTTAATGAGCCCCCAGGGTATTCTTAAAAATGATAACAGGTGAGAAGCACCAGGCTCCAAACCAGGTAATATCAAAATTGCCCCGGAAATCCTGTTTTTTGATACTGGGAATTGAACTCAGGGGTACTTAACCACTGAGCCACATCCCCAGCCCTATTTGGTATTTTATTTAGAGACAGGGTCTCACTGAGTTGCTTAGGGCCTTGCTAAGTTGCTGAGGTTGGCCTTGAACTTTCAATCCTCCAGCCTCATTCTTCTGAGCCACTGGATGACAGGTGTGGGCCACTGCACCCGGCCAGAATTTGTATTCTTAAGACAGTTTTCCACATGATTCAGGAGGACTTGTTTAAGAAGGAAACAGCGCTATTGTCATCGAAGAGACAGAGTGGCTGGTTACCAGAGGAGGCTTTTGAACACATTTCCTTTCACCCGGGGATCTCTCTCTGAAATTAACATATAACTTCGGGGCTCTCTGAGCACAAATCAGGTAGATCCACCAAACACGAGAAATCTACCAGAGACAGGAATACTAAAGAAAAGCCTGGGAATGCAGGTGGAGAAGTTGGGCCACCTGCGGTTGGTCAATGGGGAAACCACGGCACAGAAAGGGAGTGATCTGTTCAGAGTTCCCCTCCAATGGTGAAGAAGCAGCCGGACAAGTCGAGAACTGAGGATTCCAACTAAAATAGGTGCCTTTTCTATAAAAAAAAAAATCCTGAAGTTCCTGAAAGAGCACAGATGGAGTCTCTGACTCATGGTTCACAGCACTGAGCAGAAAGACCAGAGTGGGTCCCAACTGCCACTGACCAGCTGGGAGGCCTCAGGCAAGACTCCAGGTCAAAGCCTCAGTGTCCTTAATAGTAAAATGGGTTTTTGAAGCACTGTCCTCAGGAGGCTCTGGGTAAAACAATGCATACAGTAAAGTGCTTATTATGGTGCCAGGATAACGGCTCCATGCACGACAGTAACAATATGGCACCAAAATTGATTTTGCCATTGATTCACAAATAGCTGCTGGGCCAGAGTTACCTTTTCTTGGCTAAGGGGATCCTTTTTCAAATGTACATATTAAGTACACACAGGATTGAAGGATCCAATGCCAGAGAAGAATTGATGGTGACCTGGCTACTAAGGATGAAGGAACAGAATCTGTGCACCTGGGAACTTCAACGCAGGAAAGAATGCAGCAAGCATCACAACAGAGAGACAGCTAAGTGGACCAGAGAGATGCTATCTATCTATCTGTATGGGAAGGTCTCCCTGGGAAGGGGGCGTACTTGACGCTTTAAGAAGAGTATGTTTTGGACATGGGAAGCTGTATGAAGTGATTCAGAGGGAATAAAGCAGATTGCCTGAAATATAGGATTTCAGGAGAAAAACTTGAGTGTGAGATGGCTGTGGTGTGAGCAAATGTAATGTAAAAGGTCTTAACTGCTCAATGAAGGAGTCTATGGTTGTTTACTAGACCATGGGGGGCTACGTAAAGTACCTGGGCAGAGTGGTGATGAGTACTTGTGCTCAGTCATCATTCATCTGTTAGTGGTGTGTGTGTGGGGGGCAGGGATTTAGAGAAAAGACTGGAAGACAAGAGCCTGTGGAAGTTTGTCTTAGACAACCGTCCTAATGAGAGCCTGGGATGGGGGAGGGGGGAATCGGGGGAGGGGAAAAGAGAAGGAAAATAGAAGAGAGGTAGGGATGTTCAGAAGTAAGCAAAACACCTGAGCTGGAACTCTGGGGAACTGCTAACTGACATGCAGGTGGCCCCGCCCACTCAAAGGAGTGGAAGACTTCCTGGGCAAAACATCTGGAACATCCTAATTCCAAGGCTCCAAAAACGGTAAGGAGAAATCTCAGGAGGAAATAAAAATTGCAGAAGGAACACAAAGGGGCAGGGCGCTGGAACTAGATTAAAGGCTGGAGGTACAGAGAGCACCTATCTTTAAGATCCACGCATACTCTTTTCCCCAAACGAGGCAGATGACAAATCAAACGCAATATGAATATGATGGCCATTGCCCAGGGAGTGGCTTCGGTTCTCAGTTCCCCCCAAAGACCACGTGTTACCACCTAAAACTACCAATGGAAATGAAGGTTCTGCGCAGCAAAACATTCAAACCAGTGCTGGGGCCACCGGGCTTCAGAGGGGGGCGGAGGCGGGGAGAGAGGAGGAGTGAGGAGTGTTTACAAACTTGACGTGCACTCGCAGCTCGAGTCGCGGGGACTAGGGATTGGAGGGTACTACCTTGAAACCCCGGGGCGCTGAAGCTCGCTGGGTCAGACGCCGGACTTCGCGCCCACCTAAGCCATCACCTGCTAAAGACCCGAGGGATCCCACCGTCCAGGCCCTAGGTCTCGGGGCAGCGATGACTCACTCACCGCAGCACCCCTCCTCCGCTGCCCAGCCACACTGCGGTCTCCGCCTACCCCCAATCTCCACGACGCGCTTCGGGCGCAGAGATTCCCGGCGTTTAGCTGGGGTGAGCAGGGGTTCAGCCCCTTCCCCACATCCCAGTGGGCTAGACCTCCTCCCTCCCCGTCTTCAAGCTGGCTTACCCCTCCCTCGAAAGCCTTCCCTCGTGAGGAGGAGGATGCGACGTCCAGATCTGGAGCTTAAGACCCAAGACCGCAGCGCGCAACGGGGCTGCCGAGCTCCCTGAGTGAGTACTTAAGCCCCCACTTAGAAAAGATGGTGGGGGGAGTGTGGGTGCTCTGGGTGAGAGTAGACACATCATAGACGCAAGGTTTAATACCCAAAGGAGCGTACGACGCCACGCCGTGAGCTAGGCGAGCCTGCCCGGGAAAGTTTCTGCGTCATACGCGCGTGGCAGAAACGCACGTCGCTTGGGAAAGTCAAGGATCATTCTGGCTGGGGCCAGAAGCGTACATCGGGTCCTCGGATGTCGTGGGAAGAGGGAGAGGATGCCCTATAGACCTAGTGGAGGGTAAAGGGCTAGGGGGTGGGGGTCGGAAAGCAGGGGGGGCGGGTACAANGACCCTGATCTCTAAATAAAATACAAAAAAGGGTTGGAGATGGGGCCTCAATGGTTTAAAGCAACCCCCTGGGTTCAATTTTCAGTACCAAAAAAAAAAAAAAAAGTAAAAAGTAAAAATTGCCTATGTTCTTGGCAACAAGAAATAATCACTGTTAATATTTTTATGCCTTTGCTTGCAGGTGCACATATATGTATCTTAATTTTGGCGGGTGATACCTGTGAGTAAAACCAGGGTGCTTAACCACTGAGCCACATCCCAGCCCGGCCCTTTTTAAAATATTTTATTTAGAGACAGAGTCTTGCTGAGTTCCTTAGGACCTTACTAAGTGGCTGAGATGACCCTGAACGTGTGATCCTCCTGCCTCAGCCTCCCAAGCCACTGGAATTACAGGTGTGTGCTACCATGCCTGGTAAATCTTAACATTCTTAAAAAGTGACATATCATACATACTAGTTCATCACCTGCTTGTTCACTTAACGTGTACATCCATGTTTGTTAACAAATCTATGCCATCATTTTTCAGGCTGCAGAGAAATCCATCATCTGCCCACACTATAATTTATTGATCTATGCCTCACCTCAGGGATACCGGGATTGTTTCTGTTCTCTTGCTATAAAAGTATGGTATTGGCACAATGGAATATTGCTCAGCTATGAGAATAATAAAATTATGGCATTTGTGTGTAAATGGATGAAACTGGAGATTATCATGCTAAGTGAAATAAGCCAATCCCCCAAAAACCAAAGGCTGAGTGTTCTCTCTGATATGTGGATACTAACACACAATAAGGGAGGGAGGATGGAAGGATAGAAGTATTTTGGATGAGACAAAGGGGAATGAAGGGAAGGGAGGGGGATGGGAATGGGAAAGACAGTGGAGTGAATGGGACAGAACTTTCCTATGATCATATATGAACACACGACCAGGGAAACTCCACATCATGTCCAACCACAAGAATGGGAAGCTATGCCATGTATGTGTGATAGGTCAAGATACACCCTAGTGTCATATATAGCTAAAAAGAACAAATAGAAAATTATTTAAAAAAAAAGAGCCTGGTACTGGGCATCATTCATAACTTCTTGGACATAACTGTCCAACGCTCTCTTAGAAACAGCACTGGCAGGCCAAGGGGTACATCCCACAAGACACAAAGAGAGCTGGCCTTGCTGAGGTGGGAAGACGAAAGAGGAATTTTAGTAACAGAAAAACACTGTCCCACAAGCCCAAGCCAACAGGGGGACCTTCCACGGGCTGCCTCCCTCCCCACATCTACCAGGGAGCCCATGAGGGTCACTAACTAGAACAACTCCTAAAGCCACCTGGGGAAAGTTCAGGGTCAGAGACCGAACTGGGGATTTCACCTGGAGGCCAGCAGTGAATCAGCAGCAGGAGGGGGCTTACCAAAGCCACCTCCTCTCCCCAGGGCTCCCACCAGACTGTCACTGGTCTCCTGCAGCCTGGGGCAGGCAGGCTGGCCAGCTCAGTGGAACTGACGAAGACCTACTGTGGAGGGACACTGCAGTCACAAGGGCCTGGCATAGGAAACTGACCCCTCGCCCCTCGTGCTGGACCCAAGGAACTTATCAACAGGATGCAAAGACAAATAAATGCAGTCACGCCCAAGTGGCCCAAGGTACACAGAGACAGCTCATGATAGCAGAGATGATCTGGAAAGGGAGCCACTGGGCCAAGAGTCACTTTCGCTTTCGAGAAATAGAATGTCAACAAGCTGCGCTGGGTACAGAGGAAACAAGCAGGCGGAAAGCACTCTCAACCCTGCCACCATCAAGTCCCTTAGACCTTTTCTGACCTGGTCCCACCAACCTGTAATCTGGGTTAGGCCACAGGCCTTGCCTGGCTCAGATCCCCAGAATCCAGCAACTCCAGGGTGACACCTAGCTCAGCAGAGGACTCTGGGGCACCAGTCCCAAGACTTGGGCCAGAGACAGTTCTGCCACATGGTCCCTAGGTAGGATCACTGCTGGAAATGAGAGAGGGACCCCACAGCGGAGCCTCAGTTTCCTATACTGTCTACAACTAGAGAATTGGATTAGACCTGACTGCTAAGGTTTCCCCCATTGCAAATACTGTATTATCCTATAAGATAAAGAAGGCATCAACATACAAGGTCAAGTCCAGCAGGAGACAGAGATCACAGCCCTATAGCCAACTTCAGCAGAGACACACCCACTGAGCTCTAGTCTGCATCACTTGGAAGACGCAGGAAAGCCACTGATTCTAGTTCCATCCCATTTTTCTGCAAGATACGTTTGTTTCTAAAGAATCTGCATTTGTGTCCCTGCTCTTGGGTGGGAGGACACAGGGCTGAAGCTGCATGACTGGCCTAGGGAGGCGGCCCTTGTCCTCTCTGGCAAGAGGGACCACGCCCACCCCAATCTCCATTCACTCCCTAGACAAGGGCTACCTGGTGTCGGAGATTTCCATGACCTGCAGAGCCGTCCCTCTAATGGTGCTTGTGGATTGTGCCACAGTTCAAAGTGCCTTCCACCTGTTCTGAGCCTCTGTTCTGAGCCGCCTGTATCTGTTCAAAGAAGGGGTGCAGAAGCAGCTGGAAGAGAGAAACCAGAGTGGCAGAGTCCCGCAGCGATCTTTGGAAGAGCCAGTCGAAACTGCTGGGCTCCTGATCCATCTCAGGGGGTGAAGGCAGGGCACACCATATTGGTCACTGGCAAGGAAACCGAACAGCAGCATTGGGGCTGAGAGGTGGCTCAGTGGCAGGGCGTTTCCTAACACAGGGGAGGCACTGGGGTTGATCTCAGCGCCGCATAAAAATAAATATATACAATAAGGGGATTGTGCCCATCTACAACTAAAAAGTTTTTTAAAATATATTTTTAAAAATCAGCATTTGTGACTTGGAAGGCGTTACATACAGCCCAGATGTCAGTAATGATTAGAACACAAATAAGCTTTTGTGGAAAAAAATAAGGCGTCTTCCATTGATAGTTCTCAATCTTTACTTTTTTGTTTTGGTACTAGGGATTGAACTCAGGGCCACTTGATCACTGAACCCCATCCCCAGCCTTATTTTGTATTTTATTTAGAGACAGGGTCTCACTGAGTTGCTTAGGGCCTCACTTTTGCAGAGGCTGACTTTGAACTTGAGATCCTCCTGACTCAGGCTTCTGAGTTGCTGGGATTACAGGCATGAGACACTGAGCCTGGCTCAATATTTACTCTTAAAATTCCTTCTTCTTAGTGTTTTTAACACGACTTGACAATGACTTGTCCTCTCAGAAAATTAAATGTCCACTAACTTGGATAATTGAACCTTGAGTATTTTCTGGAATGTCAGCACTGAGACTTTCTCTTCCCAGCCAACTTCCCTTTTCCACCAGTCACCTACACAGACGAAATGGCTCTTGGAGTAAGAAGATCGTGAAACTCTTACTGAGGACTAGGTGTAAGATCTTGGCGAGGGTACTTCATTGCTCTAAGCCTCAGCTTCTTCCCCAGATACAACTGAAATCAGAATGGCACCTATCTCATAAATTTGTGATAAAGAAGAATGAAACAGCCCGGGTGCAGTGGCCCACGCCTGTAGTGCCAGCAGCTTGGGAGGCTGAGGCAGGAGGATCGGGAGTTCAAAGCCAGACTCAGCAACAGTGAGGCCCTAAGCAACTCAGTGAGACCCTGTCTCTAAATAAAATATAAAATAGGGCTGGGGATGGGGCTCAGTGGTTGAGTGCCCCTGGGTTCAATTCCCCATACCAAAAAAAAAGATGAATGAAACAGTATAAATAATATACTTGCAGCGCCAATAGTAATTTTTTAAAATGTTGGTTTGTAGCCACTTTTGGAAAGAATACATAATGTTCTAAAAGTTAATCGGTAAGAATATTATTTCAGTGTCTTTTGAACATGTTATGAAGAAAGGAGGAGAAGAAACACATTTTTTCTATCACATGCTTCACATACATTTATGGACATATTTAAAATATGTACTTGTGCCAGGTACAGTGGCACACACCTGTAATCTCAGAGGCTTGGGAGGCTGAGGAAGGAGGATCATGAGTTCAAAGCCAGCCTCAGCAACTCAGTGAGGCCCTAAGCCACTCAGTGAGACCCTGTCTCTAAATAAAATACAAAATAGGGCTGGAGACATGGCTCAGTGGTTAAGCACCCTGGATTCAATCAGTATAAAAAAATCAGTACAAAAAAAAAGTGTACTTTGGAATATGGATTTGGGAAGTCAAAAAGTGAAGGGCAATGGTCTTAGCAGTATAGGCAGATAAATACATACATACATACATACATACATACATAAATAAATAAATAGTGACAAATGCCTTGACCATTAAACTTGCTGGTGGTGGCAGTCTTGATGCTACACAAGCTCCCGGGCCTACTGTCTATGGGTATGTCCACCCAATCTCAGCTCATCTTGAGCAAGACAGGACTTCAGTGACACTCATCCAGGCTTGGAGGTCAGAACACAGAACTGAATACAGTGAAGCCAGGAGACCTAGGATGCCGCCCTCTTAGTCATCGGTTGATGCTATCTTTAATTAAAGGGTTCACTTTAGAAATAGCAATTCCAAGAGGGAAGAGGACACCAGATACTATCACCAGGGGATGACCTGATCCACACACAAGATGAAGCAAGCAATCATATGAGAAGTATTTGAAGAACTCCCTGTCAGTCTGGAAGGTTTTGTTATTTGCACATACTATGAAGACCCTGAAGAGCTGGTTAATTTGTTGATGTAATTTTTTTTTTTTTTTTATACCAGGGATTGAACCCAGGGGCGCTCAACCACTGAGCCACATCTCCAGCTCCTTTTTATGTTTTATTTTGAAACAGGGTCTTGTTATGTTACTTAGAATCTCGCTAAGTGGTTGAGGCTGGCTTTGAACTCATGATCCTCCTGCCTCAGCCTCCCGAGCTGCTGGGATGACAGGAGTGGGCCACTGAGCCCACCCACCTGAGGGATGATTTTAACGATAAGCTATCATTAAGTAGAAAGCAACCAGGCTCAGGAGACAATGGCGGTTGCTGTAGGACTGTAGATGGAAGAACAGGGACCAGCAT
>NW_025999941.1:17463969-17556099 GCF_001458135.2 Marmota marmota marmota
TCTCTCTCTCTCTCTCTCTCTCTCTCTCTCTCTCTCTCTCTCTCTCCTGTCCCCGTCTCTCTCCACCAGTCCTCTTTTTTTGGTGTTTCTTGTAAGTGAAAGTAACCCAGCGCAGGGTGCCTTGGCGTCCTACTCCTGCTCACTCGCGCCGGGATCTGGCACCTGAGCTACTCTCTCGATTTAATCGCCCCAAGTCAAGAGTTTAAAGACAGGGTTCTCACTCCTGCAAATCGAGCCCTGTTTCCAACCCGTGGTCCCTGGAAAGTTTCGCAACATTTTGAAACTGCTTTCTCCCAACTTCTGCCCTTATCCCGAGAGGGTCTGTAGGTTCCTGTGGGTCCCCAGCCCAAAAAAGGTTAGGAACGGCTCCGGGCAGCGAAAAGGGGCGGGGACTTTGGCGCCCCTAACTACCCCGGGTTTAGAGAGGGGAGGAGAGAGGGAGGGACGCAGTGCGAGGTTGTGGATCCCTAGGGGAAGTACCAGTAGCTAGAGGGATTTCTCATTCACTTCCGTTGGCTTTGGGCAGAGATGCTTGGAGCTGCTCAGAGCAGACTCTTCCAGCTACAGCTCCCTGCGACTGAGGATGCATATTTGAAAGTCAGAACTTACGCCAGAGAGAGTGGGAATGGCGGGGGGAGGAGCAGGGAAGAGAAGAGAAAGAGAACTGTTTAATCCTGGGTGGTTCAAAAGCTCTCAGGGAGAAAGGATGTGCTGATTTCAAGAGAAAGGAAATGGCAATTTCAGTAAAAGATATGATATAAATAAATAGATGATACTTAAATATATATTTAAAACATAAATGTGTATATAATGTGTGTGTGTGTGTGTGTGTGTGTGTGTGTGTGTATGTTTGCCCAAGTGTCCTAGAACCAGGGTTCTCTGTTGTTTGGTAGTCTACCACTCAGGACTGAAAATACCAAAGATTTGGCACCAAAGAGCAATATGCTAGAAGCACTCACAATTCTAGAAATATTCCTATGTGCATTTGTCCAGGTAGAGAGGAAAATGACTTGGCAAGATTGTAATTTCCTAAATAAGTTACTAATCCAAATCCGTTACTGTGGCCACGGTGTGGCTGTATTACTGGAATTTCATAATGGGTATATACTACAT
Organism: Marmota marmota marmota; assembly: GCF_001458135.2. Taxonomy (NCBI): domain Eukaryota; kingdom Metazoa; phylum Chordata; class Mammalia; order Rodentia; family Sciuridae; genus Marmota; species Marmota marmota. Next base: position 17,465,083 of record NW_025999941.1, read on the forward strand.
AAAGTTGGTAAAGTACCCGTCCGTCATGCACACAATCTGAGATTTTTAAGGATGGCAGTTTTTTCCCTTTCCACATTTCTTATCGGTATGTTATAGTTGTATAATGATGAGATTTGTTGTTAGGAATGCACCCAGTTTAACAATGTAATTGGGCTCTCCCCAGCCCTCCCCCCAACGGTCCACCCCTCCTAGCCCCTGGTCCCTCTCCTCTACTGATCTCCCTTTGATTTTCATGAGTTCCCTGCCCCCACCTCTCTTTTCCTTTTTCCTCTCTAGCTTTCGCATATGACCCTTGACCTTCTCAGTTGGGCTTATTTGGCTTAATATGATGGTCTTAAGTTCCATTCATTTTCCTGCCAATGACATAATTTCATTTTTCTTTATGACTGAATAAACTCGATTGTGTGTGTATGTATATGTATATACACATATATGTATATATATGTGTATATATATATACTGTATATATATATACTGTATATATATGTATATATATATATACTGCATTTTCTTCATCCGTTCTTCCGTTCATCCGTTGATGGACAGACACCCAGGCTGATTCCATAGTTTGGCTATTGTGAATTGTGCTGTTATAAACACGGTGTCCATGTGTCACTGTAGTATGATGGCTTTAATTCCTTAGGATAAATGCCAGGGAGTGATAGCTGGTCCTACGGTGGTTCCATGCCTGCTCTTTTGAGGAACCGCCATACTGATTTCCAGAGTGGTGGTACTAATTGACAATCCCCATCAACAGTGTAGAGGTGATTTAAAGGATTGGCAGTCTTGATTGTTTAAAACAATCTACGGAAGTGTACTTCTGATATGTCATCTTTCTTTCATTATGTGATAAAATTCCTCAGAGCCTGGGACTTGCTAAGGGTTCAGCATGGAACAGAAAAATATCAAGAAATCAATCTATGAGCTGATTCCAGTAAAAGCTATGATAGTACTTTTACTCAAATTACTCAGAAATAGAGTACTTTTCAGTATTTTTCCATTAGATGATTTCCCTCTCTTTCAAGTCAAACCACTCCTGATGAAGAGAACCAAAGAGGGTATAAATTTTACATGTAGCAACGGATTTCTCTGTGTGAACCATCTCCTGTGCTTCTTTTCTAAAAATTTGCTTTATGAATGAACTTTGTCTACAGTTTGGGAAAATTGTTTCTGATACAACACAGTCTTATCCACAAAAGCTGAAGGGGGAGGAGATATCAAGTATCTCCTGAGACCACCCGAGGTGATGGAGACCCTGGACTTCTGCATTTCACGTCCTCCTTTCCTCGGTGGATTATTGCACCTCTGCATCTGTGCTATAAAGGAGTTTTGTTTTAGTACAAGGGATTGAACCCCAGAGCACTTGCTAAGAGTTCAGCATGGAACAGAAAAATATCAATCTATGAGCTGAACCACTGATGGGGTTCACCCACTGAACCCCATCCTCAGCCCTTTTTTATATTTTATTTAGAGACAAGGTCTTGCTGAGTTGTTTAGCTCCTCCCTAAGTTGCTGAGACTGGCTTTGAACTCAAGATCCTCAGCCTCCTGAGCCACTGGGATAACAGGCATGTGCCACCATGCTTGGACTTTGGAGTCTTAGAGAATCTTAGGAAGAGATGTTTGGAATGATGAAGATACTTGAGCTAATTCAGATCAAAACCTTTTGTCTAAGTAGTAATCTTTTATTGAGTCCTTATCGAGTACCAGCCCATGTGCTAATAAACACTGCTTAGTTTTTACAGCCGCTGTACAAGTCAAGCAATGTCAGTCAAATTTCGTTTCACAGGTGACATGACAATAATGACGTCCCAAAAAAGTGAAGTAATTTGACCAGAATCCCTGCCTAGTGATAGTGAGGATTTAAATTCTGTTTCAGTGATATGATCCCATTTCATAATTCTTAAAAAATGAATAAATTATTAATCAGAGTTTGCTAGATTTTAGGGGGGACTGGTAGGGGAGAGGGTAGCAAAAATTGTCCAGAGGATTGCCTCGATTTTCTCTTCTATGTATGATTTTTCTTTGACACTTAGACATGTTTGTCTAATGGTGAGGACTTGATGAGAATCATCTCGGATTTTCACTGGTGTTCCATGGTTTTTTTTCCTTCAGCACCTAGGAGAGGTCTGACACAGTTGATGCTCAACAAATATTGACCAAATGTGGTCTCTCAATTTTGGTTCGACTGTGCTAAAATGGCTTCTTTATTATGTATATTTTTAAAATCAGTTTGGAGTCTGGTTCTATAAAGAACTACACAGAATAATAGAGTCCAGGAAGGGAAAGTAGATTATTCTTTTTCTTTTGGTATTGGGGATTGAACCCAGGGGCACTTAACCACGAGCCACATCCCCAGCCCTATTTTGTATTTTATTTAGAGACAAGGTCTCACTGAGTTGCTTAGGGCCTCACTAAATTGCGGAAGCTGGCTTTGAACTCATGATCCTCTTGCCTCAGCCTCCCAAGCTGCTGGAATTACAGGCATGCACCATCAAGCCGGGTGGGAAAGTGGATTTTGAAAATAAATGACCCCTCACAAAAGTTTGTTCTCAAAGATGCGGAACTTTGTGGTTACTTGGAATTAACAAAGAGTTTTTAACCCATTTTTTCCCCTCTCCTGGGGCTTTATTGGAATTGAATGTTTTTGTAGGTTAAAGTGGAAGTCGTCTTTGGCTGATTCTTCTTGAAAACTGGGCCCCAGAGGAGTGATAATCAACATCAGTCACTAGCCCAAGATAATCTGGGGGATGGAAATGAAAGAGATGGCATCACAAATGACCCTGTTGGCTGAATACCACTGAAGCAGCAGGAAGGGGCCTGAAGCAAAGCCATCTATTTCCACAGAAAGGGAAAGCCACACCCAAATGATAGAGCAGAGGGGGCCAGTGAATGGCTTCCTGAGCGGTCAGCAACAGGTGACTTCAGGGAAAAGATAGAGCACCGGACTGTGGAGAGTGAAGTCCCTCAGAGGAACTGAGGGTGGCTGAGCTCTGTGACCTTGGGTATCACCCTCTCTGATCTAGTTTATTCACAGGATGGGAGTAGGGAGAAACGGTGTCTTGTTTGCTGGCCATGTGGGCAAATGACCTTAGTGTACATTTTTTTTTTTTTTTTGGAAACCAGTTTTGGTACCAGGGATTGAACTCAGGGCACTCAATCACTGAGCCCCAGCCGTATTTTGTATTTTATTTAGAGACAGGGTCTCCCTGGGTTGCTTAGGGCCTCACTAAGTTGCTGAGGCTGGCTTTGAACTCGCGATCCTCCTGCCTCAGCCCCCGCCCCCCAGCTGCTAGGGTTACAGGCAGGCGCGGCTGCGCCCAGCTATACTTTTTTTAACAGTCTTCCTACTACTAACTTCCAGTGCAGCATAATGTTGAGAAATGGTGACAATAATATTAGATTCTCTTTTTTGAATTCCTACTATGTGCTAATCATTGGGTTCTCTGAGCAATCCTGCCACTTGCTCTCATTTTACTTATGATGAAAATAAGACTTAGCAAAGTTAAATGACTTGCCAAACACCACAGAGCCAGAATGTAAAGAGTTGGGGTCTGTACAGGGATTGGTTCACCCCCAAAGTGTGTGATCTCCATCTTGGAGCAGCCTAAGGAACACAGAGCCTTTTACCTAATTGTTCTTGGTGGCTCAGCCCTTGCACCTGGCCTGGTAAATATGATCTGTGAGAACGTTCCTCTTTCTTCCAGTGCTAAATCCCAAGTTCTTAAGAGCTTCTCTGGAGCATGCTCAGAACATTGTTGCTCCAGTTGTTCGTGACCAGCTCAGGGCAGATCTGGAAGGGATGCTCCGTGTTAAGCCTTATTTCTTGCTATTCCAGAACACTATCCTCAATTCTATTGCTCAGGCTTCAGAGCCCATATGGGAATCCCACAAATGTTTAATTTGAGACTTTATCCTTAGAGCCTCAAATCCTTATGCCATCTTCTCTACATCCCGTGAAATGAGATCTTCAGACCTGGGGTTCAACATTAGAACCACCAACAGAACTTGGAAATCCCGGACTTCTGGCTCAAATCCAGACCATGCTCACACTAAAGCCAAATTAGATGGAAACACAGTGTGTCCAAGTGCAGTGTCGTGATTTTCCAACAGTTCAGTTAACCCAGCTATTTACGAGCAATAGGCTCTCATGGACTCTGGTAAGTCTCACCATATCAGAATGCAATATGCCCGCCGAGCCCAGGACTTTTCCCACCTTGTTGGGTTAGCTGGTGGCATTTGTTAGACTTTAAGAAGCATGAGAGCAATGGACGAGTCTGTCTTCTTTTTCATATTTATTTATCTATTTTGCAGTACTAGGCACTGAACCCAGGGTCTCGCACAGGCCAGGAAAGCGCTCTACCACTGAGCTACATCCTCAGCCCAACTTTATCTTCTGAACTGATACATACCTGTTATAATTTCAATTTAGATAGAAGCTCATGTGTGATGCAATGCAAGGCTTAGAGCCCCATCCCCAGCCCTATTTTATATTTTATTTAGAGACAGGGTCTCACTGAGTTGCTTAGGGCCTCACCGTTGCTAAGGCTGGCTTTGAACTGAAGATCCTCCTGCCTCAGCGTCCCCATCCGCTGGGATTACAGGCGTGCACCACCCGTGCCCAGCTCCTCTGCCACACTCTTCGGCCATGATGTTCTGCCTCACCTTGAGCCCTGAGGAATGGAGCCAGGTGTCTATGACCTGAGGCCTTTGGAACTGTGAGCACCAAAATAAACTTTTCTTTCTCTAGTTGTTCCTATCAGATCTTTTGATCACAGCAGCCCCCCCCCCCGAAAAAAAAAAAAAAGACTAAAACAGTCCCTGTGGCACATGGTGGGTATTTACCAATATTTCTAAATGAGGTAACTATTGCCGTCAGTTTGGTTCTAGTTTTCAGAGGCAGTATTTCTTTCAATTTAGAGAAGTCCCTCTTCACACCCACGTACCTCATTTCTGTTTCTTACAGTGTCATTCCTCTTGGGGAGGCAAGTCCTGCTTTAATCAACATCACCAGGATTCCTTTTTTCCTGGAACCACACATTTCCAGAGCTCGGCTTTCTCTAGGGGCTGCTTGAGGACCACGGTGACCAGGACCGTGGGAGCATCCTCACCTGCTCAGTACAGCGGGCAGGAGACCTCTTCCTGGGCAGGTTCCACATCCTTTGTGTGTCCTAGAAGGGGAGTCATAATGGTTCCTGGCCTCCCAGATGCTGGGAAAATGACTAAAGTGGTGACAGCGTTGGCTTGGAGCCTGGTGTGGAGGAAGTGATCTCTGTGGTTGAAGTCAGCAGCCTCACTACCTGCTAGTTAGGAAGGGTGGTCTCTTCCTTCCTCCAGGGCCTGTGTGTCCTTGATTGCAAAATGCTTTCCACACTTCTATTTGCTATTGGCCCCTTCATCTTCTTAAAGATTAAAAAAAAAATTGAAAACAGATTTATTCTCTCTTTCTTACCATCTGCTTAAATGAGCAATTCATATAAGTCCAATTTAGTAATTTTCAAGTAGGTTTTTGTTCCCAGTGGAATCTTTTTAAATAGTTATAACATCATTTCCCTTTGTACATAAAAAAAAGTGGCTTTTTTAGGGTAAGCACATTTCATTCAAAAAAGTCATTCAAAAAAAAAAAAAAAATCAAACACCTCTGCCCCGTTGATGCCAGATAGGTTTTCTGCTCTAATAATATTGATTATAATGGGTATTTCCAGGAACGATGGATAATATTGTATTTAATCCTCCTGCCAAACCAAGGAGACAGAGAATGCTGTTAGACCCCTTTTCTTCCTCCTTTTACTTGTTAGTTTTAGACAAACTAGACCACCTTTTCACTGGAGGAAGTCAGGGTACAAAGGAGATATGTCACTTGGTCCAAGTTGCACTGCTAGGTGCTGAATGGAAGGTTCCAGGGCCTGTACTCATTTATGTTTTATTGGGCTTTACCCAGAATAAACTGGGAAGCTTAAGGATGCAGTTTCCAAGAGTAGAAATCCAAAAACATGTGGAATTCAGATATGGGGACGCTGGGATGGACTAGGCCAGAGGGGATGGTTCGGGGATGGGGTTCAGGGAGTCGGTCACTAATGTGGGATTCTGGACTCAGGCCCACTGGGACTGAGGAGGGGAAGGTCTTTCTGGAAAGGCAGAGCACTCACCTGTGAGACTGGCCCTGGGAGCCTCATACTCCAGTGGCTTCATTGCTGTACCAGTTCTTGGGAACCTCCTTCCCTGGTCTCCAGATCAGCCCAGGGCCCTGTATTGTTTGGATGTGGTCCTTGCTATATAAACACTTGTAAAAATGGCACAGGCTTTGAATTCTTTAGGATGAGCTAATTTGAAGGGCCCTCGACAAAGAAGCTTTTCAAAGACTTTTCAAATCATTTTAGCTACTCTACTAGAAACTATGGGAAGGGGCTGAAGGCAGGGAAGAATAGTTTCATTTTCCAAACTAATGTATATAAAATGTGCAAACATGGAAGTGTGTCCCATGTACCAACCTGACCTGGTAATGAGATTATGTGACATCAGATTAATGCTAGTTGGAAATGGTGTAGTCACCAAGCATGGCCTTTGTATTAACTGGCACCAATACCACAAAATAAGTTGCTTCCTGAAACGTAAGCCTAGCAATTAGTGCCTTCTCCAGTCCCTATCAGATGTTGGACAAATAATCAGTTTTGCAGTGATTTTCATTCCCCACTCAAAACAGGTCTGACAGTCCATATTGATGGCATTCATGGCAGTGTAACGGGAATAAATTTCAGCTACCTGGGCTCTGTACAACAGGAAGTTAGGAAAAAATAAGAACTTACTGGTATGACTTCCTTTTAGATACCTTCAGCATGGCAGTAGAGGGTCTGAATTCCAACGACAGGAGGTGACACAAATTCACTTAGCTCATTGATTCTGAACATGAACCTGGTTCTTAGGAACTCTCTATTTGCTCTGATACCTCCTCCACCAATATGGAAGTTGAAGCAGAGAAGTGGCTCCTTCCCTGATCCAGACTTTCAGCCTTGTGTCCAAGAGCAGCACAGTCCTTAAAAACAGAAACGTGACAAATTCATGACCCTCTCCTCCCCCGGCACTAACATGGTAAAGAGGGAAGGGGACTTTCAAGGGAGAGTAGATGAATGAAATACTAGGCAAATGTTGAAACAGGGTCAGGAAGCCAGGTGTGGTGGTGCATGACTGTAATCCTAACAGCTCGGGAGGCTGAGGCAGGAGGATCATGAGTTCAAAGCCAGCCTCAGCAACTTGGTGAGGTCCTAAGCAACTCAGTGAGAACCTGTCTCTAAATAAAATATAAAAAGGGCAGGGGGTGTGACTCAGTGGTTGAGCCCCCTTGAGTTTAATCTCCAGTAAGAGATAGAGATAGATAGAGAGAGAGAGAGAGAGAGAAAGGAAGGGAAGGAAGGAAGGAAGGAAGGAAAAGAAAGAAAGAAATCGGGTAAGGCTATATGTTTAGCACATAAACACATCCAAGATGTATTGTTCAGAATCCAAGTCACAGAGCTATTCCTCTAATTGGGTCCAACAGTAGTAAAATTGAAGTAAAACAACAATGATGAATTGTCAGCCTGTGCTCGAATATGATGTGCATTTTAAAAAGTCTAAAAAGATGGATATACATTCAACTGTGACCCCTGGTCCTCTCTGGGACTGGGAATTATGGAGATCTTTTCTTTTTATATTTTGACTTCCTCATTTCCATACTGTTTATTGTTACACCAAGAATAAATTAATTTTTAATGAGAAAAATAATGTTTTTCTCTTTAAATAAAGAGATAATATATAAAGAAAATATAGAGTGGTATCATTCCCTTAGGGAAAAATGTTCTCATAAATATGTATAACCTTACCTTTTTCTGTAACATTCAATATGCACTTCATTATTTGAAAATAACCTTATATATTTTGTGTACATGGGAACAAATGCTGAGAAGAGATTTATGATGGCCATGAGGCTTCTGGGGGAAGCTAGTGACTTAGAAATATAAGCGTTTGACAGATGGTAATCAGGGATTTAAAGCATGAATGGGGAATAAAGCTAAGTAACAGGAAAAATACACACACACACACACACACATATGTATGTATTTAAGCTTTCCAAGCTCTGACTGTATAAACAGGAAAGATATTTGTGGATTCATTCACTAAATATGTTTATTGAACACCTACTATGTACTTTGCAAGTAGCAGAGTGGGGAAGAAGTGGGGAAGAGGTACACAAAATAAGTAAGTCATAAATAGGTGTAGAATGATCCTACTGAGTATTGTGAAAGAGATTAAAAGGGAGTCAAGAAAAAGAAGGTAGTATGTTTGAGAATCCAAAGAAGCCTTGGTCACTCCAATTCCAGAAATGAGAAGAGATAGTTGAGAACAGAACGAGTCTTCAACTTCATGGGAAGGAGTTTGCATTTCCTTCTAATCCAAGGAGAAGCCTCAGAAGTATTTTAGATAAGGGAATAGAAAAATGCTTTCTGTGGCTCAGATGGGATTTGTCCCTGCTAAGACCTGTTGAGGCTTGGTCTCTGCTGTATTGTTGGGAGGTGCAGGTGGATCACGTGAGAGCTGCCCTCATGAGGGATTGGGGTAGTTCCCATGAGAGTCGGGTAGTTTCTAAGAGCAGGTTTTTATAAACCCCGTGGGGCTCCTTGGTTTTCTGTACCTCTTGTTCTTGCCATGTGATCTCTTTCGCTTTTGGCCATGTTTGATGCTGCATGTGGCTCTCACCAGAAGCTGAACACATGAGGCTGCTATACTCTTGGGGCTTCCAGAACTTCGAAGTAAAGAACTCTTTTCTTTACTGATCACCCAGCCTCAGGTACTTGGTTATAGCTACACACAAGTGTCTAAGACAGTGTTCTTTTTGTGTTTAAAAAGATCTTTCTGGCTGCTGTATGGAGAATGGAGTTAATGGAATACTGCAATTGTCTGGATGAGAAATCTCTGTGTTTTTTTTTTCTTTTTTTGTTTGGTATAAGGGTGCTTAACCACTGAGCCTCATCCTCAGGCCCCACTTTTTTATATTTTTGTTTAGTGATAAGTTCTCTCTGTGTTGCTTAGGGCCTCGCTAAATTGCTGAGACTGGCTTTGAACTTGTGATTCTCCTGCCTCGACCTCCCCAGCAGTTGGGATTAGAGGCAGGCGCCACCAGGCTTGGCTGAAATCAGTGTCTTGAAGTAAGGTGACATCATAGGTGTTAGTGGTGCTGCCAAGAATCAGGCATATGCAAGTGTCTATTCAAGGTAGAATCAACAGGACATGGTGAAGGATGTCATGGCAAGTAATGGGGACATACACCAAGGAGTCCTAAAATCACTATGCAGAAATTGCTCTTTCAAATATATAAATAGCAACTATCCAGAGAATATGAAAGAACAAAACCCCATAGAGAATGGCAAGAAAAATCACCTGGCTCAGTGGCCCACGCCTGTCATCCCAGCAGCTCGGGAGGCTGAGGCAGGAGGATCGCGAGTTCAAAGCCAGCCTCAATTAACTCAGTGAGGCCCTAAGCAACTTAGTGAGACCCTATCTCTAAAGAAAATATAAAAAAGGCTGGGGATGCGGCTCAGTGATAATGCATCAATCATAATGGGTTCAATCACCAAGACCAAAAAGGAAGAAACAAAGGAACAGGAATGCACATGCCCTATATGAAGAACATTTCAAAACATTCAAGACCTCTCAGGAGATGTGAGTAAGACTATTGCAAAGGTGCCCCTCTCCCTAAGATGTCTATAAAATGATTAGATTCTCCATACAGTTTTTCCTGTTTATTTTTCTTTTGTTTGGGACAAATTAAAGTTTTATTTGACAAAAGCCAAAAGATGTAGACAATGAAGAGAATCTAGAAAGAATGCCAGATAATAAAACAGAACAGAAATCCTTCATAATGAATTTGGGCCATACTGGGTTGTAAATGGACAGGCCAACGGAAGAGAATATTAAAATCCAGAAAGAGATCTCACATGAGGACTTAGTTCTGATAGAGATGGTTTCTCAGTTAGACTAGGAGCACAGACCACTCAGTTCTGGGTGCCGAGAGGAACTTGATAGTCACCCGTGAAAACGCAACTCGGCAACTCAGTGAGGCCTTGTCTCTAAATAAAATAGAAAAAAGGGCTGGGGATGGGGCTGCATGGTTAAGCACCCCTGGGTTCAATCACTGGTACAAAAAAAGAAAACAAACAAACAACAACAACAACAACAAAAACAAACAAACATACACACACACAGATAAAGTGGACTCTGTATGTCAGGCTCTTAACCCGTGTGTTGTCCATATCAGATGATCAAGAATTGAATGTAAAAAACTAAACCAAACTTGTCTAGAGGAGACAGCAGGAGTAACAGCTCTGTATTGTGGCATAAGGAAGGCCTCTGAGCATGACTCAGAACCCACAAGCCATTAAAAAAACCCAAAACTTGAAACACTTAACCTAGTGATAAAGCAAATAAAAACAAATTGCACACAACAAGAGACAGCGTGTCTTAGTTCACTTTGTGCTACTACTCAGAATGCCAGAGAAGGTCATCTGCAACCCCAGGAAGGCCGTGGCTGGCAGTTCTGGAGGGCCAGCACCAGGGAGCTGTGTCTAGTGAAGGCCTTCTTCCTGCGTCACAACATGGCGAGGGCATGGCATGGCAGAAGGGCAGAGAAGAAAGGGGTACGAGTACCCCCATCCACCTGCAGTACTGGTGTCAAGTCGACACGCTCTCCCCTCCTGGCCGGGTCACCTCTCCTGAGACTCCATCTCTCAGCACGGTTATTGCTGATTAAGTTTCCAACACATGCATTTTTGGGGGGACACCTACAAATCACAGCACATCATACTTACATCAGAACTGAATGAGGAACTCAGAAAAAATATTTTCAGGTCATAACAGGAGAGATCCTTCCTTCCACCTATAAGAAAAAACTTACCATTGATATCTCGCAAGAAAGAAAATAAAAATGGCCAAGACTTGTGGAAAGATACTTCATTTTACTCCTAAAAAGAAAAATTCAACTTAAGATTGTACCAATCCAAACTTTTCAATTACCAGACAGACAATCTAAAAGTTTGAGGAACACAGTCCATTACTAAGGCTCCAGGGAACTCTTATATGTGGCTGTTGCGTATCTAAAGGAAATCTGATAAGATCTATCAAAGTTGTGACGTCATCCCCGCCCCCCCCCCCCGCGTTTTACATTTTACATACCTGTTGTGTTTGCTTATGTAGAAAATGACATATACAAAATTCCCCATAGCACTATCATTTCTAATGGCAAGCATCACAAAAAATATAAACTGGGAGGGCCTGAGCGAATGAATCAGGAAACACCCAGACAAGGAAATGTAGTTCCTCTGTGAAAGGAATGTCTGTGTGTGTGTGGGGGGGGTGTGTGTGGAAAAAATACCTGTACATTCCCTCATTTTGCTTCTATATTCTAAAGAAACTCTGAAAGATTATGTAAGAAGCTAAATACAGCAGTCACCCCGTGAGGAAGATGAACAACTGGGAAGAGGGGAGGTCTTGGGCTGAGCTGGAGGCTCAGGCAAGCACGTGTGACAGTTGCAGTGTGAGTCCAGAGTCTGAGAACCAGAGAGCCACGGTGTGGGTCCCATCTAAGTCCAGCAGGCTTGAGACCCAGGGGGAACCACTGATTCACTTCCAGTAGGAAGTACAAGCACCAGCATCCCAGTGTGCAGGCAGGAAGAACGCACCCACTCCAGAAGGGGCTCTGACTGGAGGAGGTCCTGGCACGGGGGGAGGGAAATCTGATTTACTTAGTCTAATGATTTAAGTATTAATCTCATCCAGATATACCCTCACAGAAATACTCACAATAATGTCGCAGTAAACGTCTGGACACCCTATGGCCCAGTCCAGGTGACACCTAAAAATGTCCACAGGCTACCAAAACAGAATAGCCTAGCATCCCCACCCCCCTAGAAAAAATATCTGCTGTAGACAAGAGAGATGTATTTCTCCTAGTTCTGGAGGTTGGAAGTGCAAGATCAGGGTGTGGACAGGTTGGTGTCCTGAGAGTCCCCTCTGTGTGGCCTGTAACAGGCACCTCAGTGTGATCTCACAGGCCTTTCCAACAGTCACCCTGGATTAGAGTCCATCTCTTATCTCACTCACTGCTAATCCCCTTTGAAAGGCCCAGTCTCCAAATATAGTCACACTGGAGGTTAGACTTCCACATCGGGACTTTGTCGGGGACACACAGTTCATGAGGAGTGGAGTTCCAATGTCTTCCCCAGAAAAGGGGAAAGGGTGGGAGGCTTCTTTACCTTTCTGCACCTCCTTGGTGTGAGGTCACCTCCCAGGTGTTAGATCACAAACTCCCAAGTTTTTACCTCTAGCAACTCAGAGGAGATTGGTGCCAATCACTGTGATTGGGAAAAATAGTTTGGTGAGGGGAAAATGTGTTGGGGACATTGGAGATGCTGGGGAGACCCTGTGGAGGAAGGTCAGCCAGAAAGGCAGCTGGTGTTCCCGGAAGAGGCCAGGCTGGACGGCAGGAGAAGGTGGTCTTCTGTGTGCTCCCAGTTCCTGGGAGAGCAGGAGTCCCCAGGGCAGAGCTTCCTACACTTTACTCAGCAGGCCTCAGAATGGCCTGCAGGGCCCCACCCCCAGTTTCTGATTCTGAGGGCTGAGAATTTGCACTTGGAACAATTGTGTGGGGCCCAGGCATTTGCATGTCTAACACTTTGCAGAGGAGGCAGATGCCCGCCAGTTGGGGGCCCCAGTTGGAGATCCTGGTCTTGGGCAATACTTCTCTGTTCTAGCCCTGTAACAGACAGCCTGGGGAGGCTGGAGGGGGGTATCATTACCAGGAAGCTCCTTCAGAACAGACCCAGAGAGTCAGAATCTCTGCAGAGGGGGCCTGGGCACTAGAGGTTTCAAATCACCTCCCCAAGTGATTCTAATGTGCAGCTAGGGAAGAGGGCTTCTGACCAGGGCAAGGACTCCAGAGAAATAAGAGAAGGCCCAGAACAAAGGCCTAAGGATGGACTGAGCCTTTCAAATGCTGGGCAGGCAGGGGAGGACCATCCATGTGGTTGAGAAGTGAAGAGAAGAAACTGGTGCCAGGGCGCACACCTGTCATCCTAGCGGCTGGAGGCTGAGGCAGGAGGATCGCGAGTTCAAAGCCAGCCTCAGCAACTTAGCGAGGCCCTAAGCAACTCAGTGAGACCCTGTCTCACTACAAAATAGGGCTGGGGGTGTGGCTCAGTGGTTGAGTGCCCCTGTGTTCAATCCCGGGTACCAAAAAAAAAAAAAAAAAAAAAAAAGGAATGAAGAGAGGAAAGAAAGATCAGGCCCAGGACACTTGTGTCATGGGAGCAGTTGTTAGGTGACGGGCTCCATGTTGGGTTCTTGTAATAAAGACAGAAATAAGACCTTGCAGTCTTCAAGAGCTCCCTCGGAGTTAAGGGGCCCAACGTGCTTTAAGTGTTGGCATGATGTAGGTTACGGGTGTCCCTGAAATAGCACCTTAGGAACTTAATGCCCAATGCAATAGTACTGAGAGGCGTTTTTAAAAAAATTTGTTCTTATTAGCTACACATGACAGTAGAAAGAAAATGAGGCCGCAGCAAGGTTCTACCTGACGTGGAGAGAGAGCAGACACAGAGGTACAGCCCAGGCCCCCCCAAGATGGAATGTCAGTGACAGCAAATGGTCACTCTCAGCGGTATCGATGGAGGGCCACAATGGGCTTCTGGGGTCTGCCCCGTCCCACTGGTTGGTCTGAGGGTGCCCCCGAGGACGTGTTCACATTGACCAAAGTCATCTCGGTGCACAACTCTGACTTGGGCACTAACTGGGGACCTGCTTCTGAAAAGGGCTTCCTCAAGTACCCCAGGTCAGCTTCCCCAGGACAGGACCAGGCGGGATGGTAAATGAAGACCCCCATGGAGGCTTTGGGGTGCAGATCCCTGGTGTTGGAGATGGTCTCCCCTCTGGAAAATCAGTTTCCACCCCTACACAGGTCCCCGTCTTGTACTGTGAAGGGAAAGCTGTGGCGTCACCTCGGGGCTTAAGGCCCAGCTGTCCCTGGGCAGGCCCGACTCTCCTTACCGCCCTCAGGCCCTGGGGCTGCCCCAACTGCTCTGGGGTGGAGGCCGCTCTGCCACCAGGTTTCCAGCTCCCATCTTCTCACCCTGGGTCAGTGGATATTTCTAAACACCTAAGCAGACCAGGGAGAATGGGACAGTCCCCCAGGGAGTCCAGACATGTGCAACCTGGCAGATATGGGACATGTCCTACCACTGACCAGACCGACCAGCTTTCTAATGTTTCATTGTCTCTCCTTGCTCTCTCACTTCTTTTTTGATAATATTAAAATATTATTTTATGATCCTTAAACGTAGTGACTTAGTAATTTAACTTCACACACACACACACAGACACTCTCCTGTTGGTAGGTAAAGTGGTATATTTACAAGATCATCCACAGCTCCATTGTCTGTGACAGCTAAAGGTTAAAGGCAGCTTAAATATTCATCCGGAGGCCACTGAGTAAGGGTATAACACTCAACAATACAGATGTACACAGCAGTAAAAAGAATAAAGAAGCTATGTTCAAACTGTTCAGTAGGTGGAAAATAACAAGATATTATACAGGAATAATGCATTTAGACTAATACTTATGAATGCACAGGTTTCTGGAAGGATTCATGAGGAGCCCTGAACATTGGTCATGCACAGAGGGGATGGTGGAATATATACATGGGCAGGAGATCTTCCTCTGGGCACTCTCTACTTCAGTTATTATTTAAGTCACATTATGTATTGTTTGATCAAAAATGATATTTTAACCCAGGTGCAGTGGCACAGGCCTGTAATCCCAGCAGCTCGGGAGGCTGAGACAAGAGGATCGTGAGTTCAAAGCCAGCCTCAGCAATTTAGCAAGGCCTTAAGCAACTCAGTGAGACCCTGTCTCTAAATAAAATATAAAAAAGGGCTGGGGATGAGGCTCAGTGGTTAAGCGCCCCTGGGTTAAAAAAATAAATGCTATTTTGAAATATTTAGTGACAGAGAAAATTACTCATAACATCATTAAGAAAAAAAAATATATAGCAAGAGTATTTGTTACCACTAATGTATCCATGACTGTGCATACCTGTGGGTGTACCCACATGTGTGTACAAAGCCAGTATTTAACATGTATATTCCAGGTGACAGAATGATGGGGATTTTTAAAATTTTCTACTTTCATTCTTATGTGAATTTTCAAAAGAAACAATGATACTCATATTTCGTACTGAAATGTACGATAAATTAAATGATGTGAATATTTTTTAAAGGCAAACATTCCTCACTGTAAGTCACGCCAACATATTAGAAATGTGGTCTGGGAGGTACAAGTGTGACACTGTGAGGGTTTGGATCTGGAATGTCCCCGAAAGCTCCTGTTGAGGTCCTGGCCCCAGGACCGCAGTGTCCAGAGGTGGGCTTTTAGGTGATGACTGGATCTTGAGGTGCCACCACATTAGTGGGTCAGTGCCTGGAGAGCCGAGTAGGCTATGGTGGGGGTGAGGTGAGGAGGTCAGTCCCTGGGGGTGTTTCTCTTGTCCCTAGAGCCTGCTTCCTTCTCTCTCTGGCTTCCTGGCTGCCACAAACTGAGCAGCTAGCATCCCTCTCCCATGACCTTGCGTCATATTGTACTGCCTTGGAGTCAGCCATTTGTGGACTGGATCCTCTCCAACAGGGCGTCAGAATGAACCTCCCCCCTCTAAGCTGGTGTGTCTGTGGGCCCCAGTGATGCGAAGATGACCAACATGGACATGTGGCACTATATTATGTGGAGGTGACTGAGAGGACAGGGCTGAAGGTGCTGAGGAGGACAAGGGCCAGGGCCAGTTGCTTTGAATCTGATTGACGCCATCAAGGGAACATCAGCAAGAGCACCTTCTCCAGTTGTACAGCATCCTGAATTTTCTCTCAACTGAAAATTTTTTAATTTGGGGGGGAATCCAGGGCGCTTAACCACTGAGCCCCACCCCCAGCCCTTTTTATATTTCATTTTGAAGCAAGGTCTCGCTGAGTTGCTTAGGGCCTCGTTAAGTTACTGAGGCTGGCGTTGAACTTGTGATCCTCCTGCCTCAGCCTCCTGAGCCGCTGGGATTACGGGCGTGAGCCACTGTGCCCAGCAAAGTTTTAATTTTTTAAGGAACCAATAAACATTTATTCCAATTCAAAAGGAATATATAGACATATACACATAGATAAGAGTGCATAGTTGAAATGGTGATTCAGTACTTTTAAAAACTTGTGGCTCAGTGGTGGAGCACTTGCCTAGCATGTGTAAGGCACTGGGTTCGATTCTCAGCACCACATAAAAATAAATACATAAAGTAAAGGCATTGTGTTTATCTACAACTAAAAATACTTTTTAAAAAGACTGCTTCTAGAGCCAGACACTGTCTGTCGTCCCAGCTACTCAGGAGGTGGAGACAGGAAGATCACTGGAGCCCAGGAGTTTGAGGTCAGCCTGAGCAACATAGCAAGGTCCCATCTCATAAATTTTTTTAAAAATTAATCTTGCTCTAATGAAATCATCCCAACAATTTTATCTTTTCTTCTTTGTTATTTTTAATTAATACAAGATTCATATAATATTAACCATTTTAAAGGAAGCAATTAACTAGTATTTAAAATAGTAAATGTGCAATTACCGTCTTTTTTTAGTTCTAAAATATTTTCATCATCCTCCACCCTACACCAATTTTTTAAAAAATGGACACATTAAGCAGTTGGTTCCATTTCCTTCCTTCCCTAGCTCCTAGCAACCATCAACCTGCATTTTGTCTCTCTGGACTTATTTGAGATATTTCATAGAAATGGAATCATGTAGTATGTGACCTTTTATGTCTAGTTCATTTCATGTATCATAATGTTCTTAAGATTCATTTATATGGTAACGTGTATCAGTACTTCATTCCTTTTTGTGGCTGTATAGTATTCCATTATGTGTATAAGCCACAATTTATTTATGCTTTTATCTAAGACAGATATTCGGGCTGTTTCCACATTTCAGATACTGTGGACAGTGTTGCTCTGAACATTCAGGTACACATCTCTGTTCTGAGTCCCTGATTCCAATTCTCAATATGCCTATGAGTGAAATTATTGGATGATGTGGTAATTCTAAGTTTAACTTTTAAAGGAGCTGCCAAACTGTTTTCCACATTGGCTGAAACATTTTAGATTCCTACCAGAAATATTCAGAGTGTTTAATTTCTCCTCATCTTCTCCAACACAGGCTATTTTCAAAAAAAAATTTTTAAACAGCAATCCAAGTGGTATGAATTGGTGCCTCATTGTGCTTTTGATGTTCTTTTCTTACATGTCAAATGATGTTGAGCATCTTTCCCTGTGCTTGCTGACCATTTGTATGTGTATTTTGAATAAATATCTACTCAAATTATTTTCTCATTTTTTTATGGAGTTGACTTTTTATTATTGATTTGTAGATGTTCTTTATATATTCTCCAAATATTTTCTCCCATTTTGTATATTGCAACTTTACTGGCAACATCCTTTGATGTATTTGTTACTTTTACTCACTAATATTGATATGGAGAAATACTATTTTCTTTTCTTGTAATTTCTCCTAAAATTATATCTTAGTCATACTTTTGTATTTGTACAACTTATCATTTTGATGATTGCATACCTCTTTGTCATGCTCATCATCATTCCTGGTGTTGGCAAATCATTTAAGGTTCTTTTGATTAAACAGAACAATTAAATCTAATACAACAATCAGGCCATGAGAGGATTGGAAACCCCAGGACTTTGAGGGTCTCATGAGTCTGTAGACTTTACTTTTAAATAGCAAAAGATGGGGCTGGGGGTGTGGCTCAGTGGTATTGCGCTTGTGTGAAGCACTGGGTTCAACCCTCAGACCACATAAAAATAAATAGATAAAATAAAGGTATTACAAACATCTACAACTAAAAAAAATTACCAAAAAAAGCAAAGGAAACCTCCTTATCATTCAGGAAATTTTAGGTGCTCTTTGCCAGAAACCAGAGACAAAAACCAAATATGTTTCTTCTTTCACCAAACTTCACAAGGCACCTAATTTTCAAGCCTCTACCTTGCTGACTGTATGATAGGATTTTTACACACATTATAAATCATAGTCATCGTGTTTATTTATGTTTATTTCTACATCATCATTGTTGAAGATGTAGAAATAAACATACCTTAGCTTGTTCTCTCCACAATCATGCCTTTTTTACCTCTCCTGACTCAGTGCCTTCTGACTTCTGGGTAAGGTAGGTGTGGACATTATCCTTGGGTGAGCAAAAGGATTTTTTAAAGAAACATGTTTACCTGCAAAGTAAATTTGATCCCATGAAATTTACAGACGGGTAGTAGCATTTGCTGTGTGCAAGACTGTGCTGAAATAGAAGTAAGAGACCCAGTCCTTGTCCTCAAGGTGCTTAGAGTCTCATGACATTGATATATAATTTTAACCCACAGTAGATGACAAGAACATCATGAGAAATACTCAGAGTACTAAAAGACTTTGAGTCCTAGAATATTTTGAAGTAAAAAAAGTCATCCCTTTGTTGAGGCTAAAGAAGCTTCAGGAAAGTAGTGACCTTTGAGATGAATCCATAATTGCCGGAAGAATTTGCATAATCCAAAAGTTTGTGTTTTCTAGTTTTTAGTGACAGAGGTTCAACTCAAACTAGTTGAAGTAAAAATAGGTAAATATGTTGCTTACCTAATTTTAAAAAAATGCAGGGCATCCTGCTTCAGGTTCAGATGTATCCAGATACCTTATGATCCCATTAGAGAGCTGTCTCTCCATTTAGGGGTTATTTTTACCCTGTGTGACCTTGTTTTCTGATAGACTTATTTCCTGTCTAGGTAAAGATGGATAGCAGCTCTGCAAAGCTCACCTTGATATTGTGTCCATCAGTCCAGAAAAAAAAAAAAAATGAAGTATCTTTTTCCCTGATAAATCCAGCAAAATATGCAACTAGGGCTCCATTTTGTCAATATGGGTCACTTTTCCTTTGGCCTCTGGAGTGAAAGACGGTCCCAGCTCCACTCAACCGATGGACTGAGCTTGGTCTGGATAGTTCCTTCCCAAGTTAAAAAAGGGTGCTATAAAACCAAGCAAGAGGAGAAGAGGGTGCTGGGTGTCCCTGGCAGGTCTCATGGCAGAGCTAAAGCCTTGGGGAGGTTTCCAGCAGCACCCAGTAAAGGTGGGGGGCTAAGACAATGTTTGAGGTAGAGTTCAACAAGAAGACTGGGAGCAGAGAAAAATAAAGCTGGAAATGTGGTGCCAGAAGCCTTACAGTTAACAGGGGAGGCTAAGGCAGGAGGATGATGAGGTCAAGGCCAGCCTCAACAACTTAGTGAGGTCCTAAACAACTCAGTGAGACCCTGTCTCTAAATAAAAAAGAGATGTGGCCCAGTGGTTAAGTGCCCCTGGATTCAATTCCAGATCCCAAAAAGAAGGCTTAACCGTCAAGACAAATTGTGCCAAATTTTAAAGACCACGGAGAGCCAAAGAGATGTCCCAAATTATCACACCCTACAAATTCACATTATCAAATCTAATTGAAAATCAATTCATTTTCTTCATGGGTCTTGTATGTAGTTACATGCTTCATTTATAAGGTATTTATTTTCAATTAAAGTATACAAGTGTGCTTGACTTACTATTGGGAAAACCTTTATTACATTCGTGAATGCTCCCTCCTCCCCCAGCTTATTAAATCTCCTCTTGCCTGTAACTTCAGGGTTTAGCTAAACTGAAAAATGCATATCAGTAAAGGCAGTCCCAGGTGGTGGGTCAGGGAACTCTCAGAGATAAATAAAAAAGAAGGCAGCCAGCCATGAATCCTTGGCCTGATGGGCAATTCACAACCTCACCCCTTGAAGGCCCTCGTTTATTCTGTGGTTAAAGTCGTTCTCTCAACCTTAGCACAGACTTTGGAAAAAGAAATGCATTTTGTTATACTAATGATCTAAAGGTGCCTCTGGAGGAAATCACTTGCTGATGAAGATTGATTTCTCTCTCCCTTCCTCTCTTATTTTCTGTGTATCTTCTCTAAACACAGAAGGGACAAAGTGGTTTACCGGAGCCCAGAGTAATGGGCCACGAAATTCCCAGGGGAGGTCAATGGAAGTTGACTGTAACTTGGTTTTGTGGCCTCTGGTCACTGTAGGATTAAGTGAGAAAGTGCCACACGCACATTTGTGATCATTGCCTTGATTGCCAGGTGGGATCCACGTGGTGTTCCTGCTGGTCTGCCACGTGGTTAGCTGGCCCTCGGGCCTCCGACGAGACAGTCCTTATCAGGGCTGAGCTGTCCAGAGTCTCACCTGTAAGATGGAGTATTCATTTGTAATTGGGGAGGTAAAAAGGAACATGAGCCATTTGGTTCACCCTGGCTGTCTTGGGACTGGCCCAGTATGAGCACCCTAAATCCCATATTCTAGCAGTCCTGTCAATCATAGGCAAACTGAAATGGCTCATTATTCAGGACTCAGGAGCTCAGAAAACTTTCTTAGAAAATATTAGTATCCTTTTTTGTTTTTTTTGGAGGGGCCGGAGGTAACAGGGATTGAACTCAGGGGCACTTAATCACTGAGCCACATCCCCAGCCCTTTTTATATTTTGTTTAGAGACAGGGTCTTGCTGAGTTGCTTAGGGTCTCGCTAAATTGCTGAGGCTGGCTTTGAACTTGTGATCCTCCTGCCTCAGCCTCCTAAGCCACTGGGATTATAGGCATGCCATCGTGCCCAGAAGCTATTCTTATTCCAGAGGGGAAAAGTGACAATTAAAATGCTTGGCATGATGTAACAAACACAGGCATCATTTCTTTTTTTCCAAATCACCTTTTATGATAAGAGTCCAACCTTTAAGATTTACTGTAAGGTGTCAACACCTTACCTGTACCTTTCTCTGATGTTTTATTTGTTCTTTCAATGGTTCTTCATTCATTCTGTCAATCCCTGTCTTCCTGTAAAGACACTTTAGAACATGGACATTTCCTATGTAGTCACATTACCAATTATTGGAACTGTTGTGCTAACAGTGACATCAGTGACCGCACTGGCTGGTAATTTCTCGAGGGGATTTTCTAGGGATTTCTCTGAACTCTCTGCGCTCAACTGTTTCCACTTGGTGTTCTTCTGTAGGGTGGACCCACTGGGGTTTGCTCTGCAGGCTCTGAGCCAGAAGAGGAGAAGGCCTGGAACGTCCTCGCTGGGTCTGGTTAGTGGACAACTTCTTTTTCTGTGTTAACAGAAGGAGCTCACAGACCCTGAATGAAGACACAGTTTGTCCTCTTTGGTGGTTGGACTGATCATGGCAGACAGGCTCCCAACCAAGGGTGAGGTCTTCTGTGATCCACGCAGCAAGCCAGCGCTGCCTTGGCCTGCCCAGGGCCAGGACACAGGAGAAGCCCAGGTCCTACAATTCAAGGGCACTATGACCATCCAGAAGAAAGAAAATGTGGGCTTTCCCACTCTGTTCCCTTTACCCTACTGAAGAGTCCTTTATTTGCATTTCAGTTGAGCCAGGAGATTCAGAACCACTCACCTGGTTCGAAATACAGCCACTGTTTGGAATTATGTTCGTGGGCACATGGGCCAGGGAGAGGGGATATTGCCTCTCTCAGGGAGACTGGCCTTTTTCAGCAGTCTCATGTTAATAAGCTCAAGAGGACTCTGCGCTAGGTCAAAATGCAACATGCATCCCCGCTGGCACGGCAGGCTGAGCAGGGGAGGCGACCTTTAGCAAAATGAGATTAGATTCCACCAAAAGATATGGAAAAAGGATACAAGATTGCTCACATCGTCTCCTGTGGAAATCAAAGAACAGAAGGGCCTATGGGATGGCCGTTTCTTCAAAGCATAGCCTTCTCTGGACCGGCTCATGTCAAACCCACTTCTTCCTAGACTTGGAGTGGCTGGTGGGGAATGAAATCTTTACAGAGTTAGGTGTCTTCTTTCACTGTGTTTTTAATTAGGAGATATTTTGGGAGAGGTTTTTGAGGTGTTTACATTTAAGCAGAAACACTATAATCTGGTGCCAAGAAGAAAATAGGGTTTATTTTTGGTCTGGGGCTCATTGGGGACAGGCAATTAAGAGACCACTGAAAGGCAGTGATTCTGTGACATCAGGAACCAAGAAGCTGGTTTGAAAAAAATATGGCCTCAGGAGTGTCAGGGGCAGCCTTGTTATTAGCATTTTCTTTCCTTTCTTTTCCTTTTGAAATGGCAGAAAGTCTGGGGCTATTTCTTAAAGGAATTTAGTGCAAAAGTTGTGCCCCTTGCTAGTCTGAGATATTACCCAAGATTTGAAAACCTGCCCAGTGCAGTTGTGATCTGATACTTCAAATGAAGAAAAGAACTTCAAAAATTTTTTTTCTGGGTAGAGTAGCCTGAGTGAGTGTTAGAGAGAAACAACATCTGTTTTTCTTTCTTTCTTTTAAAAGGAAGATTCTTTGTTAATCAGACATCTAGCAGGAGAGGAAAAGGAGAGATCAGATGGCTAAACTTGCCCAAGGTTCTTTATGGGTTGAATGGTGTCCCCCACTCCAATTCTGATGTGGAAGTCCTACCTTCAGCACCGCAGAATGTGACTGCATCTGGGGACAGGGCCTTTAGAGAGGTGATCAGGGTAAAATGAGGTCACAAGGGTGGGCCCTCATCCAGTATGACTGAGTCCTCCTAAGTAGAGAAGATTTACACACAGACATGTGCAGGCACAGGAAAGACCATGTGAGGACACAGTGACAAGACAGCCATCTGTGAGCCAAGGAGAGGCTGCAGGAGAAATGGACCTGCCAGCACCTTGATCTGGGACATCTAGCCAGGGAGAAAATGAACTCCACTTGTGGTGTTTTGTTACAGCAGCCATACCTGACTAATACATTGAGTCAAATGACTGTTTCCACACCAGCTGTGAGAGCCTTCTGTTTATACTTTTCTGGCTCATCTTTTGAAGATGCATATGGAACTCATGGAATTCATGTTTCATTTATTTTTTGAGGTGGTGGAAAGGAAACCAGAAGATGTCAGTCCCATTTATCAATTTGTATGTATTTTAATGTACTTAATAAAATTCATAGTCATTCATGGAAAATAGGGCAAATTAACAATGAAAGAATATATGATTTTGATGTCTTTGCATGGCCTAATCTTTCTCTCTCTTCTTCATTGTCTCTCTTCTTTCTTTCTCTCCTTCCTTCCTTCCTTCCTTCCTTCCTTTAATCCTGGGGATTGAGCCCAAGGTTGCTTAACCATTGAGTCACATCCCCAACCCTTTTAAAACTTTTTTTTTTTTTTTTTCAAATTCTGAGACATGGTCTTGCTTATGGCCTCACTAAGTTGCTGAGGCTGGCTTTGAACTTGTGATCCTCCTACCTCAGCCTCTCAAGCCGTTGGGATCTTTTATATTTTTCTAAACAGAAAAGGACAGTGTAATTTCCCCTCCTGACCTATGTAAATTGATTAAATGTCCAGCTCATCCTGAGAGTAATTAAGACAAATATAATACAGCCATAGATGCATTTGTTCAAAGAGAATGGAATAATATCCTGTCAAAAAGCATTTTTAGACCGGGCAGGGTGGGACACACTTGTAATCCTAGTGGCTGGGGAGGCTAAGGCAGGAGGCTTGTGAGTTTAAAGTCAGCCTCAGCAACTTAGTGAGGCCCTAAGCAACTCAGCGAGACCCATACAAAAAAGGGCTGGGGATGTGGCTCAGTGGTTAAGTACCCTTGAGTTCAATCCCTGGCAACAACAACAAAAACAACAACAAAAAAGAAACATTTTTAGTGTTAATTGAAAATGATTAAATTATTATATATAAATGCAACTATGCATAATTGCATGTAAAATATGTATATTAGAATTATACCTAGAGGGGCTGGGCTGCACCTCAGTGATAGAGCATCATCTGGCATGTGTGAGGCCCTGGGTTCGATCCTCAGCACCACATAAAAATAAGTAAATAAAATAAAGGTATTGTATCCAACTACAACTAAAAAATATTAAAAGACAAAAAAGAATTACACAGAGTATCATCATAACTAGATTTTGGAAAGCCTAAACATGGGAATGTCCATACAAGAAAGCAGATTGAACTGTGACTCCCTCAGGGGGATGGGGATATGACTCCTGAAGCCTGTCTTCAATGTTGCCACATTTGCTCAATAAGCATATATTAATTTTGTGATTAAATAAAATCACACACCACCAGTGGGAAAAATGTTTCTGAGTTCATTATGTATCACCAGTTAAATGAGCTAACCACTAGGTTAGAGCTGGGTGCACGATATAACTTCAGGGAAGGTAACTTCTTTTTTGATGCTTGGATCCAACTAGTTTCCAAATGTGCAACAGGATACAGGTGTCCTGGGAGTCCCCAAAGATACTCAGATATAGCTATCAGAGACACTGAAAACAGGACTCACAGAATTTAAAAATTTGAGATAGGAAGTAAAGGGGAGGGAACATAGGTCTTAAAATTAGCAGAATATCATCTTTAGTGAGTTTGTATTTAGTATTCCTCTAAGGCAGACTTGCGTATTTGTTTCTTAAGAAATGATCAATGATAGCCAGGCGAGGTGGCGCATGCCAGTTATCTGAGCTGCTTGGGAGGCTGAGGCAAGAGGATCTTGATTTCAAACCAGCCTGAGCAACTTAGCAAGGCCCTAAGCAACTCAGTGAGACCCTGTCTGTAAATAAAATATAAAAAGGACTGGGAATGTGGCTCAGTGGTTAAGCGCCTGGATTCAATCCCCGGGACCAAAATAAAAATGAAATGATGAATGATGTATATTTGTGGAATTGCAAATGTCTTGCATGCTCCCTGCCCCCACCTCCAAAAAGCAGATATTCTCCTCTGGAAAGACGTGTGGAAAAGGAAATGACGCATGGCATGTTAGTGTAGTCCCTACCTTGACTTTGCATTGAGGAAGTTCTATGGGCATCTTTGTGGGAGACGCTGTTTCTGAAATGACTAAGATGAGTAAGAAAGCCTTTCTCTCAACAGGCTGCCCTTTTGAGGCAGCAGGGACAGTGGCGGAGGCCCTGGGCCCAATGTTGTCCAGCACAGGTGGTAACTTCAGTAGACGCACCTGAACAGGACAAGCAGGCACAGAAGTGTGCTGCTTCCTCTGATTACTCTCCCGGCTCTCTTCCTTCCCTGGGGGAGTCCCACAGCCGCTTTTGGAACTAAGGAAGTTGTGTAATGAAGGGCAGGAAAGGCTATTGGCTCTAAGGAAGTGACTTTCTTCCCCACGCCTTTTTTTTTTCTTGATACTGGAGGATTGAACCTAGGGGCACTTAACCACGGAGCCCCATCCCCAGCCCTTTTTATATTTTATTTAGACACAGGGTCTCACTGAGTTGCTGAGGGCCTCACTAAGTTGCTGAGGCTGGCTTTGAACTCGCGATCCTCCTGCCTCAGCCTCCCCAGGCGTTCGCCACCACTCCCAGGTTCCCCCATATTTACTGTGCGCTATTGTGATAGGTAGTGGTAGGATTTGTTGTCACATATTCATACACGCACACTGTAACCACGTGATTGCCAGTACCATTCCCCGGTCTGCTCCCTTCCCCTCCCTGCCCTGTTCTCTTTCCTCTGTTCTACTGCTCTCCCTTTGATTTCCATGAGGTCTTTCTTTTCCTTTCTCCTCTCTAGTTTCCACGTATGCCTTTGACCTTCTGAGTCTTCCCTTAACATAAAGTTCTTAAGTTCCATCCATTTTCCTGCAAATGACATGACTTCATTTTTCCCTATGGATGTTTAATAGAACTCCATTGTGATATACACCACATTTTCTTTATTCATTCCTCTGTTGATGGACCCCCAGGCTGGTTCCATAGTTGGGCTATGGTGAATTACACTGCTATAAACATGGGTGTGCACGTGGCCCTGTGGTATGATGACATTAGTTCTTCAGGATAAATACCAAGGAGTGGTAGAGCTGGGTCATAGGGTGGTTCCATGCCTAGTCTTCTGAGGAAACTCCATACTGATTTCCATAGTGGTTGTACCAATTTACAATCTAGGGAAGGGATTTTCAATATTGTCTAGTCAACTTTAGAATTTTCAAATTCTGAAAGGATTTCCCAATTTCCAAATTTCTGATGGTACCTGGAGGCCTAGAACCCAACAAAACAAAATATAGTGCAGTCTGAAATCTGAGACCATATTGACTGGATTTAAAAGATTTAAAACTTTTTTTTTTCAAATTCTGAGACATGATCTTGCTTAGGGCCTCACTAAGTTGCTGAGGTTGGCTTTGAGAGAAAAAAGGAGAAATCAAATAGCTAAACTTCCTCAAGGTTCATGGGTTGAATGGTGTCCCCCACTCCAATTCTGATGTGGAAGTCCTACCTTCATCACCTCAGAATGTGATTGCATCTGGGGATAGGGCCTTTAGAGAGGTGATCAGGGTAAAATGATCAGGTAAAATGCA
Organism: Marmota marmota marmota; assembly: GCF_001458135.2. Lineage (NCBI taxonomy): Eukaryota > Metazoa > Chordata > Mammalia > Rodentia > Sciuridae > Marmota > Marmota marmota. The sequence goes on from NW_025999941.1 coordinate 17,491,543, forward strand.
GCAACTGCAGGCAAATCCTGATGAACCACCCTATGACCCAGCTCTACCACTCCTTGGTATTTATCCTGAAGAACTAATGTCATCATACCACAGGCATTTAAGGCATGGTGTTGCATGCCTTAAATCCTAGCAATTCAGGAGGCTGCGGCAGGATTATGAGTTCAAAGCCAGCCTTGCAACTTACCAAGGCCCTGAGCAACTCAGGGAGCCCAGGTCCCTAAATAAAATATAAAAAAAAGGATGGGGATGTGGCTTGGTGGTTAAGCACTCCTGGATTCAATCCCTGGTACCAGAAAAAGAGAGACAGAGTCAGAGAGACCATACTAATCATCCCTGTGGATGGCCCTTCTGTAATGATCAGGCCCTTCTCCTGCTTGTCAGACATATTTGTTTCAGGTTCTCAGTTGGACTGGACGGACCAGCAACTGCAGGCAAATCCTAATAGACCACCCTGAGACACGTGGAGAGCACAAACCATTTGAAATCTGAGACTCTGAGCTGAGTAGCTCCATCTCCACTGAACAAAGTACTTATTTTTGACTGTAGTGTGAGTTTGACCTGAAACTCTAGACCAAGGCCAAGTCACAAATGCACCTCACTAGGAATTGGCCTTGTTAAGAAATTCCTAAGTGGAGTCCCATCTCACCAAAGTCCAGCTGAGCCCTCGACCGCAGGAGAACTTGCAGTAACAATATGAGCTTTCACAGCCCTGCTATTTAAGATTCTTTCTCTCAGACTAAATAAGCAAAACTGCTCCCAGACATCCATCCCAAGGATCACAGACGGATTTACATATCATATAACTTAGAACTGGGTTGTTCAACTCCTTCAGGCTTCCTGACTGTAGTTAGCGGCATCTGCTAATGGGGGAAAAGTGTTTTGAAGACACTGTATCATGTGGCCAAGAAAACGGAGGGCCAGATGGCTTTGCAAGAAGATTAAATGGCATGAGGCTGTCTTGGAATGCTCAGTTGTTTCTAGAGATCATGCTTCTATTTCTCAAATAGTGTTCCCTTTGGGGTAGAATGTTGCTATTTTATCCAAACCAGAGATGCTAAAGAACAGTGATTTCAGGATATTTCTAAAACAAAATAAAAAAAAAAAAAGCTTTTGGAACAATGGTACATGCAGTTTTGAATCTTTTTGATGGTGCGGTGGTTAGGATGTTCTGTCATGTGGACATATGCTATTTTACTAGGGAAGGCATCACTTTTACTGGTAGCTTTCAGAAATGTTCTCTCATGTTTGCAGATTTTTGCAGACTAGGTTGATATCCCTTGATTTTAATTAGGAAACTTAAGAAGAAATCAAGAGGATGTTAATAATTTATGCTGATCTTTACTATCTACAGGATCCATAAAATGATATACCAAAATTCTTAGAATGATGCCTGGCACATAAGAGTTGCTCAATAAAATTAATTGCTGTCATGATTATGGGTGAGCTCTAAATTTAGAAAATCAGCTAGTTTGATATCTCCACTTGGCCGTCATGCAGGCATCTCAAAGTGACATATTCAAGGCTGAGTTATTTCTCCTCTGTTGCAAATCTGACTTCTTCCATAGTTTCCTCATCGTAGTAAACAGCACCCTATCTTTATTCAAGCCAGAAATTTGAGGAGTCATACCTAATACCTCCCTCTCCCTTTGCCAATCTACATTCATCTATCACTAAGTGCTCTTCTTCCATAGTTAAAAAAAAAAAGATTAAAAATGGAGTTCAGTTACTTGTCTCTGTCACCACCCCAAAACCTCCAAACTGTGGACTCCCATCCCTGCACCACTGACATTTTGGGATGAACACTTATTTGCTGTGGGCATTTTTAGGACTGTGAACAGCACCCCTGTGCTCGTCCCACTGGATGCCAGCAGGATGCTTCATCCGAAAGTCTTTTCTGGTTGAGAACTTCTGATCCAATCCAGGTCCTACTTCAGCTCCCATCAGACCTTCTCATGGTCCTTCCCCAGTAAGATTAAGACCCTCCCAGAGAGGTCTTGACTAACCAGCAATCCCCTCAGTGAGGGCCAAGCCGAGATGCTTTCACCACTTCCCTTCACACTCAGGATGAATCCTTTGGACTGTGTCCATCTTCATGAGTCCTGACTCTCCTGAGCTTGCCCATCTCCCTCGCCTGCTCCAGCCATGGAAGCCCATGTGCTTCCCGCACATACCAAGGACCCATGCACCTCAGCACCCTCACGGACGCTGTTCCCTGGCTGGAGTACTCCCCAGACTCCCGCAGCACACTGAGCTTCAGGGCCTTCCACTTCTTTCTACCACAGGACTCTAGCCATTTCGGATAATTTCCCTCAGCAACTGTGCGTTTTTAACCTTACTTTGGTTGTTTGTCTCAGATGGGACTTAGAAACTCCTTGGAGGTAGGAGCAGGGCTATTGATTCTTACTGTATACCAGCACCCATTACAGTGTCTTGCATCTAAGAGAATCAGTGCGCATCCCTGGGATGGATAAATAACGGATGAATGAATGAATGAATGAATGAAGTGCCCAAAGTCTGGATGGGTATTGCTTTTCCCATTTTTCTCACTAGGGGGTGCCAAATGAAATAAATAATAATGATATAGATTACTTATATATTATATATTCATAATACATACATAATATAATAATAGACATACATAATATATATGAATAGAATTTATATATAAAATTATGTATATTTTGTGATATATATTATTTATATAAATTATATATACTATATACATATATAATATATAAATAAAATTCATATATAAAATTATATGTATTTTATATATTTCTGTTACATATGTGTAATATATACATAATGTGATAATATATACATACATAATATATAAACAAAATTTATATATAAAACATGCATTTTATGGTATAGATTTATATGTATTATATGCAAATGTATATACACATACACATATATAATATATAAATAAAATTTATAAAAATCTTATAATTATATATATTTTGACATATATTATACATAATACATATACACATGTATATGTAATACATATATAACAAATGAAATTTATATATAAAAAATTGTTATGATGTTTTATATATATTATGATGTTTTATATATATTATGTATGTATAACATAATATACTATAGTATATAATACTATAAACATAATAATATATACACATGTAATATATAAATGATATATATCACATAATATATAATTTTTAAAAAATAATAATAGACATTATTTTTATTAACAGTGCTTGGCAGTTTGGATGTTTCATTCCCATGATGCCACTTAAAATCTTTTAAAAATATTTTCAGTTGTAGATGGATACAATACCTCTATTTAATTTATTTATTCTTATGTGGTGCTAAGGATCCAACCTAGTGCCCCACACGTGCTAGGCAAGTGCTCTGCCACTGAACTCCAACCCCAACCCCAACCCCAGCCCCAGCCCCCCCAAGATGTCAGTTAAACATGGAAGCTCAACCATCTTTGTCACTTCATAGTCATTATCAAATTCAAAGAGCTGGGCTAAATCAAATGATATATACCTAGAGAGTGCTTAGCCCAATAATGCCAGCCAATTGGAAATGCTCCATAGTGCTAATTATTACTTGAAGCTATTACTACTTTAAAATTCAGTTTTTCATCTGTCTCCCCACAGTAATGGTTAGAAGTAGTGGTTTAAAGCTAAGAAGTCGTTTCCCTTGAATGGCTCTCCTTGCATGTCCCAGGATTTCATTATTTGCAGTGAAACATGAACTTCCAACACTTAGCATCTGTGATCATGTGTAATGTACAAAATGACTACGATGTGTAGGATAAAGCATTCAATAAAAATATCAGATTGACTTCATTTTAAGTCAAACCTTAGTGTTCTAACTCCTAAATGAAAAACATCAGATACTTATCTGGGAAGTCGGGCTTGGCTCCATTTCAATTTATTAAGGTTTTGGAAAGCCCTATTGCTCAATGGAGATTTTATGACACATTTCACGAAGTTGGAACAGCTACAGGTGAAGTGCTTCCCTTTGCCAAGACAGAAGCCAGCTCTTAGATAGCAGTGTCAAATGCTAACATGTTGTTTTGATTCTTCTCAGCACATTTCAAGTTGCCTGCTATTTGAAGCCTTCACATCATCCAATATGCTGAAATTCTACCATCCAGGGCATTAAAACCTAAAGTATGTGAAAAAGTAGTGTCTTACAGATATCACTTTCTCATATGTTCATATATGGATATTTTTCATATGCCAAGAAGATACAGTTACAAAGTAAAGTAATTCACTGTTTGCTATTCTCCCTTCAGGTATTCAAATTACCCTGCCTTCTGGATTTTTAAAATTTTTATTTATTTTTTAAATCTGTTCTTTTTAGATATGCCACACATACATGGAGTCTAACTTCCCATTCTTGTGGTTGTGCATGATATGGAGTTTCCTGGTTGTGTATCCACATATGAGCATAGGAAGTGATGACAGATTCACTCCACTGTCTCTCCTATTCCCATCCCCCTCCCTTCCTTTCATTTCCCTTTGTCTCATCCAGAGAATTTCTACTCTTCAACCCCTGCCCCCTATTGTGTGTTAGCATCAGCCTATCAGAACATTCACCTTTGGTTTTTTGGGACTGGCTTATTTCCCTTAGTGTGCTGGTCTCCAGCTCCATCCGTTTACCAGCAGAAGTCATAAAGTCATTCTTTTTCATCTGCCTTCTTGTTATTAAGACATTTGCATCTTTGTGCCCATTAGATGATCACAAGGAAATGGAGTGTTTATTCTTATAGCTGAGGAGACATGTGACCACTGCCCAAGCCTTTGCCCAGGAACCATTACCATGGGAAGGAAGATATTCCAAATGTAAATTCACTGATGACAATGATGATAATAATAATAGACATTTCTTGAAGCCAGTTCTATGATGGAGCCCAAGAAAATAACCCAGGGACTAATTTGGGATTATATTCATCCCTCATGTCAGACTAGTTAGCTTAGCTGGGTATGAGATGGTGCTAACGAGGCAGAGATATTACTCAGGTTGTGTCCCTATCTGGGCCAGTTAGCTTTGTGCAAGCAAAGAACCACCTACAAGCAAAAGCTCTATTCAAAGGACGACCTGACCTGAATACTACGGAGGGATGATTTCAAGTTGTCCTAGTGGTTGAAACACTATTCAAAGAGTTTTGTTCTACAGTGATAGCAGCCTGCTGTTTTTCCTGGGGATTATCTCTATTTCTGTCTCTGAAACCAGCCTTCAAGATAGCATCCTGGGAGTGGAGGTAAGGGTTGGGTGGGAGACAGAATCCCAGAGCTGTCACTGTCAGGCTTACTGACATTTTTATCTTAATTATCCTCCCCGGCATCAGCAACATCATCGTAGTCGTCATCATCATCAAGGACACATCGTCACTGTCTTATCATCATCCAGACATTGAACTTGGTCTATGTTACTTAGTTTAGTCTTCCCAACCATTTCTTGAGGTAGGCTTAGTAATCCCTATCTTAGAGCTAACAAAATCCAACTTGTGCAAGTACTCACTGTTAGTGACTTTCAGAGCCAGAATTCAAAGCCAGGTGTCCCTAACTTCCAAGTTCATGATCTAAAACCCACATCCGGGTACTAATCTCACAGCAACGAGTCTGCCCACTTCTGTTCTCTGCTAACCTTCTGTCCAAAGAGTGGCTTATCTTTTTCTAACCAAAACTTTATGGTTGGAAAATTTAAAACTCTTTTGAGGGGAAACTTTACAGTGACCCAATTTCCCATGGCCTAGTTTGTCACAGTTAGCTTACAACTGATACTTGCTCTATAAAAACTTACATGTTATGAAACATACTTCTGTTCAGGTCCCCTAAAGGGTACACAGTACTCAGTTTATGCCCTTGTGCAAATAAAATGAAAACCGCCTTTGGATACCTGACACCCAGCATCCAGCACTGGCAGATAAATCCTGCCTTCCTAAAAAGAAAGGGTTTTCTAGAAGAAGGCCCTCAGGAAGAGGATCAGGGGAGGAGGAGGTGGGAAGGAGGTGTCACTTCGGACTGAAATGGAGAAGGCTATGTTCTATTCATTCATGACTATGTCAAAATGAACCCCACTGTTATGTATAACTATAATGCACTTTTTTAAGTTAAAAAATAAAATAAAATGAAACAAAAAAGGAGGGGGGAGGGAGGCCTGAGGATCAGTGGTTCCATGTTTGAGACAATGTGAAGACTTCTTAATAATATTAGTAACTGAAGCCAGGTATGGGCACATGCCTATAATCCTAGTGGCTCAGGAGGCTGAGGTGGGAGGCTAAGGCAGGAGGTATGAGAGTTCAAAGCCAACCTCAGCAACTCAGTGAGCCCTGTCTCTAAATAAAAATTAAAAAGGGCTGGGGATGTGGCTCAGGGGTTAAGCACCCCTGGGTTCAATCCTTGGTACCAAAAACAAAGAAAACAAAATCAATTATCAACATTACTGAGTATTTTCCTTAAGAGACTGTCAGTGATTTAAATATTTTATGTACACATGTATATACAACTTTTGAGAGCTTATTTATTTAAAAAATTTTTTATAATGTGGGAATTCTAAAGGCTGGGATGGTGTTTTATCCTTGTAACCCTTCAGTTCTTTGTTTGTTAAGAATTTACCGGCTGATATTGACTTATACTAGGGAAAAAACTTCCTCTAGTTACTAGTTTGTGAGCTCCACAGGCAGCATCTGCCTTGATTATTGCTATATCCATAGTACCTAGTACAGTGCCAGAAATGTGGTAGAGACTCACCATGAATAGTTGACAGATTAGGACTAAACCTTCTTTTGTTACCCAGCAAGGTATCATCCATTGTATTAGATACAGAACATTCTAGAAACCTAGTGAAGATTTGACCTGACTTGCCTACTTGCTCTTAGCTCCCTGGTAATGGATTTGCACCAGTCTACCACTCATTGGCCCATGGAATGGGGCCAAAAAAGGCAATAACATCTTGGAACTTGAATAAGTAGTACTGACCCTTACATGGATCAAAACCATGACCTTCACCTCTTTAGTTATTGCTAGAGCAATAAAAGAAAAAAAGGAAGAAAGTAGTCTTGCAATAATAAGAGAATAAGTTTAAGAGCAAGTGAATACCATCTGGTCAGAAAGTCTGCATTAAAATGCTGGATTCCTCCCAAGTGTGCTTCCTAGCACCCCATTAAATTAAGTTGTATTTCCTAAAGTGAGGTTGGAGCTGCCAGGTGGCATGTAAGGCCACTTTCTCAGGAAAGGTGTTTTTTATTGCTAAGACATTAGTCTAGAAAATTCATAGCTTGGGCTTAAAAAAAAAACAAAAACCCTTTTATGTGATTCTTGAAGGAAGAGATTCCAGTATAGAATGACTCTGAATGCCAAAGAAGAAAATTAAAAAGATGGAAAAATGAGCCAGTTACATTTAGGAATGTTATTTTGCAGCCTGGTATAATGGAACAACTCAGAACTTTCTGTTAGAAGACCTGGATGTGCATACCTGTTTTTCTACTCTCTCTGGTTTCCTTGAACGAGCTATAACCTTAGCCTTAGCTTCTGTCTTGTCACTTGGGAATAAACCTGGTGACCCAGCACAAGGGTCATTTGACCAAGTCTCATGTTCATAGACTTTCAAATGTAGACATAACCACCAAATGAGGTTTCATTTAACATTGCTTATATCCATTGACAAAACAGGAAAAAGTTCATCATATTGCTTTAAAGTTTTGCTCCATTACTAGACCACACTACTTCTGGTGCATTATAAATTAATGGTTTTTGTTATTATTATTATTATGATTTTTTGGTTCTTTTTTTTTTGGTAAATTCTGTCATCTTGCTTTAGCAGAAGTATATTACAGGGCACTTGCTTTCTTCTGTTAAAAGTAGTAACCCAGTTAATGTAAATAGGAACTTAGCATAATTTTTTGGATGGAGGTAGGTCTATAATATCAACTTGGGGGTGCTTAACCACTGAGCCACATCCCCTGCCCTTTTTATTTTTTCTTTTGAGACAGGGTTTTGCTAAGTTGCTCTGGGCCTTGCTAAGTTGTGGAAGCTGGCTTTGAACTTGTAATCCTCCTGCCTCAGCCTCCTGAGTTGCTGGGATTAGAGGCATGCACCACCACACCTGGCTATAATGTCTTTAATTGACTTAGAAGCTGTGTATTAGGAAGCCAGACCCAGAACGCCCCTTGAGGCAAAATTTACATAGACATTCCCTGATTTTACTTACTATAATTTATTTGGAGGGATATGGGGTAGTCTGATGGTCATAAGAAGGGGGGAAGTCCTTGACCTCTGCCTGGAAACAGTGTCTAATCCATACTGGATATTTTTTCCTTTCCAAAGTACTTGAGATCTCAGAAAAGGGAATCAGCCTAAGTTATTTAGGACTTCTGAGATGGTCTATGCAATTCCTTTGACAATTGATTATGATCAAAATGGGATTCCTCCTGGAAATGTTCTGTAATCCAGAGAGGGCATTGTAAGAGATAATAATCTTATCTACCCAATTGCCACAAATATCTTTTTAATTTGAAAAGGAAATGATTATTCATCCCTCATTCTGATCACCAACTGTCTGGCATAAATCAGACAATGGAAATATCTTAGAACTATGGTGCTAATTTGGAAATATTGATGGAGACTTGAGATTTCTGTTTCTCCTTATCTTCTGTTTCTCTTTTTCTCTATACTGAGCTTGCACTTATTTGCTGGTGCTCTTTGAAGACATGGGAAAGGGAAGGAGGATGAAGAAGTCGGACACTCAAGGATCTTTTACTGGTGGGGTGAGAATGGATAATAAGTTGAAAATAATGGCAGATGGAGACAAATGCCATAAAGAAGGTTGGCAGAAAAGGTCAGATGGGGAGTACTGAGTGGTGAGTGCTTCTTAGAGACAGCTGTGGTTTGGATATCATTTGGGGCATCAAATTTCAACTCATATTGAACTTTTATTTCCAACATAATGGTGTTGAGAGGGGCCTTTAAGAAACATTTGGTTCAGGAGGGATCCTATGTGAATTGGTTAATGTAGGTCCCATGAGAAAGGGTTAGTTCACCTGAGAGTGAATTGTTCTAAAGTAAGACTACCCTAGGAATTTCTCTCTCTGTGTGAACTCACTTGCCCTTCTGCTTTCTACCATGAGATGAAGCAGCATGAGGCCCTCACCAAAAGCTGGTCAGATGCCAGAACCATGCTGTGGGATTTTCATAAACCATGAGCTAAGACAGAAAATCCCTTTTCTTGAACAAATACCCAGTCTCAGGTACTCTGTTATAGTAATAGAAAATGAACTAGGAGACCAAGGGAAGGCTTATTGCAGAAGAACTATTTGAGCAGAGACTTGAAAGAAGTCTTTTAGGGAACAAGTCTGAAAACATCTGAGGGAACAGCTGTTTCTACATAGTGAAGATAGCAAGTGCCAAGGCCCAGATATGGGAATGTGTTTTGTATATCCAGGAGACACTGAGGCCTCCTCGAGGTGGAGGACGAGTGAGTGATGGAGAGAATGCTGAAACAAAGTTGGAGATACAGCTGAGAGCCAGATTAGTTGGGGCCACTGGGTCATTCTACAGTAGAGCTACTGAGGCCTAGAGTAAAGTAGGGACTGAGCCCAATCTAAATCTTCCATCTGGAAGCTGCTCAAGGTCATTAAAGTCACTCTGTATTTTTCTCACCTGAAATTTCTCTTGCCTATGTAGAGCCATAAAATTGTATTGCAAATCTACAGATCTTGTGCATTTTTTTTTTTTGCTTGTTCTGAAACCCAAAGTTCAAGAAGTCAATTATACTGGATGTTAAAATAGACTCAATGATCTCTCTCTAATTTTGTGAATATGTACACATGACTTGTAGGAAATGTAAAAAAGAGGTGGTGCACTGAGAATGTTGTTGTTAATTTTATTAGTCAACTTGATTGGGCTAAGAAGTGCCTAGACAGCTGGTAAAACATTTTTCTGATGTGTCTATGAGGTTGTTTTTGGTAAGAGATTGGATCAGAATTGGTAGGCTGAGTACAGAAATTTCCCCTATACCAATACAGATTGGTATCGTCCCATCTACTGAGAATCTGAATAAAAGAAAATGTGGAGGAGGGGCACATCTAGTCTCTGCTTGACCTGGGGCTTTGGACTTCAAATGGGACTTACATCAGTGACCACCACCTCCACCCTTGCCCAACTGCCCCTTCAGGCTTTTGACCTTGGACTAAGGGCTTACACCATGGGCTCTCCTGTTGCTCAGGTCCTCAGACAGGCTTTCATTTTTAATTCAGAGAATGTGTACTCCTCTGTAGTCAATTTGAAATGGCTTTTAAGCTCAATCCAAGCACAGTTTGATAAGAGTTGTAATGTGCACAATTAGGCAAGCTTAAATTCTATATCTGAATGTATTTTTTAAAGCTATGCATACTAGATGCATGAAATTATAATACTTTCCATCAAGTATTTTTAATATTGCAAAGCAGATCCCAGCTAGCAGCCTGCTGGTTTTCAGGTGTGCTGTATGTGTCTTTGTGTTAAGTTTCCTGTTCTTTTGTTCTGAAAGCCATTGTTTTTTTTTTTTTTAAGGTCATTATTTAGCATTGATTTCTACATATAGGCATTGAGTTGCTGTGGTTTTTTTCCCCGGAGTTTTAAACATGCTTCATTTCCTAGCCACACAAATCAAATTCCAATCTTAACTGAGACAGAGCTAGCATGCAATTACTCTAACTTGCAATTGTTCTGTGTTTCTGTAGCCACTTGGAGGTGTTTTCCCATATGTGAGTAAGGGATAAGTCCATGTGGCCCACCTCCCAGATTGTTATTTGATGAACTGAAAGAGAGGGTTTTAGGAGTAAAAAGGCCTGTACAAATGCCCTAATCTGCATTCAGTACAAGAATTCCCCAGTTCTAAGAAGCTCTTTGTGGTGGGCAGAAGTGCCAGGACTACGGACTTTAAACACTGCATTAAGCCAGCCCTCTCCATCTTTGACAGCCATCCTGCTGCCAGAACAATCTTTTGAAAACAAATCTTGAGCTTGCTACTTCTGCTCTGAAATCTCTTCACTGCTTCTCCAGTGCTTGGAAGACAAAACTCAAGCTGTCCTGAGCACAGCCTTTTGGGTTTTGTTCGATTGCTTGCCTTCCATGCATGCATGCCCAGCCATGGCCAGTGACCAAGCACAGCAGGTCACATAGCTCAGTTTCTTATCTGGGATGGCTCTTGTCCCCTTGGTCAATATGCTGCAAAGGTCTAATCCATCACTTATGATCTCCACGTTCCCAGCACTATTTAATACTGTATTTAGAGACAGGGTCTCGCTGAGTTGCTTAGGGCCTCACTAAGTTGCTGAGGCTACCTTTGAACTCATGATCCTCCTGTCTCAGCCTCCTGAGCCACTGGGATTACAGGCCTGTGCCACCACACCCATCATAGATCCTGTTTATACCTTCAACTTACATCTTCTTTCTACTGATCCTGCAAATTCCAAAACTATGCTAGTGGACAGAATATAGCTATCCCTTGGTATCTGCAGGGGTTTGGTTTCAGGACCCTGACAGTGAGAAAGTCTACATATACTCAAGTCCTACACAAAATGGTATAGACTTTGTGTAGAAACTGTGTACATCTTTACATGCTATGTTATACATCTTTGCATTCAAATCAGCTGTTTTAGTCAGCTATTTCACTGCTGTGACTAAAAGACCCAACCTGCACAATTGTAGAGAGGAAAAGTTTATTTGGAGGCTTATGGTTTCAAGGTTTCAATCCATAGATAGCAGGTTTTATTCCTTGGGGCTCAAGGTGAGGCAGGCCATTATGGTCAAAGAGTGTTTCAGAGGGAACCAGCTCACATGATGATCAGGATGCAGAGAGATTATTTGCCAGACACAACTATATACCCCAAAGCCATGTCCACAATGCCCACCTCCTACAGCCACACCCTACCACTCCAGTTACCACCCAATTAATCCTATCAGGGATTCATTCACTGACTGGGTTAAGGCTCTCACAACCCAATCATTTCTTCTCTGCTCCTTCTTGCACTGTCTTGCACGTGAGCTTTTGGGGGACACCTCACATCCACCATTTTGGGGGACCCCTCACATCCACCATTTTGGGGGATACCTCACATCCACCATGTTATGGTGGATGTGTCCCCCAAAAGCTCACGTGCAAGACAATGCAAGAAGGAGCAGAGAAGAAATGATTGGGTTGTGAGAGCCTTAACACCTAATACAATGTAAATTGAGAATATGCTCCATGGTTTAGGTAAGAACAACAAGAAAAAAGTTGGACATATTCAGTACAGATGTGACCATAACTATGTAGTTCACAATAGCAACAACATAACTATTTTTTTTTTCAAAATTTCCTATCCATATTGGGTAAATCCAAGGACTTGGAACCCAAGTATACAGAGGATTAACTATAATTGGTGTTGGATTAGTGTGTATTTGAGTAGCAATATTATTTTTTCAAGTGGATATTATAAACATTTCTATGGAAGAGTTTAGGATGTATTATACACCATGGTCCCTCAGGCCCAGCAGATTTCTCACTCCAAGTGTCCTTTGGTCATTGCTGCTGTTCACTGGGATGTCACTGGCAGGTACCAAGGGTGTGGCAGAGAGATATGCTCACCAGTATGTGCAGAATCCAGGTGAAGTATTTCCTCTAGGTCACTTTCTAAAATGTATTGTTGACATACAATCAATGGATGATCAGGATCCCTTAAAACCATCTTTTCTGTAACAACAGAATCCAGTTAAGTGTCACTATACTATATATATATATATATATCCCTGTGCAATGATCACATTGTAAATCCCTCAGTTGATCATCATCCATATTATTTTTATTTTTAGCCACAGATGGACACAGTACCTTTATTTTATCTATTTATTTTATGTGGTACTGAGGATGGAACCCAGGGCCTCACATGTGCCAGGCAGGTGCTCTACCGCTGAGCCCCAGCCTCATGCCCATCATCCATACTTGACTTCCGTATGTCAGGGTTTCTAACCCTTTTCTTCCCAGCCAGGCCACATGCAGCTCGTGTCTCCAGGGCTGTCTGTGTTTATTTTGCTTCTGCAGGATGGTTTGAAGGGCCCAGTGACAGAATATGAGTTTGACTCCTTGCAAAATGATCATTGCTAACTGCTATTTCATCTTTGGTGGTAATGTACCTTTGTACCCATCAATTTGCTCTTAGTTGTGATGGCTCAAGGAACGGACTGATTATTAATCTACTATTATGGTTTACATCCTAAGAGTCCTTCAAAGGCCCATGTGCTAAATAAAGGCTTTGCCATCAGTCTGTGGCAGTGTTGGGAGGTGGGGTTAGTGGAAGGAAATTAGGTCACTGAGGGTGTGCCTGAAGAGGACACTGGAGCCCAACCCCTTCACCTCTGTGTTTGTGTTATCTTTGTGTTTGCTTCTTGGTTGCCATGATGCTCTGCCTCACCATAAGCCCAGAGCAAAACTTCCAAAGTGACCATGAATGAAACCTCTGATACCATGAGCCCAAATGACTCTTCTTCCCTCTTAAGTCATTTATCTCAGGTATTTTGTCACAGCACTGGGCAGCTAGTACCCTGACCACCTTCTTAGCACTTCCTGACTTCCTTAGGCTCTTCATTCTTTAGACAGAAATGAAGCCATAAATTAGATTCACTAGAAATTCACATGAAATTCATGGAGATCATGGATCTACAAAGCTGTCCTCTCACTCCATGCTCATACCCAAACTGGAAACTCCTGTTTCTCATAGGGCTGGGTTCGAATTTCCAGGGATCACATAGGAGAGTGTGACCAACAGCGTGTTACTTACTCTTCATGAAGTGCTGTCTTATCTGTAAAATGGGAACAATAAGGGTAAACTTTCTCCTTATATAAAATGAGATAACATAAGGAAAGCTAATGAGTATCATATTAAAAAGTAGTAGACATTATTAGCTATCATACCATCATTTTGATTTATCATTATCATTAACACAATGTTTTGGACAATTTCAGATGTGGCTAACTGCAAATCCAGCCTATTGTCTCTTACTTAAAAAAAATGCTATGCAAGGAAATGGAAGAGTGGTTGGTCTGGGATAACCTTATTTCTGGGCCAAGTTATTAATTCTCAGGGAGCCTTCATATACATTGATACCTTAAGTACAATTCTTAACATATTCCTTTTGTCAAGTTTTACACATCTTATTACTTTGATTATTTTGTTCTGGTGTTTATTGGTTCAACACATCAAGGTAGTTATGATACCATGCTCATATGGGTATCCTGGTATGGTATGTGAAATCCAGGGATTTGAAAACAACCTGGCAAAAAAATGGAGTCTCCAGGTTGTGCTGAAATCCATGGTCTCCAAAGATGCCCTCCCAACAGTTACCTGATTGCTACCAAATGCTTTGTGGCCTCCGAATGCCTCCCAAGTACCTTCTTTATGATTGACAGCTCAAGTTCCAGGCGTGAAAAGAGACTGGTCTTCTCTAACAATAATTTTAAAATAATTATTATGACATTAATGGAATGTTAGAGTCTGAAACAAGTCAAGATGGCGCCTGGTATTTTGCGAGAGGGAGTGGTTTGTGAAGAAACGCCAGCGAGCCATTTAGTGTGGAGATTCCTTATTGGTTGACTGCTGTATCGAGTTTATGTTAATTAGATAAGCTGTGTGGAATGTATATATACCACTCCTGTCCTACAATAAATGGCTCCCACTCCTGCTGTATCAATGTACACAAGTTGTTCGTCACCCCCCGGTTATTCTGCTGCAGCCAGACTGCGACAGATGGTGGCCCATTATGGGGAGCCCCGGGACACTCGGGGGTTAGTGACAAAAAAAAAGCTGCCCGTCCCTAGATAGGACGGGAGCAAATCTGTTCGTCCCTAGACAGATAGGGCGAGAGGAAAAAATGGCCATTTTGAGAAAATGGAGAGGATTGATGCAGTATGTTTGTGTCTTGTTTTGTCTTGAAATGTTGTATTGTCTTTGTGACGAAAATATGGAAGGGGTGAAAAGTAAATTACTAAGGGAAGAAGGCACCCCAGTGGAACCAAGCATAGTTAGAGCATGTGTTGATGGAAGCCCAGGAACTCTAGTCTAGTCAGAAAAAAGAAAGTTCAGAAAAAGAAGGATTATCAGGAAAAAAGTTGCAGCAAAAGGCTATTACTGAATACTTTTCGTTACCGGAGGGTGCGTGAATTGGGTGGCGGCTACCACGTGCTCGAGCCGGTCATGGCGCAGCAAGGACTTTCCAAGCGGCGGCAGCCGGCTCGGCTCTTCCACTGCCTCGAGCCCAAATCTAGACCTGACCTGGAGGCACAGTCTCGCAAGCTTTTGCTCCCTGTGCCCGGAAGCAGTTTGAGTCCGGGACACTCCCCAGGGCCATCTACAGCTACCGGTGTCCCTGATGTTTAGTCATTTTCAATGCCAATAACTAAGCTACAATGGTTCTCCCACACCTGGAGGCTGATTTTCTTTAGCCATTATTGCCGGAGTGAGGGTGGAAGAATTTCCAGTGTTGCTGAAAACCGGACGAGACTTTGGATCAAGCTAGCTGCCTGCAGAACTTACCTGGACCGTGATTTAAGCTAGCTGCCTGCAGAACTTACCTGGACTATGATTTACCTGGACTGTGAGTTAATCTATTGAGACAGTGCTTTACCTGGACTGAGACAACAAACTGTAATCTACAACAAATTGTAACTCGGTATCTTTGCTAACGGTGTCATTGCTGGTATAATTTTTCCAAGGGCTTGTTGCATGGAGCCATCAATTGGCTTGGTATTGTGGCATTTTGTATCCTCCCCTTCTGCTTGTAGCAGATTATTTATAGTGTTTGTGTAAAAACCACTATGGTCGTTATTTAAATTAAACAAAAGGGGGAAATGTTAGAGTCTGTAAACAAGTCAAGATGGCACCTGGCATTTTGCAAGAGGGAGTGGTTTGTGAAGTAACGCCAGCGAGCCATTTAGTGTGGAGATTCCTTATTGGTTGACTGCTGTATCGAGTTTATGTTAATTAGATAAGCTGTGTGGAATGTATATATACCACTCCTGTCCTACAATAAATGGCTCCCACTCCTGCTGTATCAATGTACACAAGTTGTTCGTCACCCCCGGGGTTATTTTGCTGCAGCCGGACTGCGGCAATGGAAGTAACTGTTCTTTGCTAGTAGCTATGGTCAACAGACTTTGAGTGCATTTCTGTGAACTGTCTCAATCCTTACTAGTCTTATGAGGTGTCTTTGCACTGTTTATGTTGGGATACTGAGGCAAGGAAAGAGAATTACACTCTTCATGGTCATGGCCTGGGATATAGCAAAGCTAGGAACTAAACCCAGGTATTGCCACTGCAGAGTTCATGATCACCCAGTAGCCTGTCTTTTGTTTCTCCAACATTCTTTTTCTTAAGCTGAAGAATCACAAGTGATTTTCTAATCATAGGAACTCACATTCACTGAGCATATACTGTGTACTAGGACTCAGTGTGGGTGAGGGTGTGCCCCTTTTCTCCTTTCACATTTCCAGAAGTACAAGGAGGGAAAGAAGGAAGTTTGCAGAGGAAACAGATAAGGAAACAGAGGGTCTGAGAGGTTGGTCAGCTCCAATAAGATTTCTGCCTCCAGAAACCGAGTACATCTCATTTTCCAGACACATATTCCCAGAGCATCTAATAATTGCAAGAACTTGATTCACTGTGTGGCTATGCAAAGATAAATTGCAAAGAGGTTATGCTCTGTGATCAGAGAGACCACGACCACAAACAATCTTAATTGTGTTGAACCAATAAACACCAGAACAAAAATGTTTTCTTCTGGAAGAAGAAATGATGCCATTTTCAGCAAGAGCCAAGGTTTGTAAACCCTAGCACCCTTTTAAGCTTCTCCAAGTGCTACATGGAGCCCTTGATGATTTTCAGTTAGGAAATGTCCCCGACGCTGACATCCTATCGCATGACAAGAAGACAACAGCGAGGGACTTTCCCAAAAGTGACTCCAAGAGGCCGTGGAGATGTTTTCAGGTTCTAAAATAGTCACTTCCATTCAAAGTCCTACGGGGCAATCATTAAAAAAAAAAAAAAAAAAGCTTTCCATTTTTCCTGGTCTGGAGGTGAGCCAGAAGGCCACTCTTAATACTTGGCTAGCTTCGCTTAGGTCTCAGAGAGATTTTTACGTGGATATAGGAACCAGTAGAGCCTTCTGAGCATGCTGTAGGGTCCAGTTCTCCCTGATCACCCCTGAATCATTGGGGGGAGGTCATGAGGAGGGAGCACTCAGCAGGCAACCTTTAAACGAGCCCAGAAACAACTGGAGCAAATGCAACGTGCTCCCTGAGGTGAATGCACGCCCTTAATTTTTCCTCCAGGTTTCTGCAGGGTGTGTACTTATAGACGGTCCCAGGGAGCGGAGGGTTGGGGACAGACTTCTTCACTAGAGAACAGGCCACACCCTCCCTGCTTCCCTATTTCTTTTTAAGGCCACCAGTGACGTCATGCTCACCTTCCACCCCGGGGCAGGGGCTGGGTGTTTTTCTAATTGTCGGCCACACTTCCTCCACCGAGTTGCTTCTTCTCGTGGGGACCGGCTCCTGGAGTCAGGCACGAAGCAGGATCCAGCTCCACGTGCCAAGGAGGAACTCAGGAGCCATGGCGTCCTCCAGGCGCGACCTGTGGCGCGAGGCTGGGACATGTGAAGCAGGAGGACGTGACTGGAGCGAGGAGAGGGGCGACGAGGAGATCCACAGGCACTGCGGCTGCGTAACATCCTGGGCCTCTCTGCCTCCCTACAATCCTATTGGCCAGTCCCCTCAGAGGGGCACATGGGTCTGGCCAATCACCAGGGCTGGTGCAGGAAGAGGCGGAGCTAGATGAAGGCACCTAACCACCAGCAAGAGTGGGCCTGGCCTTACATCCAGTCAGTCGCCTGTCCGCCTTCTTGGTGCAAGAGCTCCCTTCGGGCCCATTTTACAGGTAGGAAGACTAAGGTTCAGAGAGAGAGACACTTGTCTCAAGCTACGTGGCTTCTTGGTTCATGTGCGGCCAGGTCCCATGACAAGGGTTCAAGTGAAAATAGAGTAGTGGGTTGGGAAGGCGAGGCTGCTAATAAAGGGTGCCATAGCAAGCCAGTGGGAGGCCTGTGTCACCAGGCAGGAAGACTGTCGGGACAGAGGTGGGAGGCCAGTGTCACCAGGCAGGAAGACTCTCAGGACAGGGGAGGACGGATATCTCAAAGTTATATCTCACAAAGGGTAAGAAATCTGGAGTATTTTTATTTATTTATTTTTATGTGGTGCTGAGGATCCAACTCAGTGCCTCATGAATGCCAGGCAAGCCCTCTACCACTGAGCCACACCCCCAGCTTTGACACCAACTTCTTCCACTACTTAAACAAAAGGGCGTGGCTATATGCCAATAAAACTTTATTTACACAAACAAGTGGCAGGCCAGATTTGGTCTCTGGGCCATATTCTGCCAATCCTTGGGTTCCACCAAACTTCATCACACAGGGCTGTTCAGAGAGTCAAGGCAGAAGCTACAAGTCCTCCTGGGGCCTAGGCTAAGAAGTCAACAGAATCATTTTGGCTTGTTCTGTTGGCCAACTCAAGTCACCAGCCAGTA
Source organism: Marmota marmota marmota (assembly GCF_001458135.2). Classification (NCBI taxonomy): domain Eukaryota; kingdom Metazoa; phylum Chordata; class Mammalia; order Rodentia; family Sciuridae; genus Marmota; species Marmota marmota. The sequence goes on from NW_025999941.1 coordinate 17,510,123, forward strand.
TGGATCTATGGGTGGATGACTAGACTTCACTGCCCGATGGAAAGTTCTGCAATATCATATGGCAAAGCCTTTGAGGACAGGAGGAATTTTTGTATCCTTCTTTACCAATAGTCTACCCTCCAACCTAAGGGTGTTTGATTCCCGAGTTCTCTATAATAAACTACCACACTTCCTCTTTTATCTTTTACCTTGTACAACTGGTTGAGGGTGGAGCTCAGGATGACAGCCACATCCTGATAAGTTTGTATCATGTTCAGTTCAAAATATGAACTAAGTCTTTATTCCAGGTAACAAACTTTGAGTGTGTGTGTGTGAGAGACTTATATTTGGCAGAATACATTTACGTAAATAGCTAACTGATTTTTAAATAGTTTTTTTCCACCCAATTTTTTAAAAAAGTGAAACATTTTAAAAATATAGAAAAAATACAGTGAATTATTTATCAACTCATTTATCCACCACCTGGCTTAATAAATGTTACAATTTTCCCTCCTATTTGATTCAGATTACTTTTATGAAGTAAAATATTACAGGCTCAACTGGGTGTGGTGGGAGGCTGAGGCAGAAGGATTGCAAATTTGAGGCCAACCTCTGCAATTTAGTGAAACTATGTCTTAAAAAAAAAAAAGAAAAAAAGATCAAAAAGATCTGGAGATGTAGCTCAGTGGGAAAGCAACTCTGGATTCAATTCCCAGTACCAAAAACAAACAAACAACCTCCCCCCCCCAAAAAAAAAAACCCCAAATCCTATTGGATCACTGGGTATGTGGTACATGCCTGTGATCTAAGCTACTTAGAAGGGTGAGGCAGGAGGATCACAGGTTTAAGGCCAGCTGGGACAACTTAACAGACCCACGTTGGCCAACAGAATACAGCCAGAATTATTCTGTTGACTTCTTAGCCTAGGCCCCAAGAGGACTTGTAGCTTCTGCCTTGATTCTCTGAACAGCGCTCTGTGATGAAGTTTGGTTGAACCCAAGACCCCGTCTCAAGAAAACAACAAACTACAAGTTCAGTTTAAGTGCCTTCTCTATCACTTTATATTTTCCTTCCCGTCTTCCCTCCCTGAAGCTGGTGAGTTTGTTTTATAACATTGTTTTTATACTTTCAGTACAAATATTGTTTTTATATTCAGTGCATGCACATGGATCCACAAAGCATGTGGAATTGTTCCATGTGTTTTAAAAATATATTCAAGTAGTGTTGGGCTGAGCACCTGTCATTCAGCAATTTCCCTTTACATCATGGTTTTGAGAATTCTCCTTGTGGATCTGTATACATCTAGGTCACTTCTTGTTAAGTGCTATGTGGTGTCTCATGGTACGAATGTGTCACTATTTGTTTATCCATTTATCTACTGATGGGCATTAAACTTCTGCTTGTTTGCAAGATTTGATGTTACAAGCTTTTGTGGATGTCACCTTGGGCATAAGTATAAGAGTCTTTCCAAGAGAACTGTGTCAAGAAGCCCAACTGCCAGGAGATTAATGGCATTTTTTTTTTTTTTTTTGGTACCAGGGATTGACCCCAGGGGCACTCAACCACTGAGCCCCATCCCCAGCACTTTTCATAGTTTATTTAGAGACAGAGTTTCGCTGAGTGGCTTAGGGCCTCCTAAGTTGCTGAGGCTGGCTTTGAACTCATGATCCTCCTGCCTCAGCCTCCTGAGGCGCTGGTATTACAGGCGCGTGTCATCGCATCTGGCAATGGCACATTTTTTAACATAACAAATGCTAAGTCTGGAGATAGACATTCCAGGACTAAAGTACTTGACCTAGGTTGATTCCTTCTGCCTTTCTGCCATGTTTAGCGGGTTCATTTTATTCTCAGTTTGCATTTTCATGGACATAAAACAGTGATGGCATCTCTGGACGTCACATCCAATATTCCCGTCAGGAAGATGGACAAGGAGCAAAAGGCCCAAGAAGCATTCTGGACCCCATAGAAAAGTTCTGGTGGAAGCCCTGCTCCTCGGCTTTTCACTTATGCCCTGTTGGCCGGAAGAGCATCACATGTTTCACCCACCGGCAGGTGAAGAGGAAGTTTCCCAGAGGCTGTCGATGGAGTGGGCTTGGCTGGTCAGTGGTGTCTGCCATCCTGCCAGGGCATCATGGCTGGACCCTGATCATCATTCCCACTCTGAAACACTGCCCGAGTCATCTCCAAAGGGGTCCATCCATTTCATAGTGCTGCGAGCGCAGCAGGTAGGCTCTGCTTTCCACGTCAAAATCAGGTAATTATGAAGAAGCTATAGCTTGTGTATTGCTAGATCAAGTCACAAACCAAACCCCAAAGCCCGTGCTCCCAGAGCCTGCAGCAGGATGCATAGAGCTTGGAGCATATGCCACACCCAATGTGAGAGCCCTTGCCTTGCCACCTAGTGGCCGGCTGAGTCTGTGTGAGTTAATGAGCCTCAACATCCTCATCTGTACAATGGGAGAAAAGCAGTACCTACTCATAAATATCTCTTAATGACTAAAAGATAGAATACTTATGAAGGGACCAGGGTGCAATTATGGAGGGAAACTGCAATCAGTGTTTCCTTCTGATATTGGCAATGTTATGTAGAGATTATAGATCATAGGCAGGTTGGCCGTATTTTTTGATCCCCAAATTAGGAAATAGATATGACACTTAAGAGTCTACTCATGAAAAAAACAGGTTAAAATATTTGAAATGGGAGCCTGTAAAAATATAACATGATTTCTAATATCTTTCTGTAGGTGCTTATACTAAACCATAGGCTTCATATAATCTTTGACTTCTAGAATGTCGTAGAAAGTTTTAGCATGTCCCAATTGTGTGTGTGTGTGTGTGTGTGTGTGTGTGTGTGTGTGTATCTCACTGGAATCAAATCCAGCCCCTCCACATACCCAGCATGTATTCTACCACTGAGTCATATCCCTAGTCCCTGAGTATGTAGTAGTAAAATAAAATAAAAAGTAGGTAGACTGAGACCAAATGATCATTCCCTGAACCCTAATTTTATTCCTTACTTTGTAAATAATACAGACCTGGTTTCTGTTTTCATTTTAATTTTTTGTCTTTGGAGAACAAAGGTTAGAATACAAACCTCAAACTTCCTTTATTTTCATATAAGATGTAACATAAGAACTAAGATATGAGTCATTTGGAGAAGCATGAAAGCAATGAAAATTAATAGTTTTTTATGGGAAAAATTTGAAGCTGCTAATATTATTAAATCCACAGCGGAGAAAGCTAAATGAAAATGTCGTAATTATCATTCTGCCCCTGAGCATTATCTTCACAGAAAACCTGTTAAAGTAGAACGATTGTAAATAATAGAAGGGGATATTGAAATTTTTTTTTTTGGGGGGGAAGAATGTTCTAGAAACTGGGACTGCTAAACATTCTCCTGGTTCCCACATTATAGTGAGTGACCTGAGGAAACAGTGGCTAGTACTTTTCTAGAATTGTCTAAATCCCTTTCACATCATGAAAACCGTGATCTTCAATAGTTTTATTCTACAACCTCTGATCCTTAAAAAAAAGTGGCATGCTTCATAGTTATCATCAAAAGTACCATTCCACATAAATGTGTGAGATGCCTAACAAAATATCAGGCAAAATGGTAGACTCTAGGGATATAGTAGAATTCCTGCTGGAAGAATATCCTGCTCTCTGGGTAGATGAGAGATACACAGCACTTAGAATAGTCGGCCTCCTATGTGTGGCAGCCATGACTGTCATTCTTACTAAGTCCTACGGAACTTCCAGTAGAGACTGATGACAGTGATGGTTCTCAGTGGTTGAGTTTATGTTATGTGATGGTCACTGTACTTCTTGCCTTGTCTTCATTGTCCCCTTTAATATTCTCCACGACCTTGTAAGTTAGCTCTTCTTACAGGAATAGGACCTGAGGCCCCAGAACAGTGGCGGTGTGAAGATGGGAGGCCCATGCCTGTACCTGGCCTCATTCAGCCCCACTTTGACCAGGGAGACTGGGTCCTGGTTTCTTTTACTTTCTACCCAAAGTACCTTGTTTTCTTTAGAGCTCCATTGGTAGGCTCATTTTAGAACCATGCAGTCAGTCTGGAAGTATGATCAGCTTTTTAAAAAGCTCCTTGGAGTTATATTAATAAACACAGCTTAAAGTTTGAGAATTGGCCACCATAACCAGAGAATAGCCGAAGGAAAATCACCAGCACACCTAGAGTTTCTAACAGTGTATAAATGTGCATCTGGGGCCTAGCTGGTTGTGATTTGCCACCAGGGACGAGGACGGTGGTGGGACTTGGTTTTTACCTGCAGACATAGGATGCCTGCCTCAGAGAAGCAGAACTGGCCCAGATACAGTGTGACATTTGTGAGACAACATGCAACAGAGCTTAGAGTATAGGCTTCATACTGCCAATTACCTGGGTGTGGAAGCTTGATTTCCTTCCTGTAGCTGCATAAACAGCCAAGGGTTTCCATTTCATTTTCCTTTTTTGGGGGTGGAGGGTACCAGGGATTGAACTCAGGGGCACTCGACCTCTGAGCCCCATCCCCAGCCCTAGTTTGCATTTTATTTAGAGACAGGGTCTCACTGAGTTGCTTAGGGCCTCCTTTTTGCTGAGGCTGGCTTTGAACTCATGATCCTTCTGCCTCAGCCTCTAGAGCCACTGGGATTGCAGGTATGCACCACCATGCCCAGCAAGGTTTTCCAATTCTGAGTACCAGTTTCCCTAACCTATGAGAGAGAATGTACATCCTTACATCCCAGACTCCTTGTGAATATTATTAATTAGTTAACAAATAACAAGTAAATATCAATTAACAAAGCATGAGACACAGCCTCATGAGGTTGGGACTGTTCTTTAGCCCCCCACCCCCAGCACATAATCAAATGCTTTGTTTTTGGGAAAGAGTCTATTATTCCCAAAAGGTTATCAGAAAATGTGCTCTGCTGCAGATGGTCAGTGTTAAAAAAAGAAGAAAGAAGTTCAGAGAGGGCACGGACATTGCCCAAGGGCTAGGGATGGGGTGGCGGAGGAGACAGAGATCTGAGTGTGGGACTTGCTTTTAGTGGCATTCCCTGAGGCCTGGGTTCTCTCTATTCCCATCCCAGATTTTAAAGGAGCTTGAAAATTTGGGAGAAGAAGGCTAATATTGCAAGAGAAGATGGCTTCAGAGATGGGGAGTTGGGTGGTCCCGTCTTTCCTTCCAGACATTGATTCACGATGACTTAATTCTAGAAAGATCGTCAGCAAGTAAAATAAATAGGCTAATCACCGTGGGCAAATTGTATGTTAATGCATCTGAACATTGTTTCCAGTCTGACCCTTAAATATACGTTTAATCAATCTAGACGGATGAGTCATCCTGCTCTTAATTCATCTTTCTGGACATTTATAGAGAAAAGGCCAAGTCTTCACGCAGACCTTATAAACGTGCCTTGGTTTGGTATGGATTTTTATTTATGTGCAGAGCCCAAGCAGCCGTTGCTTCTAAATGATGGCTTGTTTTGAATGTTCTCAGACCTTCAAAATGTTTTATTTCTACCCTTGGGGAGGGAATGGGGTGAGTTAAAAGAAAACACGGAATGGTTGTTTTTCATGGCAGGAGCCAGCAGTCCTTCTGGGCTGTGCGGTTGTGTTTGGGCTTTGTCGCTTTACAGTGGGGGTGGGGAGAAAGACGGGGTGCATGCGAATCAGAAGGCCTTCTTTGGGGAACCATGTCTCACTCAGATTTATCTCATCACAGGAACCCTGTGTTCAGTTTCCTTTGCCACCGAAATGATCAATGTCATTCCTTTGGATGTGGGGTATCCCCCAGAAGCTCACAGGTGAGATATGCAGGAAGGTCCAGAGGAGAAATGACTGGGTTGTGAGAGCCTTAACCCAACCAGTGAATGAACCCCTGATGGGATTAACTGGGCGGGGGGTGTGGCTGGAGGAGGGGGCATTGGGGGCGTGGCTTTGGGGGTCTCTATTTGTCTCTGGAGAGTGGAGTCTCTCTGCTTCCTGATCACCATGTAAGCTGCTTCCCTCCACCACAGTCTTCCTCCATGATGTCCTGCCTCCCCTGGAGCCCCGAGGAATGGAGCCTGCTGTCTATGGACTGAGACCTCGGAAACTGTGAGCCCCAAATCAACTCCACCTCTTGTGCCATTGCTCTGGTCGAGTCTTTTTGTCACAGCAGCAAAAGGCTGACTCAAACAAGGAGTCTCATGAAAGCATGTCCCTGGAAACTAAAGGCTTGCACTTCACCGAAGGCCAAGTTGGGGCCCAACTGCCCAGGCCAAGCCCAGTGTCATCATGGGCTTTTGGTCTGTCAGACATGCCAGGGATGAACCATCTGCTCGTCCCGGGCTAGGAGTGTGGCTCTAGAGCTATTTGCTCCAGGGATCGCCTTAAATTGGAGTCAGTCCTCTGGGCTCTGGGCTGTGCATATGTGCAGCAGATAATGGCATTATCACTCTGTCCTCAAGTTCCTCTTGTCCACCAGGCTGTTGTGCCCCAGGATCAATGACTCTTGCTAATTTTGTGGTCCTGCCTTCAGCTCTTAGCATTCCTTTGTATAAAGTCCTCTGTAGCAGACACTGTAAAATTCCAGAAACTTGCTATATCCCCCGGGTTTGGACTTTGTAGGTATTCCTGAGATTGACAGTCCTATGATCATGAAATAAAGCGAGGTCATAAGAATGGCATGTCTTGAGCTAGAAATAAATCCACTGTGGCTGGAGGAGGGTGGACAAGGAATGGGGGTGGCAATTTGGCCAGTGACGAGGGCCAGATCATGATGGGTCTCAGGAGATACCGTAGAGAGTTTGGGTTTTACTCTAAATCCAATGGGAAGTCACTGCAAGGTTTCAAGCAGAGGACGGATATGGTCTGATTTAGGTTCTGGAGAGCTTCTTTGGTGTTGTGTGGATTCTTTGTACTAAAGTGTGGCCCATTCATGGCCCATCCATGGACAAGCATCATCTCTGAGCTTGTTAGAAAGGCAGAGTCTCAGACTGTTGGTGAGAATATAAGTCAGCACAGCCATCATGGAAAACAATATGGAAACTCCTCGGACAACTAAAAATGGCACCACTGTATGACCCAGCTGTCCCATTTCTGGGTCTGTTTCCAAAGGAAATGAAATCAGCCTACCAAAGAGACACCTGCATCCCTGTGTTTATTGCAGTACCCTCTTCACAATAGTCAAGACAGTGGTATCCATCTGTGGATAATTCGATAAAGACAATAAAGAAAAATGGCCTCTATGTAGAAGGGAATATTACTCAGCCATTAAAATAGATGAACTACTATCATTTGTGGAAAAAAAGGGATGGATCTGACTGACATTAGGTTCAGTGAAATAAGTTGGCCACAGAAAGACAAATACTGAATGTTCTTACAAGTAGAAGCGTAAAAACTTGATCTCACAGAAGAATGTAGAACACAGGTCACTAGAGATTGGGAAAGAGAAGTGGGTGGGAAAGGGGGATAAAGGGTGGTTGAAAAATAGGCACAGCTATATGGGAGAGTAAGAGCTACTATCCTAAGACACAATAGGATGACTATATAGTTTGAAAAGCTGATATTTTTATAAAGAACTAGGGAAGAAAAGTTCTTAGGATTCAAGCACAAAGATATGATAAATGAGATGGAAGTGTTGAATATCCTGACTTGATCATTATACATTGTATACATGGGTTGAATTATCATCTTGTACCCAGAAATATGTACAATTATTATGCAGCAGGAAAAAACTGTAAGAGAGACAGAGTCTTGGGCCCCTCCTAGGTCAGGGAGGCCTCATCTGCACTTTCCACAGGACCCCTCCTTAGAGAACTGCTCTGGTGGAGAATGGGTGGGGCAGAACGAGGAATCAGGTGGTAAGCTCCCCCACTTGCTGACTTTTCAAGTTTCAGACAAGTGTTGTTCTAGATAGATCTCAAGGGCCAACCCAAGCTTGCTTCCATGTTTCACTTCTGATTGGACTATTGCTTGTAACGTTTCATTTGTTAACTGATTTTCCAAGTTCCTAGGTGACTGTCATTTTTGGCTTTTACTTGGCAGCTGAACTGCCCATTGAATCTTTGCCTGGGCGTTTTCCTTATTTATCTATTGATTACATACATCCTCAGCCGTCAAGAAATAGCCACTTTATCCATCATAATCCCAAGTAGCCCTTGTATCAAATATCTGTGTCTTAAAAGGCAGATAAATGGATCCCTGAAGCTGGTGTAGCTTCCACATTCAAACTGGTAGGCAGCCATCACCCTACCACATTACTATCAGGGGATTATAGGTTGCCATTGGCATTGAGTCGGCTAAGGTTAGATTTGACTTAAACTATGAAACTGCTAACAACAGCTTATACCAGATAAGCCTATTTCTCTCTCAGGTCAGAATCTGGAGGTAGATAGTGTAAAGTTGTTAAAAAGGTTCTACGCTTGAAAGATTCCAGGGACCAGGGTTGTTCTACCTCATTCCACTGTGTGTAGCTTCCATTCCCAGAATTACCATGGTCCAAGATGACGACTCTTTCAGTTAGCGTTTTTGCTGCTGTGACCAAAAGACCTGACCAGAACAATGGTAGAGGAAGAAAATTTTATTTAGGGCTCATGGTTTCAGAGGTCTCAGTCCATAGATAGCAGACTCCATTCTTTGGGGCTCAAGGTGAGGCAGGACATCATGGGGGAAGAGTGTGGTGGAGGGAAGCAGCTCACATGGTGATCAGAAAGCAGAGAGACTCCACTCTCCAGAGACAAATAGAGACCCCAAAGCCACGCCCCCAATGCCCCTCCTCCAGTCACCCCCACCTGCCTCCAGCCACCAGCCAGTTAATCCCATCAGGGGTTCATTCACTGGTGGGTTAAGGATCTCACAACCCAGTCATGTCTCCTCTGGACCTTCTTGCACTGTCTCACATGTGAGCTTTTGGGGGACACCTCACAGCCACACCATAATAGCAACTTCCCCTCCAGCTACCACATTAAAATTCCAGCCACCAGGACAGAAGAGATAAAAAAGGTGGCACAAAGAAATCATGGCAGCAGACTGAAGAAAGCTTAATAGAACTAACATATGGTATTTCGTATTTGTGGATTATTGGTCTGAACTGAGGCTGTGTAGGGCCCCAACTCTGTGACCCCAACTCTGAGAAGTGGCTTCTGTTTTCGTTGTACAGGTACTGAGCTAGTTCTTAGTTTGAGAGAAGAGGAGAAAAGTATTAGGAAATAAGCAGTGGTTCCCAACGCAGCATGTCTCAGGGAGTGTGATTTGATATGTAATCTAAACAGATAAGGGTACCTCCCCACTTTTATCTAGACTGAATATTCCCCATCATGATCTCATGACTGTGTCGTATAATTCTTTCCACTTTTTGTTCCAAAGAAAAAGAGATGTGTGATTGAGCAGGAATGCATTCCTGCATTCAGAGTTGAAATATGCAGATGACCCTCACCCACTGGAAGCAGGATAAAAGAGATCCCCTGGATAGTTCTATTACTATAAGCATCATTTCCTGAGCTGGGTCCTTGGGCAACAAAGGAATGGAAGAGGAGCTAGGCCTCACCAGGAAGTCCTCCTTGACCCAGCAGCCAGACCCCTTCCTTGCTACCAAAGGAATGGAAGTGGGCAGGCGCAAAGGCTGGACTTCCAGAGCAGCTTCTACCAAGGTGTTGAATCTTAGGTCTGGAATGGGTCTGTTTCACTCCAGTGGCTAGCAGGACCAGCTGTGGAGCCAGCTGGGCCAGAGTGGAGGAATGGCTGTTCTACTTACAAGCTGGCTACTTCGGGGCAAAAAATCTCTGATCTCGGTGTGCATGCTTGAAAAAGGAGGGAATGAGGCTGTCAGTTGACAGCGCATAGGCAAATCAATGAGACACTGCATGAGAAGCTCTTAGCGTAGAGCTTGGGCCTATGTTAGGACTTAAAAAATGTTGGGTATTATATTTTCAGCCTATATACATATAATACATATATATGTGAAAAAAATATAAATGTAATGGTAATGATTTTATTTATAGATTTATAAACATAACGATCATATATATATATATATATATAATTTTTTTGGCCCCTAGGATTGAACTTAGGGGTGCTTAACCACTGAACCACATCCCCAGCCCATTTTATTTTTTAAGACAGTGTCTTGCTAAGTTTCTCAGGGCCTCACCAAGTTGCTGAGGCTGGCTTTGAACTTTTGATCCTCCTGCCTCAGCCTCCTGAGCTGCTGGGACTTACTTACAGGTGTGCGCCCCCACACCCAGCATAATATATATATTTTAAAGGCATTTTAAAAGGACATCGTTCTTGAGTCACATTTTTAATATTATTTATTATTATTTAAATGTATATTATATAATGTTGTATTATGCATATATTATTTAAACATATAGATATAGAATTAAATACATAGATATAATAAATGTGTAAGTTTATATATGAACTTATATATAAGCTTATGTATTTATCATATTTATATATTCCTCCATTAACTCAACAAATATTTGGTACCTACTATGGGCCAGATCCTTGTTGGTAGCATTTGCTGGAGGGGGCAGGAAATGAATTAATAAATGAATGATTCAGTTCTGTGCTAAAAGCAGCTCATTGCGTAGTGGAAAAGAAAAGAACTGAACCATTAATTCTGCTTCAGTGAGGAAAAATGCAAAGTATAAAATGTTATTAAAACGAGAATAGAGAGTTATACTCCTGACCATCAACTCTGTGTCATTTCTTCAGGTCATCATGAATCATATGCTCTGTCTTTTATTTACCATCACCTTGTGTTGGGGGGGATAAAGACAAAACAAATTTTACCTTAAATGTATATAGTGATTGTAGGTTGCGTCTTAGTTTCAGAAATGTATGTGAAGAAAAATCAAAATGTAGGCGGGTGTGGTAGTGCACACCTGTAATCCCAGCAACTTGGGAGGCTGAGGCAGGAGGATTGCAAGTTCAAAGCCAGCCTCAGCAAAAGTGAGGCCTTAAGCAACTCAGTGAGACCCTGTCTCTAGATTAAACACAAAATAGAGCTGGATGTGGCTCAGTGGACGAGTGCCCCTGAGTTCAATCCCAGATACCCACATACACACAAAAAGACCTTTCACAACAGGATGACTAATTATTTTGATTTAAATGCCCATAGAGAACCAAATAAATTCTTGCATGTACACACACAAGACTTAGCTTGCTTATACTTATTGGAAACACTTCCTTCCAAGGATGGCTCAGGCTCATCCCACCAGCTGTAGGATTGCAAAAGTGAGGATTTTTTTTTAAAAGGAATTTCAGTGTAAGGGAAAAGAAAACTGTTCCCCCTAACTTTAATGTACATCACATTCACCTGGAGGGCTTGTTAAAACACCAAGTCTTAACCTCTCTTCCCTAATTTCTGGTTTATTAGGTCAAGAATGGGGTCTAGGAACTTTTTTTTGGCACCAGTGTCACTTTTAGTGTCGGTTTCCAAGGCCTCCCTTAATTATGTCTGCCTGAATACTTGAGAACATCTCCTGTGTCCTTGACCAACCGGAATCTCTTCTCTCTCTGCCTCTTGGTATCCGGTTCACTGTGCTGGACTCAAGAACTTACTTTGAGAACTGACCGGTTTCCTGAGGGGTGCTAAGAACTTATGCCAGCACCATCAGATGGGCAGAGTGGTCTATGGGTATCAGCTTTGTGGCATTTAGGTGTCCCACCATCCCTGTGAGATGCGGACTGTGGTCATTCTTGCATCCCAGAGGAGGAAACTGAAGCAAAGAGTTTAAGTGACCTTCCCTCTTAGCTGAACAAGAATTCAGTCCAGCCCGTGGGACCCGAGTGTAGGCACTTGAAAGCCCAGTTGTCCAATCCTTGGGTCAACAGCAAGAGAAAGCAAACTAGAGCAACCCCATCCACCACGATCCAGAAGGCCCCCCTATTTTCCCCTCAGACGCCTGCTTCCCTCCTAATCTAAAAAAAAAAAAAAAACCCAGAATACCTATTAATCAGAAACAAAGAATCCCTGCCATCGCACGTTGCTGTTTGTGCCAGCATCGCCAGGGAGAAGCTCCACCATCCATTATTTTGATGGGTGCTGAAGGGAGGAGAAGGATGAGATCAGCCCTCAATGGATCCAGAAATTATTGGCAAGTACCACCAGAAGGGGTGTGTTTCACTGAGGAGAAGCCACGTGTGCGGTGAGCAGTTATCTGCTTTGAAATGCAACCTCAGACAAAAGTCTTACAAAGGGAAAAAATGAACATCAGGAATGGAGAAGGAAGATGACCAGGGGGAAAGGCTGTGCTCTCCCTTATCGGAGATCTCCAGGGTTGCGCCATATTTCTGCAATACGAGAGGACTGAAGCGCAGATGACTTCCAACCTTCTGATCCAGGTGTGTTCCTAGGCAGAAAAAAAATGACCCTACATTTGTCTGTTTGCACTGATAAAAGGTTAAAAAAAAAAAAAAAGGCCGGGTGTGGTGGTGCAAGCCTGTAATCCCAGCAGATTGGGAGGCTGAGGCAGGAGGATCACAAGTTTAAGGTCAGCTTTAACAAAAGTGAGGCCCTAAGCAACTCAGTGAGACCCTGTCTCCGAATAAAGTACAAAATAGGGCTGGGGATATGGCTCAGTGGTTAAGTGCTCCTGAGTTCAATCCCCGATAAACCCCCAACCCCAAAAATAAGGTATAAAAATTTTTTTGTTGTTTTTATTTCCAGATAAATGTAAAAATTCTGCACGAAATTGAGCTAAAACTGCAGCTTGGCAGGAAGAGTGTTTATGAACAGTTGGGAGGGATGACAAGAGCGTGGTGTCTTTTTTTCTGTGCTTTTCCTTTGGAAGCGTGTGTGTTTAGATTTGCTCGACAACCTGCCAGGTGGTTTTGTGTGGGATGGGTCTTGACTCCAGTGTATTTTGTGTTTATTGTTTTAGAATCACTGGCCCCAATAAGTCTTCCTGTTCAACATGGATTTTCCAGTAAATGGCAAAGGCCCCCTTAAATCTGTCTGCAGTTCTCAAGAGACTGGTCCAAAGCCTTCCCAGGAACCATGGGTGGGCATCTATGGAAGGGCTCACGGTCATGTTTATTTACTCACTTTGGAGGTAGGAGCCTGCCCTTCAGCTCAGAGAAGGAACACAGACGGTGATCTGCAGTTGAAAGCTAGTGAAAGCTAAATGGTTGGGCTTGAGGGGGCTGGCGGGAACCCAAATCCGGCCAAGGTCAGCGTGGAGTGCTGCTAGGGCTGCATTAGCATTATCACGGTCAACATTATTTCCCCAATTATCCTTTAATGGGTCCAATTTACCTTCAAGTCTGTAACTAAGACACAGATTCCTTATCTTCTGTTCCGCAGTCCTCAGACAGATCCAAAGCAAATTTCAGCCTTCCCAGCTCTGAAGCCAATCTTGATCTTTTCCAACAGTTATTCTGTTCTTATTTTTGTGTCTGCCTCAGACTGGCCATTAAACCCAGACTCCCACTGTATAACCATGATTGTTCATATAGATACAGGCTACTCAGCTTGTAAGTCCATGGAAGGTGCCTTTGTAAAGTAATGTTCAGTGTCATTTTGGGTATAGGTGATGCCACTAGGCTTGGATACAAAGCTTTTTTAAAAATCGAGAAATTCTCAGTAGGGCGAAATGTCATACACCTATAATCCCAGCCACTGGGGAGGCTGAGAGAGGGGGATCCTGAGTTCAAAGCCAGCCTCAGCAAAAGTGACAACAAGTCTCTAAATAAAATACAAAATAGGGCTGGGGATGTGGCTCAGCAGTTGAGTCCCCCACTGAGTCCTGGGTTCAATCCTCAGTAGCCACTCCCCTCCAAAAAAAAAAAAGAAAAAAGAAAAGAAATTCTCCAAAATGTCACTGTTGAAGTAGCTGTATTTTTTTTTTCTCTTGCTTTTTGCTCTTGGGTTTGGCTTGAGTATTTACGGGGGGATGATGGGGAGGTAAAGCAAGCAGCTGATAGGTGGTCGATTAGTTCGCTTCCCAAATTTACTATTGAGTGGTTGTCATTTTATTTGATCCCAGAAGGCTTAAAAATCATCCAAATCTATGCATTAAGACTGAGAAGAGTGAACATGTGCCCAGTTCCCAGTTACTGAATTGACCTTTTTTCTTTTTTTTACAGATTATTGTTTTTAAAATTATTATTATTATTATTATTATTATTATTATTATTATTATTTTGGTACCAGAGACTGAACTCAGGAGTGCTTAACCAGTGAGCCTCATCCCCAGTCCCCTTTTATTTTGTATTTCCAGCCAGGGTCTCTCCAAGTTGCTCCTGGCCTTGCTAAGTTGCTGAGGCTGGATTTGAACTCATGATCCTCCTGCCTCATCCTCCCCAGCAGCTGGGATAACAGGCCTGCACCTCTAAGCTGGCTTTCTTTGCAAATTAAAAGTAAACACAAAACAAAAAACTGACACCTAGGGTCCACCAGACTGGGAGCTTCTTGAGGTCAAGGGCACTTCCAGGCCCATTTCTGTGTCCTTGACCTCTAGCACCCTGCTTTCCTCAAGAAACAAGGTATGCAGTGATTGCTGAATGTAATGGTCTCAGTTCACCCTGTGCTTCTGCTCTGCTCTGGGTACCTCCAATGCAGGATGATAGAATAAGAGAAAATAGTTCCGTGTCACAAAGGAAGTCTTTGGGAAGATGGAGAGATGAAGGAACTATCCCAGGAATGCAGATAGTAGTAAGGAGAGAGACTTCAGGACCTGCCGTCCTGGTTGATAGTCATTATATTCTTAAGGGTTATATTCATGACCACTAAACATTAATGTGACCTGGTTGAGATCCTAAGTGCTGGAACCTCAGTCGTACTTGGAGTTAAGGACTCTACAGAGGTGATGAAGTTCAAAGGAGGTTGTAAGTGGCCCCCTCAACCTCCATGAAGGGTGTCCTTGTAAAAAGAGGAAACTTGGACATAGAGACTCACATAGAGGGAAGAGTTCCAGGAGCCACAGGAGAAGATCATCATGGACACGCCAAGAGAGAGCCTAGAGAGATCCTTCCTCAGTTGACTTCTAGTATCAGAACTCTGAGAGAATAAGTCACCGAGACTGCCATACTTTGTTATGGAAGCTTCAGATTTTGGTATTATCATCATCATCTTCTTCTTCTTCTTTTTTTTTTTTTTGTACCATGGATTGAACTCAGGGGCACTTAACCACTGAGCCACATCTGCAGCCCTTTTATATATTTTATTTAAAGACAGGGTCTCTCTGAGTTGCTTAGGGCCTCTATAAGTTGCTGAGGCTAACTTTGAACTCACAATCCTCCTGCCTCAGCCTCCAGAGCCTCTGGGATTACAGGCGTGCACCACCGTGCCCAGGACACTTTAAATTTAAATCTCACATGTTGCTAATGTCTCCTGTACCCTACAGCTTAGAACACAGAACATGAAGCTCTTCATTCAGTCAGTTGTTTTCAAACCCCTTTACCCTCTCCTGCTCTGACTTCTAAATGAACCTAATCTAATATCTGCGTTTTTTCCTCATGGGACTCAATTTTCTCACATTGGTTTCTGGACTCGCCAGTCAACGCTGCAAACCAAGCAGTCTTCAGAGGTGCGATCACAAAGCAAAGCACTAGATTTTTAAACAAACTGAAAAAAGGGTTATTGGTCTAAGAAACAGAACAAGGAGTAGAAAATAATTAGTCGGCTCATGCTATTGTGAGCCAGCCTCTGGGTGCTCTGAGCAAACTCATCTCCTGCCATTTGAGGAAAGTTGCCAATATTTGCTCTCCTGTCCTCTGAGGACTGTTGCCAAATATGCTTTCATTTCATCCTGTTTGGACAGTTGTTTTAATGCCCTTTCCTGATGTTATCCCTGAACACACAATGAGCAGATTTCTTGAAGACACCAGCTGCAAGGAGAGCTGTCCACCCTCCATTGCGCTCCAGCCCTGGCTCGCTAGCTCGGCTTGGTGAGCAGATTCTAGAATCATGTAGGCTCTTCTGTCTGAGCAACGAAGCTCTGAGGGACTCCCATCCAACCCTTTCTCCCTTGGCCCTTTTGGGAAAATGTGCCTCTTCTCATCTCAGCCTCTGTCAAGACTGCCATGCCCCTCTCAACAGGCTGTGACAGTTTTATGGGGTTTTGACCATTCTGCATCTCTCAGGGCATTTTGATGCCAAAGATATCAGAAGCACATCCCCCCCTCCCCCAGCCCAACGCCGGTTTTTGCTGCTGCCTTATTAAATGGGCAAACATGGTTGAGAAAGAGCTCTGAGATTCCCTGGCATGATAAAGGGGATTGGATATGGAGTCTGTGGTTTCAGATTCCAGCCGTCATCCTCTCAAACTTGGCAACTGCAGAACCACATATCCTTTGGGCATGGTGTCTCAGTAGGTCCCGCACCAGGGCTCCTCCTCTTTCAAGGTCAAATGCACAGTAGTGGAGCTTCATGAGGACTTTGGAAAGACTGTGGATGTTCAAATGCCATTTTAAAAATTTTACTATTATTTTTTTAGTTGTAGATGGACACATTACCTTTATTTATGGATTATGTGGTGATGATCGAACTCAGTGCCTCAGACATGGTAGGTAAGTGCTCCGCCACTGAGCTACAGCCCCAGCCCCTCAAATGCCATTTTAAAATAACTTAGTGTTTAAAAAGGTGTCATGAGGCCAGGTGCAGTGGTGCACGCCTGTAATCCTAGAAGCTTGGGAGGCTGAGGAAGGAGGATCATGAGTTCAAAGCCAGCCTCAGGAACAACGAGGCACTAAGCAACTCTAAATTGAGACCTTGTCTCTAAATAAAATACAGAATAGGGCTGGGGATGTGGCTCAGTGGTCGGGTGCCTCTGAATTCAATCCCCAAGACCTCCCCGCCCCAAAAAAGGTGTCATGTAACATTGAAATGAAAATAATTATGCATATATCCTATATCCTAGCAATTTTGTTTTCAGGCATCTATCATCTAGAAATAGTTAATACAGGTGCCCCCAAAGAAGAACATTAAAGGAAAATATTGTCAGGGTTTGAGGTTGGCAAATGAATTAAAACTATCTAAGTGTTCATTCAAAGGGAGAGTGGTTAAGTGAATTATTGAATATCTTTACAAGGGAATCATTTGCATACATTTAAAGACGGCATCGGTTTATTTATAAGTGCTGATATTGGCTGGGCATGGTGGCGCATGCCTGCAACCCTAGGGGCTGGGGAGGCAGAGGCAGGAGGATCACAAGTTCCTAAGCTCTAAGCAACTCAGTGAAACCTTGTCTCTAACTAAAATATAAAAAGGGCTGGGGTGTGGCTCAGTGGTTAAATGTTGCTGGGCTCAATCCCTGGTACCTAAAAAAAAGAAAAAGTGCTGATATCGAATGGTATTTATGATAAATTAAGAGAGAAAAGCAAATTGCAGAACACTATATTTAGTGTGCTTCTATTTGAGTACTTAAGTGATTTATTTATAAAGAAAATCCCAGATAACCATGTGCCTCTGTATGCATAGAAAAATTTGGAAAAATACTCAGGAAATTGTGAAAAATGTGATGATTTGAAAGAGAGTTGTTTTATTTTGTATTCCTTGTGTACTATGAATTTTGGGAACCAGGAGCATTTAAAATTTTTCCAGTAAAAATTACTTTAAAAAGACAATGAAAATCATCTCTGGGCCCTCTACTCAGCAGATTTTTTAAAATGTTTTGAAGTGTATCCTTCTAGATTTTTCTTTTACTCACATACGGCATACATTAGTCAATATAATACAGCCATTTGTGATTCATTTTTTTCCTCAAATAAAAATTTCTTTTGTCAATACATATAGTTGATCATTTTCTATTTTTCTTTAGTCTGGATACATTTTATTGATCATAAAATGCACAGAATAACAAAATTCACCCATTATAATTAAAGTAAGAAAATAAAGTGCAGTTTTGGCGTGTTTTTGCAATACTGGGGCTGAACCCAGGAGTGCTAGATCCCAAGCCCTTTTATTTTTAACTTTGATTAATTAATTTTTTGGGGGGGGGATACCAGGGATCGAACTCAGGGGCACTTGGCCACTGAGCCACCTCCCAGCCCTATTTTGTATTTTATTTGGAGACAGGGTCTCACTGAGTTGCTTAAGGCCTTGCTAAGTTGCTGAGGCAGGTTTTGAACTTGCAGTCCTCCTGCTTCAAACCCCGAGCACCTCTGCACCTGGCTAAAACACAGCTATTTTCGGTATATTGTCGTTTGTTTTGTTTTTGTTTGGTACTGGGGATTGAACCCAGGAACCCTCAACCACTAAGTCACATCCCCAGCCCTTTTTTTTTTGTATTTAATTTAGGGTCTTCGTGAGATGCTTACTGCCTTACTAAATTGCTGAGGCTGGCTTTGACCTCATGGTCCTCCTGCCTCAGCCTCCCTAGCCGCTGGGATTATAGGCGTGGGCCATCTTTCCCAGCCACTCCCCTGCTCCCTGTGCCTGGTGAATGCAGCCAGATATATATTTAAGCAAAAATCACTGCTTGGCCAAGTCAATACAGGAGGTTAAAATACATTTGAAGTGACTATGATTTCACAGAAGGAAGGTGTTCTATGTGGCTTCTACTCCCCAGCCCTGACAATTGCTGTTTGAAAAGCAATTAACTGTGATAGGTGGACCAATCAGAGAGCAGTTTACTTCACAGTTTAGAAAGCACAGATGTAAGTGTAGTTGGTCATCACAGCTGATTCTATTGCTCACCTTCCAAACAGGAAACTGAGTCCTCACGGGACCGCGGGACTTTCCCAAGGTCATGGCTGTCTTTCCTGACCCCAAACCCAGCTTTCTTCCCACCCTAGTGGGGTACCTCACAGTTACAGGCTTGTCGGTTTTCTTGAAGGAAACTGTCCCACTCTCTTGTCAGTGGAAGAACCATACAGGTTGACATCTGTGCCAGGGACTAGCAGAGGGCAGGAGTCCTGCATCCTAATGTTAGCTTGGCTGGCAATCCCGTATGCAGCTCTGGGAACATTCTGTCTGTGGGCCTCAGTTTCCTCCTCCATGAAATTGGGGAGCTCAAACCAAATGGCCTGAGGTTTCTTCTAGCTTTGTATATTCCATGATCTTTATAGGAAAAATCTGCAAAGGACAAATAGATGCTGTCTCTCAGTGGAGGTTGCTCCTCCTGCATTAAAATTCATGAATCCACATTGTTTCTAATCTGTCTGCGTCTGGAAAGGTTCCCCACAAGGAAGTAGCTGATTACCCCCATGTCTGCTTAGGACTGGAGAAAGTGTCAAAAAGAAGTACCAGTGCTGGGTTGATAGTGCACACTTGTAATCCCAGAGGCTCGGGAGGCTGAGGCAGGAGGATCACGAGTTCCAAGCAGCCTCAGCAAAAGTGAGGCCCTAAGCAACTCATATGGACCCTGTCTCTAAATAAAATACAAAACAGGGCTAGGGAAGGTGTCTCAGTGGTGGAGTGCCCCTGAGTTCAATCCATTGTACCCCTTCCCCCAAAAAAGTACACTGTAAACTGATAGTAGAAAATACCATTCTGAGGATGGGGAATTCCAAGTTTTTGTAAGTTATAACTTTCTGTCTCAAACACTTAGTCTGAGTGTATAAACATGCCTTCTATTAATTAAGACTCTTGTGAGTCAGAAGTGCTGGAAACCTGACTCTAACTTGAGCAAAAAAGAAAAATTCATTGGGTCACCATCCTAAAAATTTCAGAAGGGATGTTAAGCTTCAGGTAAGGCTGAATCAAGAGCCCAAATCATGTCCTTAGAACTCTGACTTTCATTGTTGCTCAGCTCTTCCTTTCTGTCTCTGTTAACATAGAGGCTGTCAGTTGCTTCTGACTTAAATGCCATATTCTCAGTTCACCTAAGTCTTGCTATTATTTCTCCCAGAAGTACCAGGAATGATTTGGATTAGCTTCACCTGAGTCACTAGTTTATCAGTCACTAGTTTATCTGAGATGGTCTCTCTAGCTAGGGAGATGGAATACAGAGGAGTGAATCATGGACCCACCTCTGGATTACAGTGTCAGACCTTGTTGCGGCCAGACCATATGAATGGCAAGAGAGAAGGGACAGTTTCCTATGTGAACAGAAAAGGAGATGTAAACTAGGCAGGGGGGAAATAAAAAAAAGAAAGAAAGAAGAAAGGAAAGAGAAGAAAAAAATTCACTTTTCTTTATCACGCTCTCTTTTCCTGCTTTTGCCTCTTCCAGCAGTTGCAGGGATGGACTTTGTTGTAGTAGAGATAGTCAATGTCATTCCAGAATTAGAGCATTTGAAAATTGACTTTGTGCTGAACTCCTAGGGACAGAAGAGAATTCCTGTATCCCCCCACAGGTCCCTGGAGATAGCCTGTCCAAAACAATACAGCTTTAGATGTTCAGAGAAACAGCCAGAAATGCTCACCCAGGAACTGCCCAGGCTTGCTGGAAAGTGAGCAGCATGAAACGGGCAGGAGAAACGTGCCTTATGCCAAGGGCCCTCATGAGCAGGCCTCAGGAGAGGTGCTGGCCAGGGCCCACCGGCATGCTAGAATCCAGAAGGCTGACCAGGGATAATCTGGGATCTTCAGCAGAACCAGCAGATCGGGACTTAGAGATCTGGAGGTAGAAATGCCCCATGACCTTGTTCAGAGACACACAAAGACCAGTTTCTTACTAACTAGCCCCCACCCAGCCCCCACAGTCCAAAGACAATGTTGGTGTTTTAGAAAACCTTCCGGCCAAAGGACTGACTGTGGAAGGTCAAACAGTCACTGAGATTGACTGGATGATTGACAGACTCTGCCACGTGTCTTCACCTCTGCCTACCTGTTCTCAACAGCACTGAATGTCATGTTGCATGCTATAGGCTCATAGAGAATGGGAAAATGAGAGACTTACTTAGTCCCTACCCCCAAGATGACTTATGGTCTCTGATTAGTGTCTGGGTTTTTTTTTTTTTTTTTTTTTTTTTTTTTTTCCGCGTATTGGGGGTTGAACTCAGGGGCACTTAACCACTGAGCCATATCCCCAGCCCTTTTTCTGTTTTATTTAGAGACAGAGTCTCACTGAGTTGCTTAGGGACTCACTAAGTTGCTGAGGCTGGCTTTGAACTCTTGATCCTCCTGCCTCAGCCTCCTGAGTCACTGGGATTACAGGTGTGTGCCACTACACCAGTCTCTGTTAGTGTCTTGACAGGCTAAAGAAAGTATGAGAATAACTTAGTCCTTGCTCCTGAGATGCTCATGATCTCTGATGAGGGTCTTGAAAGGCTGACGAAACTATGAGAATGTAGATCACAGGTTGGAAAATCCAGCCGCTGTCTCTATTTGTCAAAAAGGTCTTAGTGAAGCTTGGTCACCCTTACTTGTGTAGACTTCCATATTTCAGAGCAGAATTGAGTAGTTACAAGACAAAGTCTGAAATATTTACTCTCTGAATCTAGTACCTGTCCCAGAATATTTGAGAGGATACTCCTAGGGATGCAGGGTCATAGCTGAGACACAGGCTAAGAGGTCAGGGGAGGCCGAGGCAGCAGGGGACTTGAGGCCAAGACAGGGAGATGAGAGTGCATGCAGAGGCTAGGATTATTTAAAGTACGGGGACCCAATTATCCCACTCCTTGGTCTATACCCAGAGGACTTAAAATCAGCATACTACAGTGACATAGTCACATCAATGTCTATAGCAGCTCAATTCACAATAGCTAAGCTGTGGAACCAATCTGGGTGCCCGACAACAGATGAATGGATAAAGGAAATGTGTTCTGTGTACACAATGGAATATTACTCAGCTATAAAGAAGGATGAAATGATGCCATTTGCCAGTAAATGAATGGAACTGGAGACTATTATGCTAAGCAAAATAAGCCAGGCCTATAAAACCCAAGGCTGAATGTTCTCTCTGATATGTGGATGCTAACATACAATAAGGAGGGCTGTAGGGAAGAATAGAAGTTCATTAGATTAGACAAAGGAGATGAAGGGAAGGGGTGGGGATGGAGATAGGAAAGACAGTGGAATGAATGGGACAGAACTTTCCTATGTTCATATGTGAACACCTGACCAGGGAAACTCCATATCATGTCCAACCACAAGAATGGGAAGTTAGACTCCAGGTATGTATGATGTGTCAAAGTGCACTCTACTGTCACACATATCTAAAGAGAACAAAGAAAAAAAAAAAAGAAGCATTGCGGGGGGGTGGGGGGGAGTGAAAATTTTAAGCAGGGGGCGGGGCTGATCAGTCGGCTCTCCTGGAAGTTCCCTGTGCGGTCCGGGATGTGTTGAACCCAGATTGCTTCCTTTCCCTGTGGTCCTCCCCTCCTCCACCTCGGAAACTGTGCAGCCTCTTGGAAGCAAGCCAGTACAAATGTCCCAAATTATCTAGTGTGGCCCTGGTGAACTTGGGTTACCCACGTGACCCCCGGTCCCTCCCTTCTGCAGTGGCCTCCTCCTTCCTGCTGCAGTGCGGTAGGAGCCGGGGACGTGGGAGGCTTCACAGGCCGTTTCTCCACTTGGCACCTCCAGCCCCCTCGACCTGCAGATTGAAATCTGAGTGGCAGTAATTGGATAAACAGTTTAATTTAATAGTAACAGAAGGACCGAGCCCAGTGCAAGGAATCTCATTGCTCTTTTCTCAAAGTGACTTTCCTTTCTATGCATTCTGATATAGTGTGGCCACCGGGGAGGCAAAGAAATACACGAGATTGATTTTTGCCTGGAAAGGGGGTCAGACTGTAAGAAGCAATTTTAATAGGCACGTTCTGAAAAGAATGCGCAAAAGGATGGAGAGAGATCAGACCCACAGAGAGGAGAGGGGAAGGAAAGGGGGAAGGGGAAAAATGATGTATTGGGGGTTTCTTTTAGATATAGTTTCAGAAAATAGTTGATAGTCATCCCCAATTTTGGAGTTGGTGTAATGGCTGGATGTGAGGTGTCCCCCAAAAGCTCACGTGTGAGACAATGCAGGAAGGTCCAGAGGAGAAATGACCCAATCAGTGAATGAACCCCTGATGGGATTAACTGGGTGGGGACTGGAGGCAGGTGGGTGTGGCTGGAGGAGGTGGGCATTCTGAGTGGATAGAGGAAGCCAAGATTTCCTTCCTATCACATTTTGCAAACCTGGCAGACATTCGAAGCAGCCTTGTTCATCATTAAACCTGATTTCACAGCTCTGGGGAGTATCACAGCCCTAGAAACCCGGAGAGGGGAGGGATTCATGGGCAGTTCTCAGGAATGCGCTCAGAGGTCCGCAAGCAGGGCCAGGAACAGCCAGCACAGCAAGGCTTTGTCAGAGGTGCCGCTCTAATACATTTTCCAGCACCTTCTGCCTTCCCATCTAGACTTTACATAGGAAACTTGAATGCAGGTTCTACTCACTAGGTGGAGGGTTAAGGAAACAACTCCGGTAGGAACAAGATGGTTGAGAGAAAATTCACACACACATGAGCCTACGTGGGTGCTGGATTCAGGCTCAAACTCTCGCTTCTTCGTTTCCTCTGCCTTTGCTGTCTTCTGAGTGACTGTGTTCCTCCCCAAATTCATAACTTGTTAACCCCCCAATGTGAGAGTATTGACAGTGGGGCCTTTGGAAGATGAGTCCCTTAGGAACAGAAAGAGTACTCTTAAAAATAGGTTTAAGGGCCAAGTGCAGTGGTGCACACCTATAATCCCAGCAGCTCAAGAGGCTGAGGCAGGAGGATCACGAGTCCAAAGCCAGCCTCAGCAACTTAGTGAGGCACTAAGCAACTCAGTGAGACCCTGTCTCTAAATAAAATAGAAAAAAAGGCTGGGGATGGGGCTCCATGGTTGAGGCCCTTGGGTTCAATCCCTAGTACCTAATTAATTACTTAATTTAATAAGCTTGAGGACTTCCTTTTGCCTTTCTATCATGTGAGGACACACAGAAGGTAGCATCTGTAAGGAAATGAGCCCTTGCCAGACATCAGACCTGCTGGCACCTTAATCTTGAATCCCCCAATCTCCACAACTGTGAATTGTGAAGACACATTTCTATCATTTGTATATTCCACAATTTATGGTATTTTTGTTATAGCAGCTGAAACAGCTTAAGACAACTTTCCTCTTTCTACTATTTCTCTCTATATAAGGATCTAAGGAGAGGTGTAGCCAGGACTTTGTTGCATGCTATAGAATAAAATAGAATCTTGAAATAATGGCTGTGTTGTTGAACAGACTAAAGGACTCTTAGGAAGAAGTGAGTTGTGCAAAAGTTCATCTCCGGAATCCCTTCTACGATCTGGGTGAATCTTGAAAAAGAGCCATCCTGTCAGGTCACACACAGGAAGGGCTCAGCCCCAGGCCTGGCTATTAGAATTCTATTCCAAGCATCAAATATCTTTTTTTTTTTTATTTTTTTTATTTTTGGTACCAAGGATTGAACTCAGGGGCACTTAACCATGGAGCCACATCCTTAGCCCTATTTATTTTCTATTTAGAGAAGGGTCTCACTGAGTTGCTTAGGGCCTGTATGAATTGCTGAGGTTGGCCTCAAACTTTTGATCCTTCTGCCTCAGTCTCCCAAGCCACTGGGATTACAGGTGTGGGCCCCTAAACCTGTAGAATCAAATATCTTAACTCACAACATTACCTCATGTTATGAGGTAGGAGGCAGGTAGTAGAAGACAGGTGGCCAACATGAATAGTTCATCAGATGAGAATGGAAAGGAATGGAAGAGAAGTGGATTGTGAATTTCAGTCAACAGTTATTATTCAACTCATACCCTACCCCAGACACAGTGATGGTGGATGCAGATAGGATCACTGCCCACAAGAACAGAACTCCAATATTTAGGGTTGGGGAAGGCTGTGAGGGGATGGAAAGGGTGTTAGGGTATGGATGGAAAGGTAGAAAGGGAGAAGTAGGTAGAGGAGAAGATATATAAATTACACACAGGTAAATACCTAAGCCTGCTTTGAAAACCACACTGCAGGTGTCTGGCATGTCCTCTGCAGGTGTGTGGCATGTCATCTGACTCACCCAGTATCTCCATCCAACATCATGGAAGGCAGAAAGGAGGGATCCCTCTCCTTCCTAAGTACCACGCCACCGCCTGTATGGGATCCCTGTGGCACTTATTCCAAACTGCATTCGTTATTGAGCTTGGCCATGTGCTGATTAGCTTTCACCTGCAGCTCATGGGGACACAGTCCTTCTCAAGAGATGGCAGCCACTTCACCGAACCACACCCTCTTTAATGGCATCTACCCGCTTAGCCACCCGACCCATGCTGACAAACACAGCTGTAGGGGAATTATGAAGCCAGGGACTGTTTACCTTTTCTCCCTAACACACCACTGCTACATGGTTTTGATGGAGACCAAACAAGGGAACCTCAACAAGACACCAGGAGGGGCAGCTGTGTTTCCAAGCATCACACAAGGTTTGAATAATGCAGAGTTTACATTAAATACCTCACAGGACTAACAAGGTGCAGAATAAACTGTCTACTGATAAGGCCTGGGCCTTGGGATAGGGGTGAGTTCTTTTCAGCAGCTTGTGACTTACACTGGCAGAGAAAGCAGTCACAGCTACCACCCTTGGGGGGCCTGCTCTCAATTATCTCTCTAAGGAACAGGTACATCCGGGCATCTGAAGCTACTCAGACCATCCAGAAACCGGCCAAGTTTTTGGCTCCACCAGAAGGCTGACTCTTGGTTTTCGATATGCAAACACTAAGGATGTTTGTTTTCATCTTCTTTACCGGGAAGATAAATGTCGTTTACTTTTCAAGAGGATGGTTTGGAGCCAAAGATTTTCCTTCACTTACAAATAGAAACTAGAGAGTGGAACTGAGAGTGTATAAACTTGGGTTCCCACTGTTGGGAAGCAGACCTTAAAGCCATCTGCTAATGTCATCAGGAATCCAAGGGGATCCCCAGGTTTTAATGTAGGAGCTGCGCTGGATCTCCAGAGGCTGGCCGCATTTACCTGAGGCTCAGTCACCTCCTCAGATTATTTCTTGATTTTTTTGGAGGGGGTCCTGGGGTATGAACTCTGGGGGCACTCAGCCACGGAGCCCCATCCCCAGCCCTATTTTGTATTTTATTTAGAGACAGAGTTTCTCTGAGTTACTTATCACCTGCTTTTGCTGAGGCTAGCTTTGAACTCACAATCCTCCTGCCTCAGCCTCCTTGAGCTGCTGGTATTTTAGGCATGTGCCACTGCACCCAGCCTCCCCAGATTATTATTGTACCCAGAAAAGGGCATTTTTCATCTCTCTCTCGCTCTCTCTCCCTCTATCTATCTATCTATCTATCTATATATACACTTACATTTGTTCTAATTAGTTATACATGACAGCAGGAAGGGCATTTTGTTGCAGTCTTCCTTGACCTTTATCCTCCGCACTTGAGTGAATTATTAATTAATGTAGACCCTGCTAAAATACCATTCAGTATAACTCTCACTTCTCCTGGTCTTTTTTCCTTTTTGATTTAGCAAAAGTTTCTAGAAATGATAGCTGGTCTCTTGGACTACCCTGGTGACATTTACATACAACTGAAAATTGCTACCAAGCCCTTCTCTTATTTTTTTTTTTTTTTTGCTGGTGAATTGCTAGAAAATGCTGGAATAGGTTATTTTGGCTTGGCCCCAGCTACGTGTGAAATGCCAGACCCAGCAGGACTGCACTGGTTCATTCTTCTTTGAGGACAGGAGAGCAGCAGAAGTTGTAGGAGGGTTTAGAAGTGGATGGGGTGGGGCTGGGCACATGGGAGGCCTCCACAAAGCACACACAACAGGTGGGTTATTTGCTATGTTTGCCTCCAGCAAATTACCACTGAGGTGAGATGACAAAGACAGAATGGCTTTGACTTTCAAATTCAGTGAACTTGGAGCATCTGATCGTATTGTCAGGAAATAGAAAACTGCCTGTCCAGAGTCAAGATCATCAAAGAGGAAAAATTGGGATGAAGATGATATCAAAACTGTATTAAACTGTGTTCAAGTGGGCACAGTCTTGCTCCTCTGTAATCCCAGTGGCTCGGGAGGTTGAAGCAGGAGGATCACGAGTTTGAAGCCAGCGTTGGCAACTCAGTGAGACTGTAAGCAACCCAGTGAATCCCTGTCTCAAAATTTAGAAAAAGGCAGGCTGGGGATGTGGCTCAGTGGTTTAGGGCCCCTGGTTCAATCCCTGGTACAAACAAACAAACAAACAAAAAAGAAACCAAACCCCAAACTATATTCAAAATGCACAGAGAAACTTTAAGTAAAATTCACATGTGCATGTACATGTGTGTTTATGAATTCTTTTTTTTTGGTACCAGGGATTAAACTCAGGGGCACTCAACCACTGAGCCACATCCCCAGCCCTATTTTGTATTTTATTTTGAGACAGGATCTCACTGAGTTGCTTAGGGTCTCACTAAGTTGCTGAGGCTGGCTTTGAACTCACGATCCTCCTGCCTCAGCCTCCCGAGCCACTGGGATTACAGACATGAGCCATCGTATCCAGCCTATTATGAATACTTTTTAAGGACTAGGTTCAAGGGGCTGGGGATGTGGCTCTAGCGGTAGCGCGCTCGCCTGGCATGCATGCGGCCCGGGTTCGATCCTCAGCACCACATACAAACAAAGATGTTGTGTCCACCAAAAACTAAAAAATAAATATTAAAAAATTCCCTCTCTCTCTCTCTCTCTTAAAAAAAAAAAAAGAACTAGGTTCAAGTCTTTGTTCTGCTACCATCCTGCCATGTGGCCTTGAGGGACTTGTATCATCTCTCTTAACTTGCATTTCCTTATCTGTAACACTGCCAACATCATAGGATTGTCAGAGGCTGCAACTAAATAGAGCATGTCCTATGCCTGGTACATAGTGTGGGCCCACCTGTAGCTTTCAAAATCATGGACAACCTTTTACTACAGTGAGTACAAACAGGTTCTGTTTCTACTGTCATCGCAGAAATGACTTGTGGCTGTCTGGGGTGCTATGTTAAGAAAGACCTGTGGCTGGGCTTGGTGGAAAAGATTTACCTGATCCATTTTTGACGTCTGCTACTGACAGACTGGGGAGGGGGTGTATTTGCCATACTGAGTTCAATGGAAAGGTCACAAAGGGTCAGAGACAGTCACCATGAGCTGGATAGCATAGGAACATCTTTTTTCCCTTCTTTTTCCTTATTTTTCCCAATGAGAAATGAATGAGCAAAAAGAAAAATTTTCTTTTTTTTTTGTACTGGGGATTGAACCCAGGGGTGCTTAACCACTGAGCCACATCCCAGCCCTTTATATTTTTTTATTTAGAGACAGGGTCTTGCTGAGTTTCTTAGGGCCTCGCTGTTAATGAGTCTGGCTTTACTTTACACTTGTGATCCTCCTGCCTCAGCCTCCCGAGACCCTGGTATTATAGGAATGTGCCACTGTGACCACCCGAGCAAAAATTTTTGATTGCTGTGGTCTCTCCGAATCGGAAACTCCTGATTCTAATCTAAGTGCTGCACACTGTATTATTGGCTTGAAATGTTAATGCATTTCCGTAGGATTATAAAGTTAATTTTTCTGTGTAACCTTGTTCTATGGCCCTGTTTTCAGGAACGTCCACCATCCCATCAGCAAAAGAGTGTGTAAGCAAGAAAATGAAGCTGTGTTTAAGGAGTCCTCCTCATCTGCTGTGTGCTCTTATCCAGTCAAAAACCTCTCTGGGCTTTTTCTATCACCTGGAAAATGGAAGAAAGATTATTTCTGTCCTCTCCTGACTCTGAGATATGGACCAAGTGAATGAGTTCATGTTTCCACCAAGCTTTGAAGTTGTCAGAAGACAGATTATGTGACTCTGAAGTCTTGGGTCTTCCCATGAAAATGTGGCTCAGAAATTCCTCCCTGGATATGACCCACTTAATATCTATCTGATGGCCTACAGCTTTGCTATAACACAGCCATGGCTGCAGAAGGAAAAAGAGATTAAAAAAAAAATCCAGAACTGATCATTTTCTTTCAAAGTTGAGTTTCCTTAAGTGTAAATTATATGGCTTCTGTGAAGGTTAAAAGTATCATCAAAGCTGAAAGAAGGTTGGCTGAAATAGTCCACTTGGCAAAAATGGCTTCCACAGGACAACAACTAGAGCTGCTTTCAAAGAGACTTAAAGCCACCTTGTTGGGAAAGGAGCAAATGGCTCCGTGGGGTTGAAATATCTTGGCTCCTTAATAGTGGTGAAAGTTGATCCCAGTGCCAGATTCTGTTCCAGTGGATAAAGTCTGAACTTGAAAGATGTCACAGAATTCCCCAAAGCTAACATTCCTAAGAAAGACTGCATTGTCAGCAGGGGAAAAGTGACCCCGGTTCTCACCTTGGTTATACCTCTGGGACAGAAAGACCCAAGCCAAGGTAGGTAAACAGAATAACTTTTGCTTCTTCCTGAGCACCTCAGGGACCTAAAGCAAGGACTACCCGTAGGTTCTAGGCAGCAACAAAGAATCATAGATACTGCAACAGGATTTTATTTTCATTTTTTGGTACTAGGGATTGAACCCAGGGGTACTTAACCACTGAGCCCCATCCCCAGCCCTTTTTGTATTTTATTTAGAGACAGGGTCTCACTGAGTTGCTTAGGGCCTGGCCAAGTTGCTGAGGCTGGCTTTGAACTCGCAATCCTCCTGTCTCAGCCTCCTGAGCCTCTGGGATTACAGGCGTGAACCGCCTGTTAGAACAGAACTCTCTCTCAGTTTCAATCGAGGTGTGTTGATATAACAGATTCAAAACAGTAAGGCAAACCCGCCAACAGTCAGCCCTCTATCCCTGTGGGTTCCTCATCTGCCTGGTCAACCAACTGCTGATGAAAAATATTTGCAAGAAGAAGTTTGCCCCTTTGCTGAACAAAAGTATGCACTTTTGTCATAATTCTCTAAAAGATAGAGTATATCAACTTTTTCCATAGCATTTACATCATCTGAGGTATTATAAGTCATACAGAGATGACTAGAAATGTATGGGAGGGTGGGTCCAGGTTATATGCCAATACTAAGTCCCTTTTAAAGGACTTGCACATCTGGTGCAAGACATTTTGGTGTCTGCGAGTGTCCTGGACTCAATCCTGTGTGGACACTGAGGGATGATGTGTACAATCAATCGATCGATCGATCCAACTCTTTATTTATTGATTTAGTGATGCCGGGGATCGAACCCAGGGCCTCGTGCATGCTAGGCAAGCGCTCTACCACTGAGCCACATTCCCAGCCCTGACCCATTTCTCTTGACAGATCATCTTTTATACCCAGCCCATGTCCAGTCCCATCTCCCCATGTCCCTCCTTTAAGGGTACCCAAAGAGGCCAAATTACCATGTGGAATTATACAACCAGAGCAGTAGAGTGGTCTCACGTGTGACCCCCCTCATTTTCCTTTTGGAGGGAAGGGTGGGGACGTATTGCCTGATGCAGCATCTGGATATGATCCTCTTAATATCTATCTGATGGCCTACAGCTTTGCTATAACACAGCCATGGTTGCAGAAGGAAAAAGAGATTAAAAAAATAACTTTCTGAGTTTGTTCTGTGAGCTCAGAATGGTTTTTGCATTTTTTAATGGCTAGAGTAGGGGGTGTGGGGAATTGAAAAACATTTCAGGCATGAAAATCAACTCGGATTCAGATTACAGTGGCTACAAACAATGCTGTTGGGTACAGTCACACCCCTTTATTCACATAGTGTGTCTGCTGCTTTGGCATTACAGTCGAGTAGTGGAGACTTTCTAATTCACAAAGCCTGAAATATCTATCGTTGTCATATTTACAAAACTTTGCTGACCCTGGTCTAGTCACAGTCTGGTGAAAAGGGGTTTCAAGGGGTCCTTGGAGAAATGTGAAGTGTGTTCCCTGTGATTTAGATGTTCCCTTAGATGACTGGTGTCGGACTTGGGCTTGAAAATGGCTAAGGGGTCCATGGTTCAGGGTCCTCCTCTTTGCAGGGAATCTGAAGGCCAGAGAGAGAGGTTGACCAGTACTCTGGCATGAATACTGGCCAAGCTGCATTTCCAGAATATGTGGGGGTTATGGATGCATGGGTTATCCCAAGGACCAGATCTGGGATAGGAGGGGGTGGGAGGGAGGGAGAGAGGGAGGTAGGGAGAGATGGAGGGGAAGTGAAGGAGGGAGGCAGGGAGGGGGAGAGACAGGGAGAGAGGGAGGAAGGGGGGGGAAGCCTACAGCATATGTCTCACCCAAAGGTGAAAGATGGAGAAAGGAGCCAATATGGCAGCCATTGGTTACATGAGTATTTGAAATGTGTCTCGTCTGAATTGAGGTGTGCTATGTGTTAAATAGACATTAGATTCCAAAGAATTACAGATAAAGAAAATGAACATGAGAGACGAGAGGGAGAGAGAGAGAAAGAAGAAGAAGGAAGAGAGGGGAGGAGAAGGGGGAAAGGAGAAGAGAGGAGAAAGTGTGGGCTCTTCTTGGTTGGGAGGGGACCTCAGCAGTAAGAGGTCGGGATACTCCACTAGGGCCTAGAACTTGGGACAGGGACACAGGGGGCCACCTGGCATAGATGCCTTGCTTTTGTCCCAGCAAAGTCAAACCTTTCTATCCTGCTGTGAGAGAACAGTTAACAGGAGAAGGTGAGAGGGAAGGTGACTGTGACAAGAGACAGCCATCCTATCCGCTCTCTTCAACTTTACACAATTACCTTTCCCAGATTCAAGTTTATAAAGATGGTGAAACCAGAAACAGGCATGTGTTTTATTAATGTCAGGAGCTGTGTTCACCCCATGTACCACTATGGTTTGAGCAACCCACCATGCCAGAGTGCATCCATATTCTCATTTATGAGTTCTTGCAATTCTCTGATATTGGTATGGATACACCTGTTTTGTAGGTAACGAAGCTGTGGTTCAGGGGGTTTAGGGGACATGCTGAAGATCTCACATGAGCAAGCGTGAGAGCTAGGATTTAGTTTCCTGGATTCCCAAATGCATACTCTTCCCACTGTACCCTGGAGGACTTTCACCTTGGGAGTGGCATTTTGGTGCAGTATTTGTGTCGAGAACCCTTTCCCTTTGTTATGGTAGTATGCACCAAACCCTATTATTGTCAAGGAACAAGCATTTGCAGGTCATCTTAGGAAACAAGTATTGTTAGCAAAGATACACACTTTTCTAAGTCACCAAATGGTGAATTCCAACTCTGATGTGGCAGTTTCAAAATCGGAAGTTCTTGACCTCGGATTGCAGTATTGCCTCACATCCGGAAGCAGTTTATGGCGTGGAGTAGCTTAGAGTCATCTGAACCATTTCATACATGTTGTGTCAGTTGGCTGCATTCTTACAACAGCCTGGGGGACAGGTAAGGAAATTACCATCCTTATTTTTCAGGTGAGTAAACACAGGCTCAGATGCTCAAAAAGTAGCACTCAGTGAACATGTATTGGGTGAATGACTGTACCCACTCCATGATGTGGAGACCTAGTCATTGGTCCATGATCATCCATTTTCTGACTTGGTTACCAGCCTTGGAGCCCCCATCTCTGTAT
The DNA here is from genome assembly GCF_001458135.2 of Marmota marmota marmota. Lineage (NCBI taxonomy): Eukaryota > Metazoa > Chordata > Mammalia > Rodentia > Sciuridae > Marmota > Marmota marmota. Next base: position 17,542,464 of record NW_025999941.1, read on the forward strand.
ACTGTATTGTCCAGCATAACTTCCAATCCATTAATCACCTTGGGTGTAGTGGATTCAAAGTAGGCATTCACAGTGGTCTCTCATTATGCTCTAACAGAAGAGTCATGTTCTAAGCAAATCTTTTATAATAAGTAGCATGTTGAACTGACTCAGAGTGCCTGAGGTTTTCTTTCTTTCTTTCTTTCTTAAATTTAGAGGCAGATTTGGAATTAAAAATACCTTGATCAAAATCCTCTTGCTAACCAGCCACAGTGGCCCATGCCTGTAGTCCCAGTGGCCCGAGAAGCTGAGGCAGGAGGATCGCAAGTTCAAAGCCAGCCTCAGCAATTTAGTGAGGACCTAAGCAACTTAGGAAGACATGTCTTTAAATAAAAAATAAAAAAGATTGGAGATGTGGCTCAGTGGTTGAGTGTCCCTGGGTTCAATCTCTGGTATCTTCCTACCAAAACAAACAAAAAAATCCTATTGTTTCCTCCTAATTCAGTATGTTTCCATGAAGGCAGCAGGCATGGTGTCTAGTTCTACTTTGACATTTATTGGCCATCCAACTTTGCACAAGGTATTGTCTCCGTTGTAAAGTGGCCTAATGATACTACTGCGTAACATTGAGCAGAAATACGAATTTAAATATATCTACACACCATGCCTGGTCTACAGCAGGTACTAGAGAAATGGTAACCATTTTTATTTAAGGTGACAGTTTTAGTCATCTTTTTTGTTGCTATGACTAAAAGACCTGACAAGAACAATTGAGAGGAGGACAAGTTTATCTTGGCTCATGGTTTCAGAGGTTCACTCCATGGTCAGCCACCTCCATAGCTCTGGGCCTAAGGTGAGGCAGAACATCATGGCGGAAGGGTGTGGTGGAGGGAGGTATATGGGGACATGACAACTAGGAAGCAGAAAGACAGGCAGCTTAGTTCACTAGAGACAAAATATAAACCCCAAAGTGACACCCCTGACTACGTACTCTAGCCACACCCTACCTGACTCCAGTTACCAGCTATTGATCCAGATCAGTGGATTAATCCACTGATTAGTTAAAGCTCTCATAACACAATAATTTCTCCTCTAAATATTCTTGCGTTGTTTCACACATGAGCTTTTGGGGGACCCTTGGTATCTAAACCATAATAGTGACTAACAGATTGATTTCTTGAGGTTCACTATGCTCTCTTCCGATGACAGAGGGTAACCATGACTTCATAGGAAAGGAACTGGGTTAGGCTGTTTTGTCCAGACAACAGGAAGCAAACTCGGAGAGTCTATAGACCAGCTCTCCCCAGACCTCTGAGAACCATCTCGGGGGTATTGCTGAGCACAAGAGTCCAAGTCAATGAAAATCCTGGGGGCATGAGGAAGCCATATTTTGAATTCTATCTTGTTCTATCCTGGAATTGGTAGGTTCTGTTTAAAAGTTCCAATCCTGACTTTCGTACGGGTTCCTTCTTTAAATGTCAGGCACATTAAACTAAAAGAATAATCTTTCATTTATTCAGTCCAAATTCAGCCCTTTTTGCTATTGTTGTTTGGAAGCAGCAATTAATTTTGAAGGATGAAAGGATTGTGTGGTTAGAAAAGACGATTGGGGAAAACAGTGTTTTTCAAGAGTATCTGTACACATTTCCTCTTGAATAAACTGAACTCACTAAATAAATTAGATCCCACGAAAGCATAATTTTCTAATTCATCAACTAATTAATCACGGATGCAATGACTGAGCCCGAATGATTTTTTTTTACCACATAGATATAAATTGTTATTGTGTGAGTGAAAAACAATTTATTTTTAAAATAATGGATGAACAGTCTCCCTTGGAAATGCCTCTAAGATCTTTTCCCTGAAGAAATAAGATTCTGCTTTGATTCAAAAATTTCTTTGTGTCATCAGTTTCTTCCTTAGTGCCATACAACAAGGCACTGCCAATTTGCACTTTATTTACTCTATTTTGTTGCCTATGGTCCTGGAACAACTGTGTTAGCATCACCACAACTGTACACATTTCCCTTTGTGCAAGGTTTCTTTTTCTGTTAGTTTTCTAACTACTCAGAGTGCCTGTTATGGTTTGGATGGGAGGTGTCCCCCAAAAGGTCACGTGTGAGATGGTGCAAGAAGGTTCAGAGGAGACATGACTGGGTTGTGAGAGCCTTAACCCAATCAGTGAATGAATCCCTGATGGATTAACTGGGTGGTGGCTGGAGGCAGGTGGGTGTGGCTGGAGGAGGTGGCACTGGGGACGTGGCTTTGGGGTCTCTATTTGTCTCTGGAGAGTGGAGTCTCTCTCTGCTTCCTGATCACCATGTGAGCTGCTTCCCTCCACCACACTCTTTCTCCATGATGTTCAGCCTCACCTCAAGCCCTGAGGAATGGAGCCTGCTGTCTGTGGACTGAGACCTCTGTGACCATGAGCTCCTAAATAAACTCTTCCTCCTCTACAATTGTCTAGTCAGGTCCTTTACTCACAGCTGTGAAAAAGCTCACTTAAACAGTGCCTTTCAATGGAGGGTCTACTGTATTTTTTTTTCCTACCCACCCCTTGACCTAGCACATAGTCAGCAATAAACATCACTGGACGTGGAATTGAATTCTTGGGTATTTTGTTCTGAGAAAGACCACCTTTGCCACCATTTGGGTAACAACCCGTTCAATGGATAAGAGAGAGAACAGGCCATGTCATTTCACACGGGGTGAATCTGGGAAATGCACTTCCCACTGGATTTGGAAGTATTTATCTTCTCTAAGTAGGAAAAGTCCAATTAGAATCCTCCAGGCTAATATTACTTGGTCACAGATCCCTTTATTTCCTTTAAGGTCACATTCTTTCTGGAGTGTTCCATGCCATAAAACACATGGTCAGGGAGCTTGTGTTGAATCGAATGTCCCTCCAGGCTCTCTTTCTTCGACTTGTCCCATCTTTTCAGATTGTTTTTGTGGCCACACGTCTCCAGCTTGAACCCAAGCATCCCCCGGTTGCGAAACACCCGCAGCCCTGGGGCTGCAGGGCAGGCATCTGCTTCCAGGCCAGACAAACAGATAGAGCCTCTCTTCTCGGGCACCGGGTCTTTACGACCACAGCAGCTATGTTGCTCTCAGGGTAATCCCAATCTAAACAGCCAATATTTAAAACGACATAAACCTTTTCCTTGGGAGCATCCACTTTTGCAGAAGACCTCACACTGCCCCTCTTGAATGCTACAGATTTGCCCTCCCTTCGTTCTGGGCGGCAGACGCTGTTCCTTTTCAAGAGCTGGCCTGGGAGATTATTTGGATTGGATCCTGCTGGCCTGATGCGGGGTACTTGGCTGGTTTGGACTTACTGGCTCTGCTGATGATACTGTATAGCAGGAGCAGAGAATGAGACTTGGTAAATCAGCCACCCTGATCTTGGACAATTTACAGCATATGATGAGAATATAATATAATTTAATATCTACATATGTATATATTGCCTAACTTTCTACACATTGATCCATCATTTCCCAGGAATCATTTTTAGGAGCCATCTTGAATATCAGAGTGACAATTGCAGCCACTGTACTGTATAGTGCACAGTACATACAACTGTACATAGCAACTTTTATCACCGTGATGTAACATGTGTGGAACACTTACCATATTCCAGTTGTTTCCATGAACTACTCAAGGAATTTTCATAACTGCCTTGTGAAATTTTACTGTGTGTTTATACATGAAGGTACCGAGGTTCGGAAACTGGGGATGGTAGACAAATATAATTTATCAAGGGAAAAACCGATTCTGTAATAAGGAAGGGTGGTTAGCAAATGTGCTCTACCTATGATCCTCAAAGAGGGGACATTTCTTCTGGGGGAGGGAGGTGCGTTATCAAACTCTTCATGCGTGGGGTGATGAAGTGTATGGGAAGGTTACACAAAAATCATTCTCAATATTTTATTTTATGGGGCTGGGGTGGTGGCTCAGTGATAGAGCGCTTGCCTAGTACACGTGGGGCACTGGGTTTGAGACTCAGCACCATATAAAAATAAGTAAATAAATTAATGAAATAAACGTACTGTGAAAAAAATTTTAATTTCATACTTGCAAATTAAATAAAACTAATAATTTTAAAAATATAATTGAGGGAAAACAATTATATTTTGAAGAGTCTTGCCATGTAGTCATATAGAGAAGATATTTCTATATTTGGGATTTTATTGACTCTTTTTTTTTTTTTTACTAGCAATTGAACCCAGGGGCACTTAACCACTGAGCCCCATCCCCAGCCCCTTTTAGATTTTATTTAGAGACAGGGTCTCACTGTAAGTTGCGGAGGCTGGCTTTGAATTTGCGGTCCTCCTCTCTCAGCCTCCGGAGCCGCTGGGATGACAGGCATGTGTCACCGCGCTCAGCTGAGGTTTTATTGACTCTTAATGAAAAGAGGAAGAGATTGGCCTGTCCCTCAAAGGGGTGTATTTCTGAAATTCCAGGGGTTGGTGTGGGATATTCAGGTTCACCAAAAAGGCCACAGGTTGCAAAAGGTTACTCTGATCCAAAGCACTTGGCAACCACCACATTTTCACTCCTTTCGAGTTGCGCTGACCCAGCACAGGCTGGAAGTTAGGTTCTTCCTGCAGTTTCCTCGTGCAGCACCGATTCCTTGAACAAACTGACGTGGCTTCTCAAGTTCCCCCTGGGGCATTCTGGCTGGGCTAGGTTGGGCATTGTGCAGAGCATGTCCGTTCCCTGGGGTGGCTGTGGAAATCGGACCTCAAACTCGGGAATTTATGGTCCGATGAGCAAAACCAGCCCTGCAGGGCTAGACAAAGATCAGGAAAGAGGTGTTTGGACTGAAGCCAGCAATAAAATCCTCTTTCCCCATACATGGCTATCTAGGAATTTTTTTTTCCTCCCCAAATTCAAGGTTAAATGAAGAAAATCATAGCTACCTAGTGGTGGAAAGGACTTTGGGCACTGTTGATGACAATTGCTATATTCATAGGCAGAAAACCAGGGCTCAGACTGGGCTTCCCAGAGGGTGCAGAGAAACGGCTGAACCAGTGCATCTGACATTGACCCTGCTTCCCCATGTCCTGCTTCATGACAGCTAAGACCAGCAGCCGGAGTGGCTCTCTCTCTCTTGCTTATGTTTTGCTTTGTGTTTTTATTTTTATTATTTTGGTTTTGGTACTTGGGATTGAACCCAGGGGCGCTCAATCCCTGAGCCACATCCCCAGCCCTTTTTATATTTTTATTTTTAGACAGGGTGTCACTGAGTTGCTTAGGGCCTTGCTAAGTTGCTGAGGCTGGCTTTGAATTTGCAATCCTCCTGCCTCAGCCTCCCGAGCTGCTGGGATTACAGGAGTATGCCACTGTGCCTGGCTGTTGTGTTTTTAATGGACATGTGGTATCTGGCAGATGTCCTTTAGACTGTGGCCTGAAACTTACTTGGGATGGTGGGATGTTTTAATCTGTTTGGGATGCTCCATGCATTTCCTCCTCTTAATTTTGGGAATTAAGAGTATTCAGCCATGGTACTGACCTCTGACCTGGAGGTGAGCATGGGATGACCCCTGCTAGTCCAATCACAGACTTCACTTCAGATCTGTTTGAACTTGAAGTCTTTTGCATTCTGACCAGGGAACTTATAGCATTACAGCAGGGGGCTGTGAGTTTCCATGAACTTCATGTTTGGAGAAGAAAACACACCAAACAATGAAATTAACCCTTGGGGTTCTAGGGTCTCTGTTCCAATGTTTGCTTTGTTTCTTCCTGTGTGACCTTAGCTTACTTATGTAGCTTTTAGGAACTTGAGTTTGTTCACCTAAAAATGAAAATATCAGATTGAAAATTAAGTTATATATTAAACGTACCATTTAGAAACTGGGACTGTTGGCACATGCCTGTAATCCCAGCAGCTTGGGAGGCTGAGGCAGGAGGATCACGAGTTCAGACCCAGCCTCAGCAATTTAGTGAGGCCCTAAGCAACTCAATCAGACCCTGTCTCTAAATAAAATATATAAAAAAATGGCTGAGTATGGGGTTCAGTGGTCAAGCGCCCCTGGGTTCAATCCTGGTACCAAAAAAAAAGTACCCTTTAGAGTGCATGATATATCATAAGTGCTAAAAAAAAAAAACACCTAATTAGACTCCTGCTGTATTTCTCTCTATGTATTTTGAATAACTACCTTACTCTGTGTTCTGTTTAATTAGGATAGTTTTTGGAAAAACTAAGTACAGCATTTAAAATGGCTTATGATTCAGAATGGCTTCACCCCAGTGTGTCTCCACCCACAAAATTCAAATGTTGATTCCCTAAGTCCAGTGGGGTGGTATTTGGAGATGATGCTTTGGGGAAATGATCCGGTTTAAATGAGGTTGTGCGGGTGGGCCCTGACTATGAGATTAATACCTTTATCAAAAGAGACCTGAAGATCTTGTCTACACTCTCCCTTTCCTGACCTGTGAGGACACAGCAGCTCCTTAAAAGCCAGGAAGTGGGCCCTCACTGGGGAAGTGAATCCTGAGCACCTTGATTTTGCTTCTGCCAGCCTCCAGAACAGGTGGAATTGACTCTTGTTGGAACTCCATGCATTGCTGCAAGCCCCTCATTCTCCAGCAGAAGTCACTTCCAGAGGTTTTACACCTGTAATCCCAGCTGCTTAGGAGGCTGAGGTAGGAGGATTGTGAGTTCAAAGCCAGCCTCAACAACTTAGCAAGGTGCTAAGCAACTTGGGGAGACCCTGTCTCTACATAAAATATTAAAAAGGGCTGGCTCAGTGGTTAAGCACCCTGGGTCCAATTTTAGGCACCTCAAACAAGAAAACAAAAGTCAATAAACCCCCCCTCCCCCTACTGGCTTCATTTATCTTCTTTCCTGTCTTGTGAACCATGCATTCAGGAAGGGCACTTTCAAAACCATGTACAGGAAAAAATTAGAAAGTGACTGAGCATGCCCAGGAAGAGCGCAGTCTGTGGAAAAACCTGAGAAGACCTTAGTTTACACCTCAGGCTGATCCTAGACATAGGATATCAGCTATGATAGTTAAAAAATAAAAATAGTTGGAAACAATCAAACCTTTCAGGACAGAATATGATCTGATTTCCAGAGTTATATTATTAGGGTCATATGTCCAGTTTTCTAAAAAAAAAAAAAAAGAGAGAAAGAAAAAATCATGAGGCATTTAAAGAAAGAGGAAAACTATGGACCATTCAAAGGAAAACAAAAACAAAGCCCCAAAGACACTGAATCCATAGAAACCATCCCTTAAAAGGACTTGATGGTGGTTCTACTAGACAAGGACTTTAATGCTGCCTCAAAGATGCTCAGAAACTAAAGGAAGATGCAGCAAAATGGAGAAAAATGACTATGACTCAAACGACAATATATATACAGAGAAAACCTAAAAAGAAACAATGGGAGGTTCTGGAGTCGAGTGTAACCGAGATGAAAAATCCACTAGAGGAATTCAAAGGCAGATCTGAGCAGGTAGAAGACAGCACCAGGGCATTTGAAGATAGAATGATAGGAATCATCAAGTCTGGGGAGCAGGAAAAAAAAAAGAATGAAGAACAGTGAGCAGAGCTGGAGGAACCTGTTGGATACTATCCAGCACAACAGTTCAGGCACCGTGCAAGTTCCAAAGGAAGAGAAAGAGAAAAGAGCAGAAAGGCTATGTGAAGAGGTGATATTAGAACATTTCCAGCTTCGAGGAAAGACAGGACATAAATATGTATGAGGTTCAGGCTGGGAATGTGGCTCAGTTGTAGAGTGCTTGCCTAGCATGGGCAAAGTTCTGGGTTCAATCCCCAGCACTGCCAAATATATATATAATGTATGCATGTGTTTATATACATTTATGTACTGTATATTTTTACATATCTGTGAAGTTCCATAGCTCCAAATTAGATGAACCCAAAGACCCACACTGAGGCAAATTATAATCAAACCTTCAAAAACAAAGACAAAGAGCAGCAAGAGTGAAGTGACTCACCACACACAAGGCAATCCTCTCAATGAGATTGGCAGGTTTATCATCAGAGACTTCGGGGAACAGCAGGCAGCAGGCTGATACACTCAAAGTGATTAAAACAACAACCTCCACCTTGCAGGCATCCTACTGCCTGGCAAAAACTGTCCTTCAAAAGTGAAAAAAAAAAAAACCCCAAAAATATTAGGACTTTCCAGTTTTGGTGGGTTTTTTTTGTTGTTGTTTTGTTTTCATTTTTGGTTTGGAGGTGCTGGAGATCCAGTCCAGGGCTTTGTATGTGCTGGGCAGGTGCTCTCCTGTTGAGCTGCTACCCTAGCTCAACTGGACTATGAGCCTGACAAAATGGCAACTCTGGAAATCACGTTCTATGTTTTTTTAACTGTTTCCAGATAAGTAAAAGCGGAGGGAGTTTGGTCCTAGTAGGTTTACCCTATAGACACGGCTTAAGGGTGTCCTTTGAGGTGAAATGAAGGTACACTGGACAGTAACTTAAAGATGTGTGAAGAATAAAGACCTCAGTATAGGTGAATTCAAGGGCAATTATAACAACTAAGATGACCATGACAGAGAGGTAGGGCTCTACTCTTTGTTTTTTGTGTGATTAAGAAGTTGATATTAAAGAGAGGACTATTAGTCTCAAAAGGATTACCAATAAATTTAAGTTTAAATGTAATGGACAAATTTCTATTAGTCTCAAAGCTAGTATTGGTATAATTTTTTTTACCTCCACATTTAATTTTTAAAGGTAATGCATTTAAAAGAATTGTTAGTTTATGTTTTTGGACTCTTAATGCATAGAGATGCAAGTTGGGGATAACCAGAAGAAGGGGGTTATGGACCCACAATGGAGCAGAGCTTTTTTGTAGGATATTGAAGTTAAGATGGTAAAAAATTCATATTAGAGTGTTAGAACTGTAGGATATTAAATGTAGTTCCCATGGTAACCACAGGAAAGTAGCTGTAAAATGTATACAAAAGAAATCAACTTAAGAAGACATTAATGCAGGAAATGAGGGGCAATAAACTACAAAGCATATAACCATAAGTAAGAAAATGACAGAAGTCCTCCTTAGCAGTAATTACTTTAAATATAAATGGGTTAAACTCTCCAATCAAAAGACAAAGAGTGTCAGAATGGATGAAAGCAATGATGTGACCCTACATTACCCATAAGAGACTCACAGAAGAGCCAGAGATACCATAGACAGAAAGTGTTTGGATGGAAGAAGACACTGTGTGGTAATGGCAACCAAAAGAGAGCAGGGTGACTATGTAAATTAGACTTTAAGTTTTAAAAGTTACCAAAGAAAAAGATAGTTTACATGAATAAAGTCCAACACAGCAAAAGTACTCAACAGTTATGAATCATTTGCATACCTAATGACAGACCATCAGTATATACGAAGGAAAACCCAACAGGATTGAAGGGAAAAATAGACAGTTATACAACAAGAGTTGGAAACTTTAATAATCATTCTCTGCCATGGAACAACAAAGCAGAAAATAAACAGGAAAACCCAGCTGGATCCAACAGCTGTTGTTGGGTAGATTTCTATATACAACAGTGTACACACACTCTTCTCAAGTGCAGGTGGAAGGTTCTCGAGGGTAGACCATGTGTTAGACCACAAATTGTCTCAATAGATTTTCACAAATACGTACAGTACAAAGTACCTTCTCCCATGATAACAGGATCTAGTTAGAAACCAATAACAGAAGTAGAACTGGGAAAATCACAAAACTGGAAATTAGACAATATGCAACTGAACAGCCAACAGATCAAAGAAGAAATTACAAGAGAAATTAGAAAATTTCAAAATTTATATGATGCAGTTAAAACAGGACTAATGGGGATATTTATAGCCACAAATGCTTATAAATAATAAGCACTTAATTAACAAACAAGAAAATTAATAAACAAGAAAGATTCCAAATTAGCAATCTGGCTTTACAACATAAGAAACCAGAAAAGGAACAAACTAAACTCAAAGCTGTCAGAAGGAAGGAACTAATGAAGATTAAAGCAGAGATAAACAAAACAGAGAATAGGAAAACAACCACAGAAATCAATGAAACTACAGTTAGTTCTTTGAAAAGATCAACAAAACAAATATTTAGCCATATGGACTAAGAAAAAACAAATACTCAAATTATGTTAATCAGAAATGAAACCGAGGACACCACAAAATAAAAGGATTACCAATAAATTGGATAATTTAAATGCAATGGACAAATTCCTAGAAATGCAAAACCTACTATATTATGTATGAATCCTGAAGAAATAGAAATAAGTAGAAAATCTGGATAGACCTCATAATTGGTAAGAATCAAAACCTTCCAAAGAAAAGTTCTGGACCTGATGGGTTCATTAGTGAAGTATGCCAAACGTTTAAAGAAGAAATCACAGAAGAGATTACAGAAATACTTCTTAAACTTTTCTAGAAAATACAAAGAGGAGGGAATATTTCAAAACTCATTCTCTGAGGCCATCAATTCCCTGATATCAGAGCCTGAGAAAGATTCAAAAAAGCTGTGGAATATTCCTATGAACATTAATGTGAAAATTCTCCACATTCTAGTAGGAAACTGAATTAGCAGTATATTAAAAGGATTATACACCATGACCAAGTTGATTTATTCCTGGAAGCAGACATGTTTCAACATATGAAAATATATGAACAGAATGCACCACATTAACAGAATGAAGGGAAAAGAAATACATGGTGGTCTCAATTAATTCAGAAGAGGTTGTCGATAAAATTCAATACCAGTTCGTGATAAAAACGCTCAACAAACCAGGAATAGAAGGAAAATATGTCAATATAATAAACACTACTTGTGAAAAACTCACAAGAATATCATATTCACTTTTCCTCTCAGATCAGGAATGAGGCAAGGATGCCCAATATTACCTCTTCTGTTTAGCACAGTACTAGAGATTCTAGCCAGAGCAATAGGCCAAGAAAAAGAAATAAAACATATTCACATTATAAAGGGTGATGCAAAATTACTTCTGTTTCAGAGGATGTGATTTTATATGTATAAAATTCTAAAGGTTCTAAAAAGAAACTCCTAGAACTAATAAATGAATTCAGCAAAGCAGCAGGATATAAAGCCAGCATGCAAAGATGAGTTGCATTAGCATAGGTTAACAATGAAAAATCTGAAAAGGAGATTATGAAAACAATTCCACTTTTAGTAGCATTAAAAATAATAAAATACTTAGTAGTAACATCACCAAAGATGTGAAAGACATACGTTGAAAATTATAAAATATTCCTAAAAGAAATTAAAGAGATACAAAAAATGGAAGCATCTCCCAGATTCATGGCTTGGAAGGGTTAACATTGTTAAAATGTCCATGCCACCCATTGTCTGTTGTCAACAGACTCAATGCAATCCCTATTGATGTCCCAGTGACTATTTTTTCAGGAACAGAAAAATTCATCCTAAAATTCATATCTCAAGAGACTATGAGTAGTCAAAACAATCTCAGAAAAGAAGAATGAAGCAAGAGGACTCAGATTTTCTGATTTCAAAGCTTACTACAAAGCTACAGTAATCAAAATCGTATGATACTGACATATTCGATTAAATAGAATATAGACTGAAGGGACAAAATAGACAGCTCAGAACTGATCCTTTGTTTACATAGTCTTTTTTTTTTTTTTTTTTGGTACCAGGGATTGAATACAAGGGTGCTTAACCACTGAGCCACATCCCCAGCCCTTTTTTACATTTTATTTAGAGACAGGGTCTTGCTGAGTTGCTTTACGGTCTCACTACATTGCTCAGGCTGGCTTTGAACTTGCAATCCTCCTGTTTCAGCCTCCCCAGCTGCTGGGATTACAGGTGTGTGCCATTGTGCCTGGGTGGTCAAATGATTTTTTGACAAAAGCTAAGACCAATTGGTGGGGAAAAGACAGTCTTTTCAAATTATGGTACAGGGAAAGCTGGATGTGTGTATGCAAAAGAACAAAGGTCCTCACCTAACGCCATATACAAAAATGAACTGAAACTAGATCCAAGAGCTAAATATAAATCCATAGCCAGTACAACTCTTAGGAAAAAAAGTTCGTAGGACAAAACTTCATGTCATTGAATCTGGTAGTCATTTTTTTAGCTATTGTACCAAAGGTACAGGCAACAAAGGAAAAGTTAGACAAGGGATTAATATCCTGGATATGTAGAGTACTTCTAAAACTCAACAAAGTCCTTACACAAAAATGGGCAAAGGACTTCAATAGGTATTTCTTCAAAGAAGATAGACCAATGGCCAATAAGCACATGAGAAAAATGTTCAACATCATTAAGGACATGCAAATCAAAATCCCAATGACATGTACCTCACCTATTAGGGTGGCTACTGTCAAAAAAGAGAAAGAAATTTGAGTTTTTTTTTCTTTCTTTGCTTTTTCATAGGCTTGACAAAGTGCTTATCAATTTTATTTATTTTTTTAAATAATCAAATTTTTGGTTCGTTGATTTTTCAAATTTTTGTTTGTTTCAATTTCATTGATTTTTGGCTCTGGTTTTAATGATTTCCTGTCTTATACTGCTTTTGGCTATGATTTGTTTTTCTTCTTCTAGGGCTTTGAGGTATAATGTTAGGTTATTTATTTGGTGACTTTCTCCTATTCTTTTAAAGAATGTGCTCAATGCAATAAACTTTCCTCTTAGAACCACCTTCATAATGTCCCAGAGATTTTGATATGTTGTGTTGCTATTCTCATTTACCTCTAAGTATTTTTTAATTACATCCCTGATTTCTTCCACTATCCATTGGTCATTCAATAATGTATAATTTAGTCTCCAGGTGTTAGCATAGCTTTTATTTTTAATTTTATCCTTGATTTCTAATTTTATTCCATTATGATCTGATAGAATGCAAGGTATTATCTCTATTTTTTTTGTGTTATTTGCTAAAAGTTGCTTGGTGGCCCAAGTGATGGTCTATTTTAGGGCAGGATCCATGTGCTAGTGACAAGAGAGTATATTCAGATCATAAGTAGAATAATTATACTCCATATATGTATAATATATCAAAATACAATCTAACTGTCATGTCTAAGAAGAACAAATGAAAAATTAAAAAATAAACATAAAAAAATAAGGAGAAAGAAAGAGAAGAAAGAGGGAAGGGGAGGGGAGGGAAAGGAGAAAGAAAGTAAAACAGATAATTACAAATGTTAGCAAGAATGTGGAGCAATTGGGACCCTTGTGTACTGAGAATGGGAATGTAATATGGTGCAGCTGCTGTGGAAAACGGTAGGGTGTTTTCTTTAAAATTTAAAAATAAAATTACCATTGGATTCAGCAATTCTGCTTGTAGGTATATAGCCGAAAGCTATGAACAGAGGGTCTCGGGTCTCAAAATATTTGTATATGCCACATTCATAAGCACCACTATCCACACTAGCTACAATATGGAAGCATCCAGGTGTGCACTGATGTCTGAATGGATCATCTCACACAATGGAATATTACATAGCCTTCCAAAAAAAAAGGAAAGTTTGCCGAGTGCAGCAATGTAGGATGAACTTTTAGGATATTATGCCAAGTGAAATCAGTGATGTGCACAGTGGTGAAAGGTTGGGTCAAGTTCTATAACTGACGATAATAGTTACCCAGAGTGTGACAGCATTGCCTGCAATATATATATATATATATATATATATATATATATATAT